>NC_064931.1:606365643-606714393 GCF_023897955.1 Schistocerca gregaria | reverse complement strand
CCATCTCTTCGTGGTCTTTCAATTGGTTATCGTCCAGATTCTGTTAATTCTACGGCTCTTCTTGGAAGTCATTCTGGTCCCATTCTCTTAATGCGGCCAAACCTTTTAAGCCTATTTCTCTCCACAGTTTCTTTCAAGTACTTGGGGTGAAGGGTGTTTAGTATTATTTCATTTCTTATCCAGTCCTTTCTCGTCTTACCAGGATCTCTCGTAGAAAACGCCTCTCTTTTGCTTGTATCTTCCTTTGTCCAAGTCCAATATTCTTATCCATAGGTCAAAATTGGCAGATAATACGACTTGTTCCTTATGATCTTTCTACATCTACATCTACATGACTACTCTGCAATTCACATTTAAGTGCTTGGCAGAGGGTTCATCGAACCACAATCATACTATCTCTCTACTATTCCACTCCCGAACAGCGAGCGGGAAAAACGAACACCTAAACCTTTCTGTTCGAGCTCTGATTTCTCTTATTTTATTTTGATGATCATTCCTACCTATGTAGGTTGGGCTCAATAAAATATTTTCGCATTCGGAAGAGAAAGTTGGTGACTGAAATTTCGTAAAAAGGTCTCGCCGCGACGAAAAACGTCTATGCTTTAATGACTTCCATCCCAACTCGTGTATCATATCTGCCACACTCTCTCCCCTATAACGTGATAATACAAAACGAGCTGCCGTTTTTTGGACCCTTTCGATGTCCTCCGTCAATCCCACCTCGTAAGGATCCCACACCGCGCAGCAATATTCTAACAGAGGACGAACGAGTGTAGTGTAAGCTGTCTCTTTAGTGGACTTGTTGCATCTTCTAAGTGTCCTGCCAATGAAACGCAACCTTTGGCTCGCCTTCCCGACAATATTAACTATGTGGTCCTTCCAACTGAAGTTGTTCGTAATTTTAACACCAAGGTACTTAGTTGAATTGACAGCCTTGAGAATTGTACTATTTATCGAATAATCGAATTCCAACGGATTTCTTTTGGAACTCATGTGGATCATCTCACACTTTTCGTTATTTAGCGTCAACTGCCACCTGACACACCATACAGCAATCTTTTCTAAATCGCTTTGCAACTGATACTGGTCTTCGGATGACCTTACTAGACGGTAAATTACAGCATCATCTGCGAACAACGTAAGAGAACTGCTCAGATTGTCACCCAGGTCATTTATATAGATCAGGAACAGTAGAGGTCCCAGGACGCTTCCCTGGGGAACACCTGATATCACTTCAGTTTTATTCGATGATTTGCCGTCTATTACTACGAACTGCGACCTTCCTGATAGGAAATCACGAATCCAGTCGCACAACTGAGACGATACCCCATAGCTCCGCAGCTTGATTAGAAGTCGCTTATGAGGAACGGTGTCAAAAGCTTTCTGGAAATCTAGAAATACGGAATCAACTTGGGATCCCCTGTCGATAGCGGCCATTACTTCGTGCGAATAAAGAGCTAGCTGCGTTGCACAAGAGCGATGTTTTCTGAAGCCATGCTGATTACGTGTCAATAAATCGTTCCCTTCGAGGTGATTCATAATGTTTGAATACAGTTTGCTTTGATAGGTATTTTACAATTTCTAATTATGTCCGATACGCAATAATAAATTCCGAAAAATTCTCTATTCTCTTCGTAATTTCAACCTTGATGTTTCCTTTCTTGGTTAATTTGCTCCTTTAGTAACTTTTCCATTACAACTTAAATCCACGATTTTTCATTTTTCCTGCTGATTTTCATTACTTCACTTTTTGTTAAACTTACTTCCATGGCTGCTTCTTC
Source organism: Schistocerca gregaria (assembly GCF_023897955.1). Classification (NCBI taxonomy): domain Eukaryota; kingdom Metazoa; phylum Arthropoda; class Insecta; order Orthoptera; family Acrididae; genus Schistocerca; species Schistocerca gregaria. The sequence continues at coordinate 606,712,612 of NC_064931.1, read as the reverse complement.
ACATACTCTCTGCCAGGTATTGAGTTGTTCTTTTAATTTACGCTTATTTTCTTCCCAAATCGTCACATCGTTTGCATATGCTATGATTTTCAAAGCATCTGCTCGGTTGGTGGAAATGTACAGCAAAAATACGACACAGTGGTTAGGTGCGCAATCGGTTTCAGTGGGGTTAAACAATTCTGAACGACGAAGAAGCGAGCGGCAGACCACCTCTGAGTGAAGTACGTGGAATCGCAAGAGAACTGGAAACCCTGATGCTCGAAGACCGGCGTATCAAAATCGAGACGATTGTGGACAACGTGAAAATCAGTCATGGACCAGTTTTTAACACCCTGCACGACATTTTGAACATGACAAAAGAAACCGCCCGCTGGGTTCAGCGACTGTTCATGACCATTCAAAAAGCCCCCCGAACCGAAGCAGCAGCGAAGATGTAGCAGCTGCGTCATGCCAATCCAGGTCACTTCTTTCGGCGCCGAACCACCGCGAACGAGTGCTGAGTGTGTTACTACGTCCCCGTGACAAAGAAGCAAAGCAAGTAGACGAAACATGTGGGTTCACCACCAACGCAAAAGTCGAAGGCCCAATCATCAAGGTGATGCTGAGTGTTTTTTGAGACTGATGAAGGTGTGGTGCTGACAGCTTATGCTCGTAATAGTATCGAAATCTGACGCTGTTACGGAAGTCTGTCAAGACAAAGCTTCACAGAAAGTTGTCAAAGAGCATGTTTTTATTCCCTAACATTCCAGTTGATTCTTAATGGGGGACACCCACAATAGCTCCTTCTTTGGGCTACCAAACTTTAAGCCACCTCCGCTCACCTCCCCCCCCCCCTTCCCCTCCCTCACCTGTACCCTCCTGGCAAGGTGGTCAATGATTTCTTCTTCTCGGATTAGGGAAGTATGAGGAAGGAAATCAAAGAAACCATCCCGGCGTTTGCCTGAAACGATTTCGGGAAATCATGGAAAACCTAAATCAGAATGGCCGGAGACGTGTCTGAACCGTCGTCCTACCGAATGCGAGTCCAGTGTGCTAACCACTGCACCACATCGCTTGGTCTTTTCTTGGATGAGGATACCATTACCTGACAGCCTTTACCACAATAAATAAGGTGTTTTCCAAGTGGAATGTTTCCAAAACGAGGAACGAAACATTAGGACATGTGGAAATTTGGATCGCTTCTGGAGACATACTAGGATAGCCGAAGTTGTTATGGCTACACATTTTAATATGTTTCTAGTAAATAGTACAGCTAATGCATAATCGCATTCCTAAACAGCCTCAACGCAGAATTCTGCAGCTATGATCTCCTGCCGAATCACCCATCGTCGGGAAAGATGTTTCGCATTGAAGGGTGAATGTTCGGAGAAAGAGTAATACCACCATCATGATTCATGGTTGCGGCTTCATTGTTTTGAGGTGATAATTAAAACATTATGACTATTACTCGAACATAATCTATATCGGGTGATTCAGAATTACTGATACAGGCTTCTAGGGGTTGTTGAGGTGAAGTTCAGACAAGGAACCCATGTCCAGAAATATACCGTTTGGATGTGAAATCAGTTTTACGATCGGATTACTTTCAAATATCCCGCTTCACGGTATATATACTAGCTGACTATGATGATGATGTTTGGTTTGTGGGGCGCTCAACTGCGCAATCATCAGCACACGTACAAAGTCCCAATGTTTTCACAGTCCAATTTTTTTCACAGTCCAATCTAGCCATTGTCATGACTGATGAGGATGATGATGAAATGATGAGGACAACACAAACATCCAGTCCCCGGGCAGAGAAAATCCCTAGCTGAATAAGGGCACCGTCGTGAGTTCCTGTTGTAACTATGACATCACATAACACCTTCGTTCCGACAACAACGGCGGCTGCGAGAAACTGGTACGTTCGGAACTAAGGGGTCGGCTGCGGTGTCCCACGGACGCCATGCACTCTCGTCGTTGAAGAGGACGTCCTTCGTCACGTTAGAAGGGAACCCGAGGGCGAGTACTAAAAAGGAAGAAGAAGATTAGGGTTTAACATCCCGCCGACAACGAGGTCATTAGAGACGGAGCACGAGCACGGATTGTTCCATGGATGGGAATGGAAATCGGACGTGCCCTTCGAAATTTCATTCCGGCATTGGCCTGGAGCGATTTAGGCAAATAATGGAAAACCTAAATCTGGATGGCCAAACACGGAATTGAACCGTCGACCTGTCGACAAGTACTCGAAGCACTGCCCATCCCGTGTGCTCCTACAGTGCACAGGTCAGAGCTCATTGTCTCCGCTGTGTGCTAACCAAGAAGCGGGAGATTTGAAAGTGATCAGATCCTCACACTGATTTTGCATCCAAATGGTACATTTCCGGACATGGACTCCTTATAAAAACTTCATCTGCTAAATTCCCTCTACAACGCCTAGAAGCCTGTAATAGGAATTTTGAATCACCCTATATTGCCGAAAAACAGATGTACTGTCCTTCCACAGATCCAACATGAACTAGTTCTTATGCATGTAGAATACGTAAAAAAATCTAAAACATACTTACATTTACGGAGTAATACCAAAACTAAGGTGCATAAGACAATTTTTTGCTTTGATCTTAAGATATATAGCAACCACTGGCCGACTTCTGTATTGCTTAAAATAATATAATCCACTGCTACGGAACTCAACAACCAGTAAAATGGATAGATTAATAATTCTTTGGCTCTTCTAGCGACCTATCATCAAACGGAAAGCTGTTTACAAAACTTATTACAGTGATCACATTACTGCACTGAAGACCCGCAAAATCGGATTTTCCCTGACACGTTATTTGATGTTGCGCTGTCTTGGGTTCGTTTCTGCGGCAGTGTTAGCTGCAAGTTTCCAGTGTTACAGAGCAGTATGGATAGCTTTACTGATGAAGAGTTACCCAATATGCTTGTCGTGTAAGGGTTCACTTCCGGAAGAGCGGCACAATGTAGCTTTTTTTGACAGTTCTCGCAGCGACAGCAAACATATTACAGCATTTCTCGACAGCTGTAGGTTACTCAAGTAAAATATGCATGCATGAGTCGTGCATGGGTAGCTCAGATGGTATAGCACTTGCCCGCAAAAGGCAAAGGTCCCGAGTTTCTCATTCTTGAAACTGCTAGTTCGAATGAGAGGATACGAAACGAAAGACAGACACAATGATGTAAATTACTAGTAACGAAATATGTTGCAGATTTACTAACATAAAGGTGTCGAAATAAGAGTAACTATCTTGCCAAACTGCAAAAGCCACATGAACATTTTAAGTCCAAAACAAACCACGAATACAGACTGAGCATTGCAATGGAACCAGTCTGTCAATAAGTAGGACGTGTTACAGAATTATCCTGATAGGGCATGATTTATTGGTGTATGATAAAGGACGGAATATAGGTTCCTGGGACGCTGAAGGTCGATCTCGTAAACCGCTGCACCTGTGGGATGTTCACAGCTGGAAAGATTAAGTTTATCAAGATTCATATCAGCGTGAGGAATCGACCAACAGCCGGTAAAACTATGGAGTACAGAGCAAAGCACATAGTGGAGGCCACTGGACCTTAAATGCACACAACTCAGTACCATGGTGAAACTGACCAACTGATACCAACCCGTTAATATATTCCCTATGAAGGTGTGCTGTGAGCTTGCACACATCGAGATTTCCACCAAATGACCACCGTATCGCCCTCGTCCCACGCGGTTTCGTGAGGGGACCCGATTGACATAGGGCAGTAGTAGGAGTACTGGACGCCTAGCTACTGGACGAGGCCTGATAATCAGGCGTGTTGATGTATTTATTGCTCTCGGGAGACACGAATGTGTTTAGCGGCAATTACACGAGGATAGCATTCAAATTTATATGGTGAAAACGTGGGAATCTGGTGCCTGTATAGGAACTTTAATATTTGTTTCCGGTGACACAGTATCAGCCACATGAGATCATCGAGACCACCTTAATATTGTCCATTTTTTTAATTTTTAATTTATTTAATAAACGTCATAAACTGAGAGTCAACAACCTGGTAATGAGAGCTTCGTTTCTTGAATCGCCTAGTTGAATTGTATCAACTACCATCAAAGTGGTTGAATGTAAATACACTCCTGGAAATGGGAAAAAGAACACATTGACACCGGTGTGTCAAACCCACCACACTCGCTCCGGACACTGCGAGAGGGCTGTACAAGCAATGATCACACGCACGGCACAGCGGACACACCAGGAACCGCGGTGTTGGCCGTCGAATGGCGCTAGCTGCGCAGCATTTGTGCACCGCCGCCGTCAGTGTCAGCCAGTTTGCCGTGGCATACGGAGCTCCATCGCAGTCTTTAACACTGGTAGCATGCCGCGACAGCGTGGACGTGAACCGTATGTGCAGTTGACGGACTTTGAGCGAGGGCGTATAGTGGGCATGCGGGAGGCCGGGTGGACGTACCGCCGAATTGCTCAACACGTGGGGCGTGAGGTCTCCACAGTACATCGATGTTGTCGCCAGTGGTCGGCGGAAGGTGCACGTGCCCGTCGACCTGGGACCGGACCGCAGCGACGCACGGATGCACGCCAAGACCGTAGGATCCTACGCAGTGCCGTAGGGGACCGCACCGCCACTTCCCAGCAAATTAGGGACACTGTTGCTCCTGGGGTATCGGCGAGGACCATTCGCAACCGTCTCCATGAAGCTGGGCTACGGTCCCGCACACCGTTAGGCCGTCTTCCGCTCACGCCCCAACATCGTGCAGCCCGCCTCCAGTGGTGTCGCGACAGGCGTGAATGGAGGGACGAATGGAGACGTGTCGTCTTCAGCGATGAGAGTCGCTTCTGCCTTGGTGCCAATGATGGTAGTATGCGTGTTTGGCGCCGTGCAGGTGATCGCCACAATCAGGACTGCATACGACCGAGGCACACAGGGCCAACACCCGGCATCATGGTGTGGGGAGCGATCTCCTACACTGGCCGTACACCTCTGGTGATCGTCGAGGGGACACTGAATAGTGCACGGTACATCCAAACCGTCATCGAACCCATCGTTCTACCATTCCTAGACCGGCAAGGGAACTTGCTGTTCCAACAGGACAATGCACGTCCGCATGTATCCCGTGCCACCCAACATGCTCTAGAAGGTGTAAATCAACTACCCTGGCCAGCAAGATCTCCGGATCTGTCCCCCATTGAGCATGTTTGGGACTGGATGAAGCGTCGTCTCACGCGGTCTGCACGTCCAGCACGAACGCTGGTCCAACTGAGGCGCCAGGTGGAAATGGCATGGCAAGCCGTTCCACAGGACTACATCCAGCATCACTACGATCGTCTCCATGGGAGAATAGCAGCCTGCATTGCTGCGAAAGGTGGATATACACTGTACTAGTGCCGACATTGTGCATGCTCTGTTGCCTGTGTCTATGTGCCTGTGGTTCTGTCAGTGTGATCATGTGATGTATCTGACCCCAGGAATGTGTCAATAAAGTTTCCCCTTGCTGGGACAATGAATTCACGGTGTTCTTATTTCAATTTCCAGGAGTGTAACTATTACTGATAACGTAGAGCGCTTTGTAGCTCTAAATATCTTGAATTACCGAGCCCTTTAAACCCAGCGCAGTTTTAATGTTTTTAATGTGTGTGAAATCTTATGGGACTACTAAGGTCATCAGTCCCTAAGCTTACACACTACTTACCCTAAATTATCCTAAGGACAAACACACACACCCATGCCCGAAGAAGGACTCGAACATCTGCCGAGATCAGCCGCATAGTCCATGACTGCAGCGCCAGCGCAGTTTTGTTTCAGACATACAACAGTGATGATATTCCAACATTCAGAAGTATCCAAAGGCTGGAAGTGTCGCACTATTATATTACTGATACAATGCATCTTCTGAACAACGGTTATATTCTATGTATTGAATACAAAAAATGCTATGTAAGGTCGAAGCTTTTGGTAGATTTTCAGCTTTATTGCATCAGATAACTCTGTGGAGTAACTGGAGCACGAATCAAGGGAAGACATGGGCAAAATATCTCCAATAATGCCACACTTATAAAGCACTGTAGTGTTCTAAATAACGTTCGCTAGATGTTTGCTTTACTTTTTGTAACTATGCCTCATCACTTACATGCGTCCAAGTTAATGAGTGCAGAGTCATACATGTAGTACCTCTTTCTATGCTCATTTAGGTAACGCGAGAGAAAAAGTAGTCTAATTAAACTTACGTTATAAGCGTTCCACCGTAGTAACTGGGAGGAGGCGGGAAGGAGGGGGGAGGGGGGAGGCTGTCTGAAAGGAGTGCCGGCGATGCGAACCGGTTGTTCCAAGCTCTTCGGTCCGTATAAGAAGTGACAAGCATCCTTTGTGTATCGATGTACCAAAATCCGGTTAGCTCTGGGGTCACATTCTTTAGTTACGTCTGGTTTTGTGAGGCGGTATAATGGTAGTTCGGAGCGCGCTCAGTTACGTTCGCTCGTAAGCCGTGGTTACGATTTGAAAGGCACCACAATTAATCACATTCCTCGAGTTACTTGATCGGCACGCTAAAAATAAACTTCCTGGGAGGTCCGAAAGAATGCATGAAGATAGTTGGTAAGCTTTTACATACATTTACTTAACCTTACCAACACTGGAGTACTCTACACGCCATACATACACTATGTGATCAAAAGTATCCTGACACTCCAAAAACATACGTTTTTCATATTAGGTGCATTTCGCTGTCACCTACTGCCGTGTCCTCCATATCAGCGACATCAGTAGTCATTAGACATAGTGAGAGAGCAGAATAGGGCGCTCCGTGGAACTCTCCGACTTCGAACGTGGTCAGGTGATTGGGTGTCACTTGTGTTATACGTCTGTACGCGAGATTTCCACACTCCTAAACATCCCTATGTCCCTGTTTCCGATGTGACAGTGAAGTGGCACGTGAAGGGATACGTACAGCACAAAAAGTACAGGCCGACCTCGTCTGTTGACTGACAAGAGATAGCCGACAGTTGAAGAGGGTCGTAATGTGTAATAGGCAGACATCTGTCCAGACCATCACACAAGAATTCCAAACTACATCAGGATCCACTGCAAGTATTATAAAAGTTAGGCCGGAAGTGAGAAAACTTGGATTACATTTTCGAGCGGCTAAGCCTCACATCATGCCGGTAAATGCCAAACGACGCCTCGCTTGGTGTAAGGAACGTAAACCTTGGACGATTGAACAGTGGAAAAACGTTGTGTGGAGTGACGAATCATGATAGAGAATGTGGCGATCCGATGGCAGGGTGTGGGTAAGTGGTGAACGCCATCTGCCAGCGTGTGTAGTGCCAACAGTAAAATTTGGCGGCATGGTGTTATGGTGTGGTCGTGTTTTTCATGTAGGGGACTTGCACCCCTTGTTGTTTTGCGTGGCACTACCACAGCACAGGCCTACATTGATGTTTTAAGCACCTTCTTGCTTCCCACTGTTGAAGAGCAATTCGGAGATGGCGATTGCATCTTTGAACCGATCGACCACCTGTTCATAATGCACGGCCTGTGGCGGAGTGGTTACACTACAATAACATTCCTGTAATGGACTGGCCTGCACAGAGTCCTAACCTGAATCCCATAGAACATCTTTGGGACGTCGTGGTACGCCGACTTCGTGCCAGGCCTCACCAACCGTCATCGATACCTCTCCTCAGTGCAGCGCTCCGTGGATAATGGGTTGCCATTTCCCAAGAAACCTTCCAGCACCTGATTGAACTTATGGCTGCGATAGTGGAAGCTGCCACATCAAGGCTAAGCTTGCAAGTCATTTTCAGCCAGGTGTCCGGATACGTTTGATTACATAGTGTATCATTGTGCTTCTGCGCGAAGTGCACACTCCATACGGCTAAAAATTTATTAACTAATTTGTTCACGAGGTGTTCCTGTACGTCATCATGTCTGAATACAAAGATCTGAACTGAAGAGAGAAGAAGAAGAGAGCGAGAGAAGAGTGAATTGGAAATTAGGGCTTAACGGGCTTAGCACCGCGTCGATGACGATTCATTAGAGATGTAGAACGAGCTCGGATTGGTGAAGGAAATCGGACGGACCCTCTCAAAGGATCAGTCCAGACATTTGCTTTCAGAGATTTGGGGAAATCATACAGAGCCACCGTCTGGATGGCCAGCCGAGGTTTCGAACCGCCGTCGTCGCCAATGCGTGCCCCGTGTCTCATCACTGTGCCGCCTCGATCTTCAACGACTCTGAGGTATCTCTATGAATTGCAAGTGTTTTTAAACTGTAAAAAATGAGCACTAATACAGGGAACTAACGTTACGTGGCATGTGTAGTGCCACCAGTGATGTGTGGAGGAGTTGGTGGTACGGTATGAGTCTGTTTTGCGTGGTCAGGGTGAGGTCCCTTTATTGTGCTTAAGAAAACGCTAAATGCCGAAGGACATGAACATATTTTACAGAATTTTTCCCCGCGTACCGTAGAGGAACATTCAGAGACGATGATTGTTTGTACCAGCATGACAATGCACCCTGTCACAAAGTGCAACATTTATGAGGCAAAGCTTTGTGGATAAAAACATTCCTGAAACGGGCCGGTCTGCCCAGAGTCCAGACCTGAACCCAATGCAACACCTTTGGGATGAGTTAGAACGACGACTTCGCTCCGTATCCCAGCGTCCAACTTCACTATCTTCTTTGGTTTGGCGGTTGAAGAAAAATGGTCTACCATTCCTCCGTGTCCATTTTTACTGCGAAGTAATTTTGCGTCTACAGCCTAATTTCGAAGTGACCCATCGACGTATGTTAACAGACTAAATAGTGTACGCAAACCTCAGTTACGAAAGTGGTTTTATTTAGCGGTTTCCTGTGGTCAAAAGAGAAAGAGGTTTATGATTAAAAAACACAAAATGTGCAGGTAAAAAGGGTAGCCCAATACTTTTTTGAGCATTTTATGTGCCCACTTTTCTTTGTTCGAAGTAGGCATTCCTCACTAAATTCATAATGATATATGATCTCAAGCAATATAAGACAGTTCTTGGTCGGTAGAGGCAACAGGAACACTGGTCTTCTTTGGATAGAAATGCTGCCCCTTTTAAAAATGAAATACCATTCCGCGAACTACATATTAACCTAAAGGTGAGCCGCAAATCCTACAGGGTATTCAGTGTTTCAGTATCTTGTCAAAGTAAAGTGCTTTTAGTACTGAGACGTCCGAGGTTATTACTAACCTGAAGCAGGAAATTGTCGTAAACGTCAGTAAAAGGCCCATCGGTCACTGAGTAGTGAAATGCAAACTTTTCTTGCGCTACTGAAATAGTAGGTGCATGCGCAGAGTCGAACGGAACGTCCGCCTCCTTTCTCGTACGCAGTGCCGGACGTAAAGGAACAGAAACGCTAGAGTCAAAACTTCCTGAATGAAGACACAGAGGAATCAATGACGTTAATTGCCAGTGGGCATTGACAAAATCAATTGCGGAAATCGAAAATTTGTGCTGGACCGGGATTCGAAGCAGAGTCTCCTGATTAGTAGTCAGAAGCGCTGACTACTGCGCCAGCCAGACAAAGAGCTCAGCGCAACTGCAAGAACTAGTCCAGCACTCCTCCTGTCAGACCCAAATTCTCAACTTATCCTCACACTACTGATGTAGTGCCCCTTGCCCATTATGCTCATTATTCTCGGCATTTCGCCGACTCTCGTAAGAGTTCGAGAATGGTGTGCGTCCGAGTGAAGCGATCATTCGCCGTCCTCTCCTTAACTATACATGCGGTGTCTGTTTTTTGGGACATGTCCATATACATAATTAAGGTGAAGATGATCAGTGGTCACTTCACTGTGGATGTACACCACGCTCGAACTTTTATGGGAATCGACGAAATGCAGCCAGTAATGAAAATAGTGGGCAAGAGCACTACATCGGTAATGTGAGGGTAATTTGGGTCTGACTGGAGGTGTGCTGTAGTAGTTCCTGCAGTTGCGATGACCACTGTGTTCAGGTGCCGCAGTGGTCAGTACATTTGCCTAGTAAGCAGAAGACTCGGGTTCGATTCTCAGTCTGGCACAATTTTTCAACTTTCCCCATTGATTTAATCAATGCTCACTGGCAGCTAATGTCATTGATTCCTGTCATTGTGTCTTGATTCATAGTGGCTACAGGATCAAAATGGTGCCAGATACCACACACATTTCCTGAATGTATGTATGCACTGTACGTATACGTGTGATAACGCACAGATGTTGCGTCAGTGTTCTTCTAGTCCACATGGAAAGACACAGTAACACTCTGCTTGGAAAATTGAAAACGCAATTGCTGCAGAGACAAGGCTGCGAAGATGCATCATTACTCGGAAATCGATGATTCATATTGCAGTTTGGGCTATTAACTTCGTATCTCAAAACGGAAATTTTCAGCGGTTTTTCGGAAATTGCAAAATACAAGAAAGAAGGTCTCAGTGACTATGGCGTTTAGTTGCACTTGTTGCTCGACCGTATTTTTAGATAATAAAATTACTAGAATAGCATCTTTTACAACTTACATGCTATTGGGGATTGCTCTGAAAGTCTAAAAGTTCTGACATTTTCGTTGACAACTGCTTCTGCGCAATAGGACATCGAAGTTCACTAAAACTGTTAGGTATACCATGTCAAAGTTTCAAAATTAAAAGTTATGCAAAGTTTCTCAGTTTATCAGACTTTTAATTTCTTATTCTGGAGACTTTTCTGTCGAATGCTTTCCTACTTTTATTCACATAACCTTTTGATTGGGACGCCCAGAAAAAAAAACTTGTAGTCTTCTACGAACTCCATCGTATTTTCTTCATTGATGATATTCATCCCGGACAGAAGCATACAACAAAACACTAAGAAGACCATGTGGAGTCTGTGAACAAGCTGGTCACACTTGGTTGTTGGTCAAATAGTGTGCGAAAGCTCACCAAGGACCGCTAGCTATGAGCGCTTTCCGGGTGTCTTCTGTTTTCAACGAAACAAGATGCAAGAAATGCAAACTTTCCTTACGCTATTGAACGCGCACGCGCATGCGCAGAGTTGAACACAAAAAGGTATTGTGTGGACATACCTACATGAAAAAAGGTAGAACGAAAGGAAGATCACGGCTTACCGTGCTCCCTACGACAAGGTCAATTTAGGCGATGAACAAGCAACGATTCGACAAAGCTGGGGAGTAAAATCGGTCTATTCCTCCTGAAAGGAACCCTCCAGGCATTTGCCTTAATCTGTTTTAGGGGAACCACAGACCCCAAATACGGATGGCTAGAGAGTTTTTTTATTGTATTTGTTTAATCTGTAGCTCCCAGCTACTCCACCAACTACATTGTTATTTTATATGTTTACAAGCTACATATTTATTTGTTATGTCTTTCTTAATGACATATTAAACCTCCAAATAACATTGTTATTTTATATGTTTACAATTTACATATTTATTTGTTATGTCTTTCTTAATGATGTATTAAACCTCCAAATAACACAAACACATAAACTTTTTTTATTCTTACTATTATTCTATCAGTCTTATTCTGCAGCCGCGTGCGGTAGCTGCGCAGTCTTAGGCGTCTTGCTACGGTTCGCGCGGCTCCCCCCGTCGGAGATTCGAGTCCTGCCTCGGGCATGGGTGTGGGTGTTGTCCTTAGCTTAAATTAGTTTAAGTTAGATTAATTAGTTTGTAAGCCTAGGGGCCGATGACCTCAGCAGTTTGGTCCCATAGGATCTTACCACAAATTTTCAAATTTTCTTACTTATGCTGCGGATGTTAATAACTGACACTCGTACTTCACTCGTAGCAAGTTTTACGGGATTTATCACTGGAGATGATTAAATTATAGTGGTACGAATTAACACTGTGCACGGAAGTCCAGTTACAAAAATGAGTGCATACGGTTTCTCCCTCTGGCATCAATTACCTGATGTGCACCTGTGGACTCAATCAAGTAATGTGGTTGCTATGTCTCGGGATCTTCACATCTTGGAATCAGCAGATGAATGTTTGCCTCTTGAAAATATCTTAAGATGTGGACGAAGATTTTTGGCTATCGGGCAATGTTCGTGACAATTGTGGATACGGGAAGTTTCACGACTGCATGTCAGTATTTGGCGTGCAGTCGTGCTCTTTCTCAACGTGGGTCCACTGTGACACCTCAGTCGGTGCATGTTCACCCATACGTCCCTCAAACACTTGCCCCTAGATGTCACCCTGCCTGCATTTCGACTCACAGTGTGATTAGCTTATATTCTGTCTAGAGACATGGACGACAACGCTATTGCACCCACCTACCCGTGACGTGGATGTCTTTAACGTGCCAACGTGTGAAACACGATCAGTCACCACAGGTGTAAGACGTACAACCGCGAAGGGCGATGCGGTGCAGCTACCTGAGGAAACATGGCCACTAAACACGTTAGTAATACAGCTCTTCCAATTTCATAGTTAGTTCTTTCTGAATAGCATATCTGACTATACCTAAATATGATACTTCGTGTATAGGCATTTAACGTCCCGTTAACAGGTCCCATTTAAGCATCGCTGTTGCTAAAATTACATGACGGTTGGAAAGCAGCAACTGTTCTAAGCTTTAAAGCGATTCTGGGATGTCACTTTAAACCTAAATCTAGATTCGCGGACAAGAATTCGATTCACAGTGGTGCAGAAAAGGTGTTACTAATATAGTATCTCATTGAGTAGAACATTTTTTCTTTTTAATTGGTCTTTGCACTGTCGTACTGCCACTGCAGAACGTTACAATGCTCAGAAATTTTTGTAACAGGTATCACCTTGCCCTACGTTCCTACTGCACTCCTAAGCAATACTTTCTCTCTCTCTTTTAAACGCACAAAGAAAGGACAAAAGCAACGGGACAGATAAGATTTCTTCTGGAACGTTCCTAATTCCTGTTTAGTATCATCTACGTAAGCTATTTAGATCTCGGTAACACACACAGGTATCTATGAAACCATTAATCTGCGTAGCACTTCGCTGGTAACATGGCCAATGACCTCACGTCATCTGCATATTACTTAAACTCGATGAGCATTTCGGAACAAAACTGCATCATTACTTAACAGATCAAATCAGATGTCTCCAGCTGAATACGTCATCTGCATATTACTTAAACTTGATTAGCATTTCGGAACAAAACTGAATCATTACTTAACAGATCAAATCAGAGGTCTGCAATTGAATACGTTCCACTTAGAGACAGAACGAGATGACATAGATATTAAGGCTCTGTACTTGTATTGAGTATTAGGATCCCAAACCCTTTCCGGTCACTTGTGTAAACATTTAGGGTAAATACCGGCGTGTTTCCTTCGATGCAGCCATGGCTGATTCCTTCCTCCATCCGTCTCCATATGAACTGGTGCTCCATCTTTGGAGTCTTCGCTGTAGGCAAGACGTTAAATCTTAGTGTATGTTCCCTCCTACCTGGGAGCGACGATCTAGTCCTAAATAGCCCGATACCTTCAATGCTGCAGTCCTAAAATCATTTCTTCAATTCCAGTATTCCATCGATATTAATCTCTTCGTTGTGCGTTCGGATACAGTTCTAGTAGCTCCATCTTTAAACTCTGTTGCGAGTTCAGTGTAATTTGACGAGTACTTTAGATAATGGTTATCAAACTTGGGTGGGCAAGGTCAGGAAGCAGACGTGCTCGACTATTGTTCTGGACCTACACATGTGACACTGCAAAGAGTCAAATGCTTCAGCGGTGGTGTGTTCCACCCATATTCATGCGTTATCGAACCCCGTCCAAACTCCAGAAAATAACACCTTACATGCAGCCCAGATTGTATTTTAATTAAATATCATTTCAATGTACAACCTAGAACGCTCCCGCTACGGAACCGTGTATCGAAGTATACTGATAAAATTAGCAAAACAAGTTTCCGACTGTTGCGTTCATTTAACAGCTCTTCATAACTATTCATGGTTCAAATATATTTGCTCTCTGTCGGCCCAAAATATGAGACATTCTAAATTTCTGGGCGCTACAGTCTGGAGCCGGGCGACCGCTACGGTCGCAGGTTCGAATCCTGCCTCGGACATGGATGTGTGTGATGTCCTTAGGTTAGTTAGGTTTAATTAGTTCTAAGTTCTAGGCGACTGATGACCTCAGAAGTTAAGTCGCATAGTGCTCAGAGCCATTTGAACCATTTGAAGAGTCTAAATTTTTATCAACCATAATAACTCCTCTTACTAATTTTTGCAGTCTACCCTTCTTGTAGTATATGGACGATTGGCAGCACCATAAATGCGACATGTCAACAGAACAGGATGTCGGTATAAAACCTCCTGACAGATTTTAATTATGTGCCGGACCGGGACTCAAACCTGGGACCTTTGCCTTTTGCAGGCAAGTGTTGTACCGATTGAGCTTCATTCCCGCCAGTACCTTAATGCACTACATACCATACTTCCGTGAAGTTTGGAAGGTAGAGCATGAGGCATTGGCAGAAGCTTTGGGCCTGGGTCGTGAGTCAGGCTTGGATAGCTCAGTCGGCAGAGCAAACTGCCAGCGAGAGGCAAAGGTCCCAGATTCCAGTCCCGGTCTGTAATACAGTTTTAATCTGCCAGAGTGAAAATTGATTCAGAATAATGACAAACTGCAAATTACCACCAGTAGGAAAGATGGGGAGTAGAAAAAAGGTAGTGTGAATGATTACGATCGTGAGAGAGTGTAACAGAAATACTACATATTTTTATATCTCAGACATTTGCATAAAAACACGTAACATGTCTCCGTAATTTCCTTATATAATTTCAAGGATAGATGCTTTCTCAGGTCGAATTTCCGAATATACTTCAGTCTCCTACAAATGACTTCTTTAGACAGGACGAGACAATTTCAGATTAGTAATCGTTTGCGTATAGGCATATAAACATTCATTCAACGTCCTGAATGTTGCTAGAGGATACCTTCAGTATACCCCGTGGGTCCAAAACGTTTGGAGACTGGATCAATAAAAAATAGAGAAAAGATGAAAAAGGTGAAATAGTGGTTTTAATCCTTCAGGTGTCCTATATTTCTGCGCTTTATTCTTTAATGGTAGGGCCTTGTTGATAACATCAAGTCTCGTCACCTGTGAGGATTTTTTCCAGAAAAGAATTCTCTGAGTTTTGCATTTGAATCAAGTCGCGGCAGGCGTGCACGTGTCGTGGTTTTTGTTCCTGAGTCAAGAAATGCGGGACTAACTTTGCACACACCTTTCTCTTCTTCGCAACAAAAATGGTTCAAATGGCTCTGAGCACTATGGAACTTAACTTCTGAGGTCACCAGTCCCCTAGAACTTAGAACTATTTAAACCTAACTAACCTAAGGACATCACACACATCCATGTCCGAGGCATGATTCGAACCTGCGACCGTAGCGGACTGTAGCGCCTAGAACCACTCGGCCACCCTGGCCGGCTTCTTCACAACATCCTGGAGTTGGTAGCTGATGGTTGAAGACACAACATAGTTGTTACAGGTAGTCTGCGAAAACCAGTTTATAGATGTTGGCCAGTGATGAATACGATTGGAGTTAACCCCCTTCTCAGCGTCAGTTAAGGCCTGAAGATGGTGTATTGAAGCACCAAAACTGGTAGCCACATAATAATAAATATCGTAATGACAGCTGTAATTATTGTTCCATTTCATTACATTATGCAGAATGTCCTGAACACATGATTTAGACTTGTTCAGTTCGTTGTTCCATTGCGATTTGTGACACAACAACGTTGACAAAATCCGGCAGCATGACCACTACGTAACACTGGCTGCACGTAACTGGTCGAACGCACATCTGTTGTTTACAACTGTTAGTTCGAGAAGCGACCATAATTACTGCACTGACGTCGCTTGTACACCAGGAATAAAATCAGTCTGGGATCTTTTTGACGGGTAGTGTTTGGTGCAGTAGAAAATACTTTGCGCCACACGCATTAGTGATTTGCAGATCTAGATCTAAGACTGCAGCACACAACATTTATGTGGTATACACTCTAATATCAGTTCCGTTTGCGAGCTGGAAAAAATCCCGGTTAACACGGTTATGATCATAAATTCTAAACCGCATCAATAAAAATACGTAAGTGCTCTTGCAAATGAAGACTTCTCTAATTCGATAGGAGAATAAACTCTTTTTCTCAGTAGGAAAGTACTCATTTCTAATCTAAAGATGCTTTTAAAATCAATAGCATTAAAACTTACTGCTTCATGTGACGCATAGTCCTTATAAAACTGGAACAATAGTTCCCCGTAACTATTTATTTCTTCGTCATCGTTTCTAGATCCTCTTTTTATAATTAGCCTAGTACTATCCTTCCCTGTTAGCTAAAGAACATATCAGGTTACTATACCACCTTACATTCTGTGAATCTACTGAATGGAACTACACAATAATAATCGCCACAGCACCGGCAAATTCGCCGCAATGTATCATCGGCTACCTTGTGACACAGCTGTCCACGGCGAGGTACCTTCTCGTTGGCGTCTGCGACACTATCTAAAGCCTCACAAACTCGCGAGATCTTTCCCGCGGAAGCTTGCGTAACAGCCTGTTGTATCAAGGTTTTAAAGTCAAATGTGTCTGCTTAATTAGCTATCTGGTTTGGGCAGCCTTATCCCTTAATCTCGTATACGCGATTAATTATTATTAATTCTCATTTTGAACACGATGATACTTGGGTTGTTCGGTAACTTAAGTCTGGCTGACGGACGTGGCAAACAAATTAGGTAATATCGTGTCGAAACCTGTAAGTACACCCTTTATCCTAGCGTTAATTCGTACGTGGACTAAAGATTAAGCACGGAGAGTTTTGAGTATTTTGAGGAAAGAGGGGAAATGAAGGAAGATTAGTCCCGCCGAAGTCACAAAAACGGAGCACACTCTCAGATTTACGGAGGTTGGAGAATGTAATCAGATGTGTCTTTTCCAAAAGAACTATCCGATCACCTGCCATACGCAGTTTCGGAAAACTATGGGAAACATAAATCTAGATGGCTGACAGGGAAAAGAAACCTGTTTCGCTCTTGCCTCTCGCTTAACATGTTTACTCTTAAATCTAATGAAAATGAAAGTGCTCCTCCGAATAAGTGCGAAGGTATTACTGTTTCGTTCAGATTCGAAATATATTAAGCCTTTTTGATTTTACGCAAGCCAGTAACGTGTGTTTATATAACATGGTGCATTATCAATAGTTACATTAATATTTTAATTTCCCATACTTGTTTACCAAATTCCTTTGATTTTTTTTTTCAGCTGCTCTTGGTATCATACCATGATTCTTCACGTCTAGGTAAAATATTCTTAAATTGCTGTGTAGATTCTCTCTAGTCCAATATTCTTACCTAGATGTTTTAAAATTTGTTACAGCTTGTTTCAATAAACTTGAGAGAAATAAAAAAAATATCTGTGAAAAATAAACCAATTTTCAGGTTCATTGAGAAATAGGACATTGAGTGATGAATGACATGCCTCTCTGGGAAGATAATTGACTACACGTTGATGGGTCTAAACTCATTTCAATGCCTCTAACAAACATTTAGTATCGGATGAAGTATGGATACACAAGGGAAATCAGGAAAGAACCAAAGTTTAATTTGCCCATCCACGAAGAGAACAAGAAAGGTAAAGAGTAATGTTGGTACGGAGTAGCCCTCGTAATGAACATAGCAAGGTTTCTAGAGTATGCGTGTAGGTGTAGATCGTTGTCTGCTAAGTTATTAATACAAGGGTCCACAGCTCGTGGTCGTGCGGTAGCGTTCTCGCTTCCCGCGCCCGGGTTCCCGGGTTCGATTCCCGCTGGGGTCTGGGATTTTCTCTGCCTCGTAATGACTGGGTGTTGTGTGATGTCCTTAGGTTAGTTAGGTTTAAGTAGCTCTAGGGGACTGATGATCATAGATGTTAAGTCCCATAGTGCTCAGAGCCATTTTATTAATACAAGGGAACAAAGAACTTCGGTTCTGTGTTTTTTGAAGTTTTCCTGGTGGATCGAATATTTCCACATTTTTTGGGCGTGCATCCATTTACTCGACAGTGAAAAGTGGTTTAAAAAATCTTGGATGTGACTCACCTTGAGTATGGTTGAATGGTAGTCAGCCGAAATATCGGAACATAAACCAATAATATCCCGTATGCACGCCTGAAAAATGATGGACAATTTCGATTTTATCATAGAGCTACCTAATCATTACTTGGAACCCTAACCCTATAATCCCTTTCAGAGACAATGTGGGAGCTGTAATTTGATGCTTACTTTGAATACATTAGCTCCTTTTCTAATTTATTACTGGTCACTACTTGCTGAAGCTGTTGTGGTCTCCTCAGTCAGCATGTCATCTGCAATAACAGGCCCTAGAGGGGCCATGTCATGGATTGCGTGCACCCCCCCCCCCCCCGCCAGAGGTACAAGTCCTCCCTCGGGCGTGTGTGTGTGTGTGTGTGTGTGTGTGTGTGTGTGTGTGTGTGTGTGTGTGTGTGTGTTTGTTCTTACCATAAGCTAGTTTAAGTAGTGTGTAAGTCTATGAACCGACGACCTCAGCAGTACGGTCCCTTAGGAATTCACAACCATTTGAACATTTGCAACAACAGTCGCTGCTGTTGATTAGACTTAGTTTTGGCCTTACATTGCGTTCACAATCTGAAACTGTTTCAGAATGCAGACATTAATTAAGGTCAATGGTAAATTTAATCAACAACAGGCCCTCAGGTTGCTAATCAGATGGTGCATAATTTATAATATTTGTTGCTCTTTTGGATCACCGTGGCGCAAAATAACTGAAACGATATGTTTCTTTCCACGTGGCTTTTTTAGCTTCGTTAGGCAGACGTATTAAGTCTGTGTTGCTGCACTTCGTATCTGCGTCTAGTAAAACTGGAGTGAAACATTAAATATTAACATAAAATAATGGAACTACACTCCTGGAAATGGAAGAAAGAACACATTGACACCGGTGTGTCAGACCCACCATACTTGCTCCGGTCACTGCGAGAGGGCTGTACAAGCAATGATCACACGCACGGCACAGCGGACACACCAGTCGAATGGCGCTAGCTGCGCAGCATTTGTTCACCGCCTCCGTCAGTGTCAGCCAGTTTGCCGTGGCATACGGAGCTCCATCGCAGTCTTTAACACTGGTAGCATGCCGCGACAGCGTGGACGTGAACCGTATGTGCAGTTGACGGACTTTGAGCGAGGGCGTATAGTGGGCATGCGGGAGGCCGGGTGGACGTACCGCCGAATTGCTCAACACGTGGGGCGTGAGGTCTCCACAGTACATCGATGTTGTCGCCAGTGGTCGGCGGAAGGTGCACGTGCCCGTCGACCTGGGACCGGACCGCAGCGACGCACGGATGCACGCCAAGACCGTAGGATCCTACGCAGTGCCGTAGGGGACCGCACCGCCACTTCCCAGCAAATTAGGGACACTGTTGCTCCTGGGGTATCGGCGAGGACCATTCGCAACCGTTTCCATGAAGCTGGGCTACGGTCCCGCACACCGTTAGGCCGTCTTCCGCTCACGCCCCAACATCGTGCAGCCCGCCTCCAGTGGTGTCGCGACAGGCGTGAATGGAGGGACGAATGGAGACGTGTCGTCTTCAGCGATGAGAGTCGCTTCTGCCTTGGTGCCAATGATGGTCGTATGCGTGTTTGGCGCCGTGCAGGTGAGCGCCACAATCAGGACTGCATACGACCGAGGCACACAGGGCCAACAGCCGGCATCATGGTGTGGGGAGCGATCTCCTACACTGGCCGTACACCTCTGGTGATCGTCGAGGGGACACTGAATAGTGCACGGTACATCCAAACCGTCATCGAACCCATCGTTCTACCATTCCTAGACCGGCAAGGGAACTTGCTGTTCCAACAGGACAATGCACGTCCGCATGTATCCCGTGCCACCCAATGTGCTCTAGAAGGTGTAAGTCAACTACCCTGGCCAGCAAGATCTCCGGATCTGTCCCCCATTGAGCATGTTTGGGACTGGATGAAGCGTCGTCTCACGCGGTCTGCACGTCCAGCACGAACGCTGGTCCAACTGAGGCGCCAGGTGGAAATGGCATGGCAAGCCGTTCCACAGGACTACATCCAGCATCTCTACGATCGTCTCCATGGGAGAATAGCAGCCTGCATTGCTGCGAAAGGTGGATATACACTGTACTAGTGTCGACATTGTGCATGGTCTGTTGCCTGTGTCTATGTGCCTGTGGTTCTGTCAGTGTGATCATGTGCTGTATCTGACCCCAGGAATGTGTCAATAAAGTTTCCCCTTCCTGGGACAATGAATTCACAGTGTTCTTATTTCAATTTCCAGAAGTGTATGTCCGAAGGCTTCATTCAACTCATTTTTATTGGCTTTCTTCGCAATTATTCATATGCGCCAAAAGGAATCTCGTAACTGCTTATAATGGAATCAGATTTCTTTCCAGTCCGACCTCTAACCACCGATGGAGCGCTTTTTTTTTACTGCGTTTTCAGATCCTGTATCTGCTGTTCTTTTGAGGACAAATCAAATTAAGACAGCAGCAGAACGATAAAAGCACCAAGCGAGCTCCTAATCGGTAACAAAATACGAACTGAAAAACATTAACGTTTCCGCCAATCACGAAACTAAACAGATCAATTTACGTCTCACTCGGTGGACGTAAATCATTACATGTTATAAAAGTGTATGTATGTATGTATCACGTATGATCCACATGTCCTAAACTACTAAATCACTGGATCGATTTCAACCAAACTTGGAACACATATCACTTACTATATGGAAAGAGCTACTGTGTGGGTAAGAATCACCTACCTCTCAAAGGGGTGGGGGTGGGGATTGAAAAGGAGTGTAACTCACGACGCGCAAATAGCCAGACTGTACTCATCCAGTATCTGAGAACGAGATTACTTAGTGACTTGCAACCAAATTTACATATGATTTCAAACTTTCGAGGCAGTTTCTCGCTGAAACCCCTTATAAATGTTGAAAGGAAAGAAGTTGATCTCTTATTACATTTTCGATGTTCATGTAGCAAAACTGCCGCATCAGGCATGACCTTTTAATTTATTATGTCTTTACTACTAAGTCTATTTGCAACACATTTTGCAGACAGTATTCACATAAGCCACTGACTGTACTTGCAAAACTGTATTATTCCAAGACACGTAATTCAGGAGACATGGATTCAAAAACACTGAGATGTGTGAAAACTGCCGCATCAAGCATGACGTTTTATTACTTCTTTTCTTCTAAACTATTCGCAACACATATCGCAGACAGTATTCATGTGGATAACTGGATATAACTGCAAAATTATACCGTTGTACGACACATAGTTCAGGGGATATAACGTCTTAAACATTGAATTGCATGAATACGAAACTGAAAGGCGAATTCCGCTAGAGATACAGGTGAAATATGGATACAAATATGTTAAATACGTGTGAAATATATGAGACATGTTCCTTTGCGTGCAAAGCCACAGTTCAAAAGCTCCTCCTGAACTACTATGTCGATTTCAACTAAACTTGGTGCGTATATTACTTACTATAAGGAAAGAAATATTGTGGGGGTAAAAACCAGCAACCTCCTACTGGTGTGTGGATGGTAAATGATAACGTGGAGATGGAAGGGGGAAGTACGAGATGGACACAGAATGGGGTGGAGGGGGGGGGGGGAGGAGTTTGCCACACAAAGGGGGAAGAGAAAGTCGACAGGAAGGAAACAGGAGGAGACGAAAGGGTGAGAAAGGAGAGGAGGAGTTGGACAGAGTAAGGAAAGAGGAGAAGATTGATAGAGAGAGGGAGAGGATGATATGGGCAAGGAGAGGGATGAGGGAGGAAACAGGCAGAGAGAGGGGGGAAGAAGATGTGGCCAGAAGGAGGGGACAGGGGCAGAAGGACAGAGACAGGGGGCTGAGGAGTAGAGTGGTGGAAGAGAAGGAGAAGGTGGACTTAGAGGAAGAAGGAGGAGATGGACTGAGAATGAAGAAGCAGCTGTACGGAGGAGGAAGGAGCAAAAGGTCAGAGAGAGGGGGGAGGAGCAGATGGACAGAGAGAGAGGTGTGAGGACAGGTGGACGGAGAAAGGATGGAGGAGCAGATGGACAGAGAGAGGGGAAGGAGTGGATGGACAGAGAGAGAAGGAGCACCAGATGGACAGAGGGGCAGCAGATGGATAGAGGGGGGGGGGGAGGAACATATTGTCAGAGAGAGGGGTAGGAGGAGATGGACAGTGTGCGTGTGCAGGTGGAGGAGGTGGACAGAAATAGAGGGAGGAGGCGATGGACAGAGACGTGGGGGAAGGAGGAGAAGGACAGAAAGAGAGGGAAGGAGCAGATTGACTAACAGAAGTTTGGAATAAATACATACCCGGGCAATGCCGGCTGCTCAGCTAGTAAGTAAATAATGTTGCCTTCAACCTGAGGATTTGTGTGGACGACGCAGTGCTTTACCAGGCATGGTATGCCTTCGCCTTCCTTCAACCTTTGAAATGTCTTACACAGCCAGGTATAGCGAGCCCTATAGTTCAACGCGAACTCCGAATCATGGTGCCGCTCGGCATTTCCCAATCAACAAATTATTGCCAGAGGTGAAAGAAGTGGTATGTGGTAGTACCCTACGACCGACCACACCCAGACTTTTCGAGTTGTAGCTTGGTACTTCCCCACTGGACCACTAAACTACAATCTACATTTTGTGTTTTAGAAGAAAAAGAATTGATTATGGCGAGTTATCGCTGAAACTTGTTTGGGGATAATAAACAAGGTGTTTGCACCAAGGCATACCAACAAATCTTATATTGTTTTTCTGCAGATATGGGTTAGTGAGGAGAAACTTAATGATTATGGAAGACGTTCTTACATAGCCAGTTTCTCCCAAAAAACATCAAGAGAGAAGTTGAGCCTAACATTCATTTCGACGAACAGATCACCATCGACAGTGTCGCATTCTATCATTTCATTTGTAGTTGAGAAGAGATTTAAGATTTAATATGGTGCAATGGTACCCATTCTGTTAATACGGAAATGCACCCACTGCTTCTTCTCCCTTAACGAGTAAAATGCTACTTTTCACCGACTAGGAGTCAATCACGCTACGTCCAGTCTGATGACTACCGTAATGGCGGTGGGTTAGCGATCTTGGCTACGAAGACAGCTCGTAGCATACTACCTCGAAGCAAATGCAATCACAGTGTAGCTGCAGTTATCTCACTTAAGCCGCAAATACAACTATACATCTCATTGGAATATATTTTCTTTACGAAGTGCTAGTGCAGTATAGTTTCCAACAACTAACAGAACTGTGGATTTATCTGGAGACCTTAATGTGGGTGGGTGTCCATTCTTCGCCTGTATGGCGGCTTCATCTCTGCTGGGGACACTTTCAGTGAGGGGAACGTATGTCTGTGGATGAGCAGCAGCCCATTCTTCGTCAAGAGCCGAAACCAAAGAAGGTAGTCAGGTTGAACGCTGGCATCTCGATCGAAGTAGACGATGTAGCTCGTACCAAAGCTGTTCCACTGGATTCAGGTCGAGACTCTAGGTAGACCAATCCTTTTCAGAAATTTTATTGTCCACAAAACTTTGCCTCACTCACTGATGATGCTTTATGACTGGGTGCATTGTCATGTTGATACAAACAGTCATCGTCTCCCAGCTGTCCCTCTACTGTACGCAGTACTTCAATGTGTTCATATCCTGTCGTTTTTTTTTGTTTTTTTTTGCGCTTCTAATGATGGCAGGTAACGCTCTCCAGGCATTCGCCATACCCAAACCTTCCGGTTGGATTGTCACAGTATATAAATCTTAATCCATAAATTTTACAATACCTCTTATAGCACGGACATTATCTGAATGTATATTCAATAGGCATAGGCTTACTAAATACCAAGAAATGGTCAAACCGACTATACCTAAATCCTTTTGACAGCGCTCTGATAATTTTCATATACCTCCCACCAGATTGGGCGTACATCCATGGCGCGATGGGGAAGTGACTAGGTTAGAGCATAATTCTTGAGGTTCGGCATTCGATAACCTATCTGTCCATTGATATTCCCCGTCACTTATCGTGACTTTCATGTATGAAAACAACTTGTTATTCAGTGGTTCAGATTCTCTTCCGAAGTAAGAGTGATTTCAGGTGTGCCGCAGGGGAGTGTCATAGGACCGTTGCTATTCACAATATACATAAATGACCTGGTGGATGAAATCGGAAGTTCACTGAGGCTTTTGCAGATGATGCTGTGGTGTATCGAGAGGTTGCAACAATGGAAATTTGTACTGAAATGCAGGAGGATCTGCAGCGAATTGACGCATGGTGCACGGAATGGCAATTGAATCTCAATGTAGACAAGTGTAATGTGATGCGAATACATAGAAAGATAGGTCCCTTATCATTTAGCTACAAAATAGCAGGTCAGCAACTGGAAGCAGTTAATTCCATAAATTATCTGGGAGTACTCATTAGGAGTGATTTAAAATGGAATGATCATATAAAGTTGATCGTCGGTAAAGCAGATGCCAGACTGAGATTCATTGGAAGAATCCTAAGAAAATGCAATCCGACAACAAAGGAAGTAGGTTACAGTACGCTTGTTCGCCCAATGCTTGAATAATGCTCAGCAGTGTGGGATCCGCACCAGGTAGGGTTGATAGAAGAGATAGAGAAGATCCAACGGAGAGCAGCGCGCTTCGTTACAGAATCATTTAGTAATTGCGAAAGCGTTACGGAGATGATAGATAAACTCCAGTGGAAGACTCTGCAGGAGAGACGCTCAGTAGCTCGGTACGGGCTTTTGTTAAAGTTTCGAGAACATACCTTCACCGAAGAGTCAAGCAGTATATTGCTCCCTCCTACGTATATCTCGCGGAGAGACCATGAGGATAAAATCAGAGAGATTAGAGCCCACACAGAAGCATACCGACAATCCTTCTTTCCACGTACTATACGAGACTGGAATAGAAGGGAGAACCGATAGAGGTACTCAGGGTACCCTCCGCCACACACCTTCAGGTGGCTTGCGGAGTATGGATGTAGACGTAGATGTAGATGTACACGAAACTGTAGCTCTCGCAACCATCGATTTGGTAAAGAGGTCTAGAAGTTGAGAGAAACCAAATGCATACCAGCTCCAGAGGAACCACGTACAGTAAAACAATGCGTCTCTCAAACCAGCCTTCAATATAATCCCTCGAAAGACAGTGCAGATTTCAAAGCAGAGGGCACTTTTTACCGTCATTTGTTCCTTACTTACATAATCTATTAGTGAAAAGAGCTGTCTGACTGCCTCTCTACTCTTTCTTATCCGAACGCTGCCAGTCTTTAAACCAACAGTATAATTTGCCTACGTCGTTTAGAATTTTCGTAACAGTTGCACAACGAAGACACTTCCCTGTCCGCGACTACGTCGTAAGCAAACAATTTTAAATGTGTCGCTCGCATTGTCACGGAAGTCGCTTATATACATCGACAATAAGAATTCACCTACCATACTTTGTTTGAATGTTCTGCAAGATACCTTCTTCATTTCCAATTAACATTCGCCCTTCATGATACGTACTGGGTTATATCTACGAAAAACCGCTCGAGTCAATCGTACACAAATGGAAAGTGTTACACGATGAACACAGTGACCCAACATTCGCTTGTGTGAAAGAATGTTCTCCACGCGGTCCTGACAGCATATTTTTCGGTCATGGGAAGGAATTCCTCAAATTGACATTCCGAGGTTATTAACTTCCATGATACGGTTTTAAAAAAATGGTTCAAATGGCTCTGAGAACTATGGGACTTAACAGCTGTGGTCACCAGTCCCCTAGAACTTAGAACTACTTAAACCTAACTAACCTAAGGACATCACACACATCCATGCCCGAGGCAGGATTCGAACCTGCGACCGTAGCAGTCGCACGGTTCCGGATTGCGCGCCTAGAACCGCGAGACCACCGCGGCCGGCCCATGATACGGAATTCAGATGCTTGCCTGAGCATGGAAAGCGCGAGCTTTGTTTCACACGAATACGGCTTCATAAATTAAATCTAATATTGGAGAAATTATGACAAACTGAAGAAGATAATATTAGAGCGAATATTTTCAGACACGCTACGGCCATCTTTGGCTCAACGAAGAAAATGAGCAGCTGCGTGGGGGAGCCAGTGACGTAGAAATCCGCCCCGGAAGCAGCCGGTGAGCGGCAGGTGGAGCCGCCACAGAATGTCTTGGGCAACTCGGCGCTTCCTGTCACTGCCACGTTTCAACATGCACTTTGCGTGATATCCCGCCACAGCACAAAGCGCTCCACGGTCTGACGAAGCCTGCTTTATGAAACAATCCGTAGACGTCATACACACCTACTTCTCCATACGTGGTGTAAGTAAACTCTTAACAGTCACCAGCTCACAACCGAGGAACATTTTGACACAAGGTTTCCGACAGTTGAATATAAGCTCACGGGAAAAACATTAGTCACTCGATAAAAGAGTACATTCGTCACTTTGGAGCGCTGTACGTGATGTGAAACTGGTACCAGGCGCTCATCTGACTCTTCATCTCTGACGAAAGTAACAGCAGCGAAGTGCTGTTTATGTGCCAGTGGCGTGTTCGGAACCAGTGCCTTAAGATGGGTCGGTGTCGAGACGAGAATGCAGAAAGGAGCTATCGTGTTTGGGCGTGTCCATGAGCACATTGTGAATGAAGTTACCTGATTTGTTGGTGTACCAACTCGGTATGACCTTCATGCCTACAAGGGAAGTTGTACCACTCTCAGTCTTGTAACATAGCGGTTGTAAAAGGAACCTAGCCGAGAGGGACCAGAGGCAAGTGCGCAATGTTAAACAATATCGGTTTCAAACCAATCACACGTTCCTGCTGTGCCGGCCGCTGTGGCCGAGTGTTTCTAGGCGCTTCAGTCCGGAACCGCGCTGCTGCTACGGTCGCAGGTTCGAATCCTGCCTAGGGCATGTATTTGTGTAATGTCCTTAGGCTAGTCAGGTTTACGTAGTTCTACGTCTAGGGGACTGATGACCTTAGATGTTAAGTCCCATAGTGCTCAGAGCCATTTGAACCATTTTCGTTCCTGCTGTCAGTGAATGCAAGACCATCTCAACGAATTTGCGAGTGGATATTGCTATGGATGCTGTATGCAGTTGACATATAGATCCGTATATCTTGCAAGAGGTATTTACCTAAAGCGACACGTAAAGTCGCACTTCTACATCTACATCTACATTTATACCCCGCAAGCCACTCAACGGTGTGTGGCGGAGGGCACCTCACATGCCACTGTCATTACCTCCCCTTCTTGTTCCAGTCGCGTATGGTTCGCGGGAAGAACGACTGTCTGAAAGCCTCCGTGCGCGCTCGAATCTCTCTAGTTTTACATTCGTGATCTCCTCGGGAGTTATAAGTAGGGGGAAGCAATATATTCGATACCTCATCCAGAAACGCACTCTCTCGAAACCTGGCGAGCAAGCTACACCGCGATGCAGAGCGCCTCTCTTGCAGAGTCTGTTACTTGAGTGTGTTAAACATCTCCGTAACGCTATCACTGTTTCCAAATAACCCTGTGACGAAACGCGCCGCTCTTCTTTGCATCTTCTCTATCTCCTCTGTCAACCCGGTCTGGTATGGATCCCACACTGGTGAGCAATACTCAAGTATAGGTCGAACGAGTGTTTTGTAAGCCACCTCCTTTGTTGATGGACTACATTTTCTAAGAACTCTCCCAATGAATCTCAACCTGGTACCTGCCTTACCAACAATTAATTTTATATGATCATTCCACTTCAAATCGTTCCGCACGCATACTCCCAGATATTTTACAGAAGTAACTGCTACCAGTGTTTGTTCCGCTATCATATAATCATACAATAAAGAATCCTTCTTTCTATGTATTCGCAATACATTACATTTGTCTACGTTAAGGGTCAGTTGCCACCCCCTGCACCAAGTGCCTATCCGCTGCAGATCTTCCTGCATTTCGCTACAATTATCTAATGCTGCAACTTCTCTGTATACTACAGCATCATCCGCGAAAAGCCGCATGGAATTTCCGACACTATCTACTAGGTCATTTATAAATTCTTGAATGAACCAAAAAACACAGTAGTTGGATAATTATTGACTGGAGATATGTAGTGTTCTCCGAGGAGTTACGATTTTGGGTATTTTCAAATCATTCAAACCACTGTGTACATCGACGGCCGAAAGAAGCGTTGAACCCGCAGTGCGCCGAAGTTGCAGGTCAGGCCACAAGATGCGTTTGGATGTGCCCCTACTCTTCCATGTTATCGTGAACATGGAAACGGACGTTTATTTCAACACTCTCGGTGATCAGGTTCTTTTTCGTTTTCATGCTTACGAACTGTGTTCTCACACTGCCTAGTTTTCGCTAGTAACACTGTACAAAAACCTCACGTCTCAGCCTGGC
The DNA here is from genome assembly GCF_023897955.1 of Schistocerca gregaria. Lineage (NCBI taxonomy): Eukaryota > Metazoa > Arthropoda > Insecta > Orthoptera > Acrididae > Schistocerca > Schistocerca gregaria. The sequence goes on along the minus strand of NC_064931.1, from coordinate 606,684,213 downwards.
CTGTATTAATTGTCCTGCACAGCAATCTTACAGTCGAGGTGCCTGCGGCGCTCCTTTCAGTTTGCTGGCCCAGACGGCGGCTTGTGTCACTTTGGCCTTAAGGTTCTATTCACCTCAGTCTCCCTATACCATAAGTGATTCTTCGATTTTTTGGAAAAGCTTATGAAGTACAGGATATGAACAGTCTAATGAGTACAGAATATCGACTGAGAATAAATCGAAGAAAGATGAAAGTAAAGAAAAGTAGCAGAAATGAGAACAGCGAGAAGCTTAACAACAGGACTGGTTGTCAAGAAGTAGATGGAGTTAAGGAATTCCGGTACATAGGCAGCAAAATAACCCGTGACAGACGGGGCAGGGAGGAGATAAAAAGCAGACTATCACTAGCAGAAAAGGCATTCCTGGCCAAGAGAAGCATACTAGTATCTCATTTGGGCCTTACTTTGAGAAAAAAAAATTTCTGAGAATGTACGTTTGGAGCACAGCATTGTTTGGTAGTGTGGGAAAACCGGAACAGAAGGGAGCTGAAGTATTTGAGATGTGGTGCTACAGACGAATGATAAAAATTACGAGGACTGAAAAGGTAAGGAATGAGGAGCTTCTCCAGGGGATCGGCGAGGAAAGAATACATGGAAAACACCGACAAGAAGAAGGGACAGGATGGAAGAATATGTGTTAAGACATCGCAGAATAACTTCCATGGTACTAGCGGGACCTGTACAGGGTAAAAATGTAGAGGAAGACAGAAATTTAAAAAATGAAATAATCAACGTAAATCTTTTTGCCCATTATTTATTGATTCTTGGACGCCATTTTATGATTTTTTAAAGACGTTCAGTCATCTTTAAGCCCTCCATCTAAGGAGTGAAAGTTGCTCTGCCCAAAATGAGGTGTGTCAGTGGCGGAAGTCATGCAGCCTGTAAATCTTATCTGAACTCATAAAACAAACAATTGTCTTAATCTATACAATATTGAACACGGAGCAATAACAGTCTTTTCTTAAATTAGACAAAATAATAAAATGATGTACATTTGAAACAAAGATGTAGTTTTGTCAAGTGTTTTGGTAACGTTCTTAGCAATAATTAATGAATAAATTAAAATGAAAAAGTCAGTCTATTATTGCTTGTGGGCATGCCCGAGGAATAATTCAACCAAATTTCAGAAAGTTATCTTTATTAGTGTGCCCGCACTGCGCAACACAATTAAAGGATCACTTTTTCGAAACCCCGTAATTATTTCCTATTGCAACGTACAAATTTGAAATTCCGCTCTACAAACTTTCTTTGTAATGGTGCAAAAGCGTAACTCCCTGCGACGTCACCCACGCTTCAGATAGGAAGGTGTCGACACATGCGTAAAAAAGGCCAGAGCTCAGAAGCTCATGTGAGGTGTAAGGTGGGTTAATGATGTCATACTGGCAAAAAATTTCGCCACAATCCTGCCCAACGCCACCGTGGACGTGTCACTCTATGGGAAGGTCGTTGCACCCCATCTTACCCACATTTTACCCCTTCTTTTCACGCTTCCGCGAAGGAGGTTAGAACCACGACTCCTAGCGTTGAAATCACGTGGTTTTCTGATGTCTCGCCGAGGAGAACTTTTCAGACACATCGCCACTTAAGAGCGACACGAAAAGGCCTCAGGGGGTGGCATAAAGAGCGACAATGAAACCTACCCTTCCCCTTGGTCGTCAATTCCCAGATATTTCATCTTTGACAATGCTGACACCCCACGGACGCTTGAACCCTTTTCCGAGGATATCGTGGGCTAGTAACCTCTCTGACTGTGATCGCACCACTTTGGAATGCATGCAACTGCAGTTTTTGGTCTTGTGTACAGTGTGGAACTCAAAAGACCGATCAAAACCATTTGACGAAAGTTGAAAGATGTCCGAAGCAGCAAAGGGTTCTAGAGTTTATTCACCCCTCATGGTGTGCGCCCTCCTATGGCGTGATTATGGGTGCGACATTGACCATGTGTAAATAAAACGGCAAAGGGTCCCTCAAGCTCCTCCAGTTCGGAAATACCCTCAGTGCCTCGAGCCCGCGTTCGTTGAACACTTTAAAAATGTACCTGTGCAGAGAAAAACCGGGACGAGAGTCCTAGGTGCCTGCAGGTAGGCAACCACTTGACACCTCTCCATTCTGGGTTACCTAACAGCAGGCGGCCAGGGCTTTCTCACGGATCTTTCTCTGTGCAGGTGTATTTTTAAAAGTCTCAACAAACGTAGGCAGCTGGTACTTAAAGAAGCTTAGAGGAACCCTCACGCATGTTTCAATGTTGCACTCCTCTGTGCTCACGCCACCGGAGGGCGCAAAAGTGCATAAGCACACTTTGCTGCTTTGGACTGCGTCCAGGTTTCGTCATATGGTTTTGAACAGTGCTTTGTCCTTGTGGTTCCACTCTGTACATCAGTGAGAAAATTGCGGTAGCACTGCACTTCAAAGGGACGTCATCACGTTCAGTGGTGTTGACAGCGCACGATATCAGTAGAGAGGGCTTGAAGCAGCCACTTCAGCTGGATACGACATTCCAGAAGAAACTTGTGGATTCTCTTCCTCACCGAATTGTGGCCATTATCGAAGCCGGAGGTAGAGCTACACAGTATTAGTGTGGTGTCTCCTGAGGGTGAAAAAGGCATGTTGAGTTTCATGAAAGAGAGACAGTCTCTCGCACTCTAATGCCTCCGCTATAAAAGGGCGAATCTGTGTGGTCAGCGTCGCTGTCCTGGCTCACTGCCATGAGAAGGACGCAGGTTTAGTTCCCAGTACTGCCAAGCATTTTGCCTTGGTGGGAGGAATGAAAGGGTGTCCACTCAGCCTCGTGACGCCGATTTAGGAACTACGTGAATGAGAAGTAGCAACAACAAGGTCTGCAACGGTCGGGAGAGTGGTGTGCTATACCCACAGACCTCCACACTGCATTCAAATGACGCTATTGTCTTGGGATGATACTACTGTCGATCGCTCTCGATTGCCTGTCTCAGGCCAGAACGCCGGAGCATAGGGACTACTGTGTAGATTGTTCTAAACATATAGGACTCGAAATTGTATGTAGCATCCGACGATGTCCTCAACAATGCTGGCTTTTAAACTGCAATCAGTACTGTACCGTTTTACTCTTACACGTATGTGGCCATCCCAGCAGACAGGATGGTGCCGGACTCGTCCAAAACATCCACCTCGTCTGTTTCAATGCGAAAGCGACGGTGTTCAACTGTCAGTTGGCGTTTACAATTTCTGAGTGATGGAAGCGACCGAAATCCAATCCGTAATAGATCGTATCAAACCGTCTTCACAGGAATTTACGCGCTCCAGTGTCGAGCCAATACTGAACGACACTGTTCAGTCCATTACGTCCGTACGGAGAAGGTAGAAGCCATCCCGTGCTGTAGAAACATTCATTGTCCAGTACCAGCAGCGTACGTCCTCTTTCTATCCACTGCTTGCGTAAATGGATCACTAAAGTGGCACCATTGTACGAGCTGAAATGTTGCGGTTCTTCAAACCCATTTGACGGTAGCAGACAATTCGCATCTTTTCTAACTAACTCACCCTTTGAAGTCAAGTAGGAATACAGGCACTTATCTTGGCAGTGTTCCATTGATTGAATAAGCGAACCACTAAGCTTCCATTCACACGAGAGATGCTCGAAATGTACGTTATCACTGTACAATTTTAATATCTTAATGCTTATAGGTTGTTGTACATTCTCACAGAATCTGGATTTTTTGGTGCCTTTTTGCGTGGCGTTGTAGTTTACAAGTACAGTTAACATTATACAATACCATTCGCCACAATAGGCATACGCTAGAACCCATCCTCCATTCGAGAAAGATAATGCAAAGTGACAGTACAATGCTGTATTATTCATTATTTGTAATTGGAAACAAGACAAGTATTTACTGTTCAACAGAAACTAACGTTTAGTGCTTCGAAAGAGCACGAATCCTCACAGTCAAGAAAAAGATTACAAAGTACCTTTAATCGCAAAAGTCGGACTTTACAAGGTAGCATTGATAAATTAATATCTTGTTAGAAACGTGGACGAGAATAAAGTTTCATTCCCAGAAACTCTTTACATCGAGCTACTTCTTCAAACCCATTTGACGCTAACAGATAATTCGCAACTTTTCGAACTAACTCACCCTTTGAAGTGAAGTAGGAATACAGGCACTTATTTTGACAGTGTTACATTGATTGAATAAGCGAACCACTGAGTTTCCAGTAAAACCAGAGAGCTGTGGTTGGTCGAAATTTCGACCACAGAAACAAAGGCTCCTTACGAAAAGACTTCTTGTTGGAGATATTTCCAGCTCACTGAAACGATAGTTTTCTGATGATGGAACTTTGGTCCGTGCGTGCAAAAAGAAATCCCGGAGGAAGAATAATAAGAAAAATAGAAGGTTCGTGACAAGTCGGAAGGAAAGTGTATTACTGAGGGAACATCCAGTCGAAACCAAGGAAAGAAGGAAGTTAAAAGTGGAAAGCCTCGTCGAGGCCACTAGAAACGTAGCTGAGATCGACGAGAATAGGCGATGAAATTGGTGGTTGTCTCATAGATGTAAAGGTCCCTGAAGTCTTCTTAAGCGATTCGTAGAAGCCAAGAGAATCCTGAACCTGAATGACCAAACGATGATTTGAAGCAGGGTCCTTCCGCCTACGGGTACATTGTTTGTAATGATTGTAAACGCTCGCTCGGATATAGAGATAAATTCTGTGGCTCACTATGTCAGAAATGTGTCAGTATCTGCGGTGCTTTGCGCTCAACACAGCGGTGTCATTCACCTTTGCACGGAGAATTTCCAGTATCAAAATGCTGCTCTAAGATGTTTTCAAATGGCTCTGAGCACTATGGGACTTAACATCTTAGGTCATCAGTCCCCTAGAACTTAGAACTACTTAAACCTAACTAACCTAAGGACATCACACACATCCATTCCCCAGGCAGGATTCGAACCTGCGACCGTAGCAGTCTCGCTGTTCCGGACTGCAGCGCCTAGAACCGCAAGACCACCGCGGCCGGCGCTGCTCTAAGAGCATACGTTGCCGTTGTCTCGTGCGTTGTTAAAGACGGCACAGGAATGCTGGTATCTTAAAACACTACACGGAAGAACTACTTCGGACTTCGAAGGACGCGGCGTATTGGAAACAACGGGAAGCAAAATTGTGCCGTATGGCCAGAGGACAGAATCTCATCTGTCGCAAACAGCGAGCCATAATAAAATAAGGGATTACAGCAGTTATTTGTTGTGTCCGTATTCGAATGGGTCATTCTCGGAATCCGCTTATTAAGGTTCTCTTACATTTTCCAGGTGTCTTAAAGCAGATGCCAGGATGAATATACACGCACGAGGGTAACGGATGTTTTGCCTCTAACAGGTTCCATCCTTAATGGTCTCGCTGTCGATGAAACACCAGACACTAAAAATAAAGGGCAACTGCGAATATTAATAACTATACCATCCGTTTCCGTAGTTCTAATGCAGTGATTCCAATTATACTGCGACTGAATAAAATGAATGCTATCAAAATTACAGAGATCGATTACAGAATAATGGCATGGAACTCATTCCGGGCGACAGCGGCGTGTGGAGAAAGCGCCGGCACTGCGGGCTGAAATGAACACAGGCAGGAAGTTATTTCCCAGCGGCAGCCGCCTTCGTCTGAGGCATGAATCACGCGACGGGCCAGATGAAAAACTTCCCGCAGTTGCGAGCTCCTCTGCATGTTTGTTCCACCAGGTGAGCCTCAAGCAGCATAAACGTAGACTGTTAGCTCTACAGCACCAGCCCAGAGTCAGCTTACAACTCTGAATGTAACTTTCTATCTACTGAAGAACGATAGGCGCTGTAAGGATTTAGGGAAGTGTTGGGTTGATTCCCGATTTCCACTTAAAGTACATTATAAGCAGAACTGTAAAACGCGACTTTAACTGCGATGACGTATCGTTTCCAGACAGTCAGTTAACTCCTAGTGTGCCCCAACGAAACTTAACAGAAGCGCTTACGTTAAAATACAGACTAACGTTCTAGTTTAAAGCAAAACGTAAAAAATGAATGTAACATCCATGATAGAAAAATTATTATCTCCTTTGAAAAAACGAAAAATATACTTCTACATTGAAATTTAAAAAAAAAGTATTATCAGAGTCTGTGTTGTTTTCTTATTCAAATTAACATATCTAATACTTTGACAGTAGGTCTGAAACCGACGCCATAAAATCCGAACAAGGACTTCAATGGAACACCTTCATAGCGACGCCCTTTCTCTTGTAGACTTGTGCTCGGGAATAACGTGGTTAAAAGACCATTCAGCTCAGTATAATCAGGGTCAGAACTCTCGATACAATTGTCAGTCTTGGCCAAGGACATTTTAACACGAGACATATTGCAAAGCACTCCTTGGAACTCCCTTTGTATAGATGTCATGATAGCTGTTTTCACTAAGCATAAACTGATCGAAAAATCCAGGCATAGAATAACTACGTCACTCAGTTTGGACTCTGATCAAACATCGCAAAAACTGACTGTTTGAAAAAGGCGTGGATAGTTCTAAACCGAAGTTCAAACTTAACACGGTAAACATATGACATTGCCTTGGATCCTGTTTACTAAATGTTGGTAGCAGTAGTAATCACAGAAGGTCTAGGTTCAAAACGGCATATGTGCAGTGGCGGGACCTCACCAGAACGATGTGTGAGAAAAATACAATACACTTTGGCTTTAAGATATGCAAGACGGTCGTTTGCTCTGTTATTGCGCTGTATGACACAGAGAGGTGATCAATAACAAGAGTTACTGAATAATATCTTTCTTCTACGGAAATGCATTAACTCTGCTGGGTAAGAGGCATTTCCCTGCTTGAAAATATTATCACTGATAGCATCCGCCAAAGTTATCGTATGTCCCTTATTGTAGAAAAAATGTGAGGGCCACTTTTAAAATATAGTCATGGTTTGAGAGCAAAAACTGTGTTCAATCTAAAAACTAATGGCAGGCTACGATGTCGACGAGACATCAACACAGATGCTGAGAGAGAGAGAGAGAGAGAGAGAGAGAGAGAAAGAGAGATGGCGTCACAGAAAAATACGCTCGCTTTCGTGAGGACTGGAGTTCAGATCCTCGTTTGGCTATACAGATTTTGGTTTTCCGTGCATTGCCTACATTTTTTAAGGAAAATGACGGACTAGTTTCCTTCAGCATTCTTCTCCAAATTCTTCAAATGGCTCTGAGCGCTATGCGACTTAACTTTTGAGGTCATCAGTCGCCTAGAACTTAGAACTAATTAAACCTAACTAACCTAAGGACATCACACACATCCATGTCCGAGGCAGGCTTCGAACCTGCGACCGTAGCGGTCGCGCGGCTCCAGACTGAAGCGCCTAGAACCGCTCGGCCACACCGGTCGGCATTCTTCTCCCAATTCGAAAATATACTCTGTTACTAATGGCCTCGTCGTCGTTGTCTGAACGTCAAATTATCATCTTCTTCCCTCTGATTTCCTAAACAGAAATGGCAGCACATTATTAACAAAGGAAAATCGCTGGGTGTGGCCCATTGGCGTTCCAGTATCGGAATAAGTAGACTCCACTAAATATGGAAATCGCTGGGATGATGATGATGAAAATGGTAGAATGATTAACAAGTCTGAAGCCGAGTTCTTTCTTCACGTCCACTTTGGCCTGAAGTTCGCGGAGTTTGAAGCAACTGATTCGGTAGGAAGTTCAGGTACTTTTTATTTCATCTTATTGCCGCTCATATATGTATTCTTACGATTTAGACACTGATTTTTCACTTTAGAGAACGAGTTTTCACTGTGCAGACACTGATTTTTCACTTTAGAGAACGAGTTTTCACTGTGCAGTCATCTGGAACTTCCTGACAAATTAAAACCGTGTGTCGAACCGGGACTCGAACGTGGGACCTCTGCCATTCGCGGTCAAGTGTTCTGTAGAATGAACTATCCAAACACGACTCACGAACCGCACTCACAGCTTTACTTCCGCCAGTATCTCAACAACTACCTCCCAAACTTCACAGAAGTTCTCCTGCGTACCTTGCATGACTAGCACGCCTGGAAGAAAGATTATAGCGGAGAAGCGGCTTGGAGTACTGGTTCCGCAGTATATGTAGGAGAACTCTGTAGAGTTTGCAAGGTAGGAAAGACTGGCGGGCGGAAGTAAAGCTGTGAGGAAGGTTCGTGAGTTGTGTTTGGCTAACTCAGCCGGTAGAGCATTTGCCCGTGAAAGGGAAAATGTGTAAGCTTCGGGGTCTGGTCTGGCACTAACTCTTAACCTCACAGAGAGTTTAAGATTATCAGTGGCCATTAGAAAGACTACAGGTACTGTTTTGGTCAGTTCAATAAAACTTTTGGCTAGTACATTCTACACGTGGTCTTTCTAAAATCACTTCACAATGCCACAAGCAGCAAGCAGCTCGAAGCCTCCTGTACACTATTTTGCTCTATTTAATTGCACCTACAACTGTTACAGCGTTATTTTCTAACAGCTGTGCATTTCCACGGCGGTTCTGTTTTGCTTGTAGGGCCAAATGACACTTACCTCTGGCACATATCTTTCTTAAACCACCTTACTTAGACCTTCGGAATATATTCGCAGTCCTTAGGCATTAGTGCCAAATCGTCCAGACAACAGAACGAGGTACGTTTTGACCGACAACAGTGTGTATAGACTGCCTTTTTTTCACGCCGTCTCCTATGTGACACAATGAATGTCTTTAACTTGGTAATGAATAATAAAAATCTCTTAAATGTACTTAAATTATCAAGAACGCCACCTTCTATTTGTAATAAATTCGCAACATGGCCTGTGTTTATCATTTGGTGTTTTAATATGGAACAGTTTATGCAAGAGGGACTTTACCAGGATAATTTGAGGGGCACTTCTTCCGTATTCGGTATTATTGATGCTGTTCATGTTTGCAGACATTTGTCGGCGAATAAGAGAGAACTCTCTCTCTCTCTCCCTCTCCCTCTCTCTCTCTCTCTCTCTCTCTCTCTCTCTCTCTCTCTCTCTCTCTCTCTCTCGAATGGTTACTTACCTTAAATGAAGAGTTGAACAACATATTGCACACAAGTTTGAGTAAGAGTCCCATAATTATCAACTACACGACCAGTTAAACGGCAGGCGTTTAGTTGGCCTGTGATGTCGTTTCACTCTTTCTGTAGTAACAGTGATCTGGTGTGCTCTTGTTTGTACCAAAAAGAACATTCTCAGCAGGACTTACCGGAAGATGTTGCTCGACCTCCTGTTTGTTTCAACCGGTTTGTTATTTGTAACAACGACCAAGTACACAAAACAACAAGAGCAGTACCGGTCGCGCTTGTTCAGAGCTCGTTTTTTGGGTCTGCACGTCACGGGTGTCTGCACAACTATGCACACGCGTTCCATCAGCAGTCATCCAATAGAAAAGACAGCCTGACTCGAGAATTCCACTCTCACAGTACCGGATGGGCTTAACGTTCCATTAAAGACCCTTCGACGAAAGCACGTTACATCCGAGTAGCCACTGTCGTAATAGATTCCATTCTACACGTTTTGCTTTCTGGCGGCTGTTGCCAGCACGGTTTCCACGAACGGCGCATTGCGCGTTAGGGAAGTGTGACTAATTCAAAATAGAGCTATTCCTGGAAAAAAAAGTTTCGTGATTTACGGGAATAAGTAGATGAGCGTCTGTGCAGTGTTACCTTGAGCTAAAGTGATATTCCTAGTAATCGCCGTGCAGTCTATCTTACATCATACTTCACCTATTGCTTTTCTGTGACAAATTTGTCATGAATGGAAACAGTCGACCGCTTCATCCATCAGCCACCTGCCTCGCTAACATGTCGTTTTGTGAACAGCCCAGTGACCAAACTGAGTGTGAGTTGCTTTCGATTTGCCTTCTTACCACCACTTAAGATTTATGAAATCCCTTTCTCATAAATTAATAATAAACCATAGATCCTCATGTTAATTATTTTTCCGTCGAATAATGGTTACTATGGGGTCAGGATTTCAGTTACTATTTATACTCGTTAATGGCGGAACATTTCCACTGGCATCATTCTTCCGGACCCACATTATTTGGAGCCTACAGTTGACACTGTTCGTCCAGTAACTGGAAAATAATTTACAGTATTAATGAGCATAGGGTCAATGCTCTAAAATCGAATCCACAATGCAATTCACTTCATACGGCGCAGTCACAACATATCGAGAACTTCTGCAAATTTTATTGCACTTAACATATGCATCTGAAGGCCAATTACAATGAAAACAATTATCAATGACTGTAACTACAAAGGTATTAAATACCGTGATTCTCTGAGCCAAAACATGAACACAGGTCTTACGCACTTTATGTGGATCATGGGAGACAAAATGTAGTTACTGGCAGCACCTCCATGGAACATTATAAAACGACTGTCCTCTATAAGACCTTACACTTGTCTTTTTCTGTGCTTTATACACTTCCTGAGAGGAGATTTTGACTCTGTTTCACATATATGATTTTACAGACACACATTCATAAATTACGGGTTGGTTAACCTTCTAAAAATAGGAACATTCCAAAAGAAAACAGTCAAGCTGCATATGATGGACACATTTATTCTCGCTAGAATTCACACTAATGTCTAAAACCGAGTAGTTTTGTATGAAGTTGCCTGATTTGAGCCAACTTGCCCAGCCAAAGTGAACTATCGCACGAGAGGCTTCAAATGCCACCAATGTGCTGCCAGTGTTTACGACAGCTAACACTAGTAGTTCCTACTAAATAAGGCTACTTCTTCACGCCTTACATGGTTAAAACGGAGTGTTCCATCTCACATTTACTTTTAGGCCGAAGAGTACCATGCATTGCTTCCCTATTTACAGAATAAGCTTTATTTGTCTTTGAGTGCCTGTAACAGTTCTGATCGCCCATTCAGAGATCGACAGTCTCAACTCTTGGGCTCGTTCACTCAGAGACACTATCAACACGTTACGATTTTTACATATCCTTTCTTAATCATCTTTATACAATCCAATTTAACGAATTCTTATAGTTAACAGACACAGAGTTATTGGAGTTTTGAGTCAGCCACCTGATGTAAGAAAGCTGATGCAAACCTTTCAAGGTCGGAGCTAGTGGAACAGAGCTCTCTCTTTCTACGAAGCTGAAAAAAGCTACAACCAGACTGATCACACATTTGACGGTACGGAGAATTTACTTCGGACCTGATATGAAGCTATGTTACTCTTTATGTAATCTAAGAACCCAGCGTCAGTCGAAAACTTTTCCGTCTCATACACAATTTGGCCACAAACAAATATTTTTAGATTCTGTTTTAATTTAACATTCCAACGCCGGATATTCACCAAAACATGAGTAAGAATTTTGGTTTACGTACCATTTATGTGGGTACCAATTGTATTAAAAAGTTTTTCATTTTGCAACACAATCTTAGAACATTTTTAACAGTTGCGGTGTATCATCAAATGTAGCTACACTTCAGCTTCTGAGAATTTTCGTAAACAGTTGACAGTTATTATTGATGGAAATTATGCAATTTCCCTGGATCGCTTAAGGTGAATGCAGGATGGTTCGTTTAAGAGAACACTGCCGACTTTCCTCCTTATCCTTCCCCAGTTCGAGAGCGTTCTCGTCTCTAATGACTTCGCCGTTGACTGGACGTTAAACGCTAAGGAAGGTATCTGCATTGGGCAATACATGGAAAACAATGACGAAGGCTCATGTTACTACGCCATTTAAAGTCATTCACATGGATAGCCAAAATTTCAGTAATCTCATTGTGGCTGACAGATTGCAGCTATAAAAAAAATTTATAAATACTTCCATAGCTACTGGCATCATTTTGTATTTCTCACCATCATCTTGGTCTGGAACGGTGCGACTGCTACCGTCGCAGGTTCGAATCCTGCCTCGGGCATGGATGTGCGTGATGTTCTTAGGTTAGTTAGGTTTAATTAGTTCTAAGTTCTAGGGGACTGATGACCTCATACGTTACGTCCCATAGTGCTCAGAGCCATTTGAACCATCATCTTGCCCAAATCGAAAGAAGCATCACAGCTTGAACGGTAATAAGAGAAGAATCATCAACTACAGGAATCCTCCGACAAAGATATGCGACGTCGGAAGTTTGAACGTAATTGTAGTCACTTAAAAATGAAAACTAGACATATTTGATTATCGTCATTGCCTAATCAACCAAGGATGAACAAAAATAACTTTACTTGCTTATCACATCTATCAAAGTTTTTTTGGAAGGTTGCACGTTTCAAAAATTTTAGTGAATGATTCCCTCTCGGTATTAATTTATGACTGTTACGTCAAACTGCCAATAAGACACAAATCTAAGACAAGTACTATATTTTGGCATTATTTTGAGTTCAGTGGAAGAGATGAGTCAATCTGCCCTATGTGGTAATAGCTACTTAATTAAGATACACGTCTATTTCCAATCATAGCCAAATAGTAACAATAAGATGTGGAACAGATAACGTCAGTAGCCTACGTTTGTGACCGTCCTTCATATCCATCATGTATATGCGCAACAGTTTTTAGCCGTGGAATAGTACCAACAGTAGTTTTTTCTCATTTCAGACTAACATATTACGTAGTAACAACACACCTTAAGCATGAGGTGATAAAACAATACGTAGTTCAAAGTCTTTACAGCTGTTTTATATGAATATGCAGACATGAGCCTTAATTTGTGATACACCAAGTGCCTGGATGTATGAGTGTAGAAATCCGCTAAAAGTTTTTTTTTCTGTCGTTCCTTTTTACCTCTCACTACTTGAACGTTCGCTGAATCAACCTTGTGTGCCCAAACCGGCAAGTTATCTGAAACTTAGCTCACAATTTGGATCTTTAGTCTGAAAGGAGCCAGTATCAAGTGTCCCACACTGTTCGGCGTTGGCTTCGATACTCTCCAAATTGTACGTCAATGATGTGCCATTATTTCAGACCCACTGTAATTACACCACGTATGTTGGAGTAAATGTGATACGCGTATATTTCCCTTCTTCGGCGACGAGGCTAGGAGTAATAGTATATCAAATCTAAGTTGAGCTGAACACAGAGTTACAATCTGCAAGAACCCATCATACTCCACGCATACATAAATATAAAGAAACTTGCCCTTCCAGTTGCTGACAACACCAATATCATCCTACAAGAACTTTCTCAGGGCGTTTGAAACAAGCGATATACAAGTATGTGCCATATGTGCATCATAAAAAGATGGCACGACAACAAGAAAAAAGTCCTCAAGTCCAGAAATCCGCTGGCACAGATACGCGACATCTTCGTCTATTTTAACGTATACAGCTATCTTCGCTATATGAGGACAAGTCCACACATTTCCATACATTATCTGCTTCATCATCCGCTCAATATCTCAACTTGGCAATTTGCCTGTCCCATGTTGTGCGTCTTAAAAGAGGGGGGGGGGGGGGGGGGATTTCTGAAAGCCTGATCAGCGAGAAACGGATTACGTGAAAGGAGAAGTAGGCGATCCTAATGGTTTTATAATAAAACTTTCTAGGAATTGTGAGGAGGAAATAGAATATCAACACTTAGGCTATCCTTTAATAAAGTCAAAGTTATCCATGGATGGCTTATTATCAACATTTTCAGACATCTTCGCCCTCAGTACGTCAGACACTGTTAGGGAGTATGGGACTTGACGCAGAGGCTGGATCAAGGTCTGATAATTAGATATTTTATGCCGACACCTTTTTATTCCTATCACGCCAAACATTTGTATCATGACCACGATTAGAACCCATCACTTTGGGATCGAGCGCCATCGCGAAACCGTGCATGTATCTACGTCGGTATGGGGCAGTCTGAACAATGACAGACTAGAAATAAAATCAGCAAATGTTGTGTGTGATCTAGTTTAGTGCAAAGAGGAAATGCGAAGTCTGCTATTAATCACATCTGCAGAGTGTCTCACAGCTCTTATTGTACGCATCCAGAGACTGTAGTAAACGAAGACTTACATGGGAGATTACGTATCGAAAGAATCCATTTCCATGCTATAAAGAAAACAAAATGAACTTTTTTGTCTTATTTTTATGTTTATGCTACATAATTAACGACAGACGAATGGAAAGACTGGTAAAACCCAACCTCGGGGAAGATCAGTTTAGATTCCGTATAAATGGACGAACACGCGAGGCAATACTGAACCTACGACTTATCTCAGAAAGTAGGTCAAGTAAAGGCAAACCTTCGTTTATAGCATTTCTCGATTTAGAGAAAGCTTTTGACAACGTTGACTGGAATACTCTCTTTCAAATTCTGAAGGTCGCAGGGGTAAAATACAGGGAGCGAAAGGCTATTTACAATTTGCACAGAAACCAGATGGCAGTTATAAGAGACGAGGGCCAGGAAAGGGAAGCAATGATTGAGAAGGGAGAGAGACAGGGTTGTAGCCTATTCCCGATGTTATTCAATCTGTATATTGAGCAAGCAGTAAAGGAAAGAAAAGAAAAATTTGTAGCGGGAATTAAAATCCATGGAGGAGAAATAAAAACCTCGAGGTTTGCCGATGGCATTGTAATTCTCTCGGAGACAGCAAAGGACTTGGAAAAACAGTTGAACGGAATGGACAGGATCTTGAAAGGAGGATATAAGACGAGCATACACAAAAGCAAAACGAGGATAATGGAATGTAATTGAATAAAATCAGGTGATGCTGAGGGGATTACATTAGGAAATGGGACACTTAAAGTAGTAGATGAGTTTTGCTATTTGGGCAGCAAAATAACTGATGATGGCGAAGTAGAGAGGATATAAAATGTAGACTGGCGATGACAAGGAAAGCGTTTCTGAAGAAGAGAAATTTGTTAATGTATGGAAGTGAAACATGGACGATAAAAGCTTAGAAAAGAAGAGAATAGAAGCTTTTGAAATGTGATGCTACAGAAGAATGCTGAAGTTTAGATGAGCAGATCACGTAACTAACGAGGAGGTACTGAATAGAATTGGGGAGAAGAGGAATTTGTGGCACAATTTGACTTGAAGAAGAGATCGGTTGGTAGGACACGTTCTGAGGAATCAAGGGATTATCAATTTAGTAATGGAGGGAAGCATGGAGGGTAAAAATCCTAGAGGGAGGCAAAGAGGTGAATAGACTAAGCAGATTCAGAAGGATGTAGGTTGCAGTAGTTACTCGGAAATGAAGAGGCTTGCAGAGGATAGAGTAGCATAGAGAGTTGCATCAAACCAGTCCATGGACTGAAGACTGCAACACAATTAACAACAAAACGGCTCGATACGTCAACCACCGTGTACTGCTATCGGTGAATTATTTTTGCTGCCCCTAACACTCGTTCAACCAAATCTCCCTCTTGAGGGATTTCATAAACAAGACTCAGTATGTACCCCGCCATAAAATGTCTGAAGGATTCACATCTGCGGATCTGGACGAACAAGGATAGAGTCTACCGTTACCTATGAACAGCCCCACGAAGGTACCGTAGAAACGTTACTGCAAAATGTACTGGCGCGTCATCAGACTGAACCATGTTTCTTCACGGATGTCTCGTACAACGCGGAGGTGCTCTATGACTCTCTCCAGTAACATAAAGTTAAAATAATACTCTAGCTGTCTAGAAGAAATTAATTTTTTTCATATAACCGTACGTACCACTGAAAATCTTTTTACTTCAGCCGTCTTGCCTCTAATCCTGGGTATTGTTGGATATCTTCATTTTATCCATTTTTGTCTTTTGCGGGTAAGAGCTATGGAACTGTTATCTGGAGATTACTCCTTGCTGATCAAACCATACGTAAATATAGATACAAAATGTGTTTTATACAGCCTGATGTTCGAAATCTGTGGAAATGTTTTTCCTTCATAAGCATCTGAAATTCTATACGACAGAATTCTAGAGCTTTTTGTATTTCTGTGCCGCTGTCTTGACATATGGTATTATCTGAGGAGATAGCTCTACCTAAAGAATACAAGCTATTCACGGTCTTTGTTTTTTTGTTTCCAGTTCTTAATTGGACTATTGGAAAATATCTGCTCAACACTAATTTCGCTCATTTTGAAACCCATGCCACAGTTTCCTTAAGCTAGATATCAGATATCTAGTGCCGCAGTCACAACACTAGATCACCGAGCGAGACAGCGCAGGGGTTAGCACACTGGAGTCGCATTTAGGAGGACGCCGGTTCCAACCTACGTCCGGCCATCCAGATTTAAGATTTCTGTGATTTTCCGAAATCGCTTAAGCCAAATATTGTGATGATTCCTTTGAAAGGGCACGACCGATTTCCTTCTTCGTCCTTCTCTAATCTGAGCTTGTGCTCCGTCTCTAATGACGGCGTTGGCGACGGGACGTTAAACACTAATCCCTTTTTAACACCTGTTCCTCTCAAATCACCAAAGTTACGTGCTGTCGGGCTTGACTAGCACTTGGATAGGTGATCCTCGATGTCTGCCGAGCTCTGTAGGCAAGCAGGATTCACTCAGCCCTTGTGAGGCAAATCGAGGAGCTACTTTACTGAGAAGTAACGGCTCCGGTCACGAAAACTGAAAACGGCCAGGAGAGCAGTGTGCTAACCACATGCCCCTCCTTATCAACATCCAGTGACGCCTATTGATGAGGATGACACGGCGGTCGGTCGGTACCGTTGAGCGTTCCGTGGCCTGTTCGGACGGAGTTCAGTTTTTTTTTATTTATTTAACTTAGTTCGTATTTCCACTTCTCACACACACCGTACCATCGCATCGTGAGCGAATACAAATACATTAAATGATGGATCCTTTCTTTTGGCTATTTAAGTAGTGTTCATATTAAAATATTGTTAACTGCTGGTACGAAGCTTTACCCATACACTGTTTATTCAACTTTAATTAGCAATCAGTTGATTCATGTATGTATGAATATTTGTGAGATATTTATGTTTATCGGATGAAGCTGCATTCGGGAAGGTATTTTAATACAACCGATATATCGATGGAATTAAATTTTTAAACCATTATTTATAATTGGATATGTTTCCTGGCAATGGAAAGGTCTAGTTGTGTGATGGTAACAGGCTCAAAGGTTGTAATGAATCTATGAATTCACTTCAAACCAAATACGACTCTCATCGCGACATGTTGCACCTTGTTTTCGGAGGAGAGCTCTGGCTACTGTCTCGCTGTCAACCTGTCAAAGCCGAAAGATCGGGCACATGATCGATGCACTCTTTTTCTGTTTGAGTGAGAAACTGCCGCTTCAAGCAGGAAATTAATGGCATCGAGATACATATGACAATAGAAACTACTGCATGAACGACAAAGGGTGTACTCACGATGAAAGTGGATTCGCCTATATTTTTGTTTGCTTGTAGCTGATGTCTGGACGAAATAGAAACATATTTAACGTATATATTGGCAAGGGTAAAAAATCATAAGGTTAGGAGTTGCTAGAATGTTCCACCTGGCTAGCAAAATAATGTTAGCAATTGCATTTGTAACTGTGATAGCTAAAAAGTTGTACGTCCTGTATCAAGTTCGGAACAGTGACCACCTATCACGAGTAGTTACCATAACTACCATGCCACTGTCACTGTTATGAGAAGTGGTAATTTCGTGCTTTACAGCTTCCTTGCACAAAAGTGAAAGTAACAGGAAAGTGAATGGAGAAAAATAATTCTTTCTTTACACGTGATTCTGGATCCACACACAAAACTAAACTTCATCCGAACGGGCCTTGAAGGCGCAACGTTACCAACCGACTGCTGTGTTATCCTTAGCTCAAAGCCGTCAGTAGGTGCGGTATGGTGGGGCATGTGGCCAGCACACCGCTCTCCCAGCCGTTGTCAGTTTACAAGACCGGAGCCGCTACTTCTCAATCAAGTAGCTCCTCAGTTTGCCGCGTAAGTCCTAAGTGCACCCCGCTTGTCAACAGCTCTCGGTAGACCCAAGCGGCCACCCATCCAGATACTAACCAACACCGACAGCGCTAAAAATTGATGATATGGCGTGAACCGGTGTTACTACCGCAGCTAGGTCTTTGGCTGGATCCACACACAGAGCAAGTTTTGAAGTTGCAATAGTGATGGATCTGCCTAAGACTCACGTGTGTTGCTATGTGCTTCGTTATCGGTAGGCTGTGATTTTAAACTCCTCTCCTTTCCCCCGTTCTCAACAGTATTAAATCATTTCTGTAATGGCGAATTGTGTTGCAAGAATGTCTGTATGGCGTCCTGTGTATAAATGGTGAATAACTAAAATGAAACAATAAAAGATTTAACGTACAGTTAAATAGAAAATATTTCTCAGATTTCGACATGAAGGCACGTATTTTCTGCATTACAGTTTCTGTTTTGTGAGTTGCTCATAATATTAGCGGAGAGAACTAAGGTAACGCCTTGTGTTAACTTGTTAGGTCTTTATCATCAATTTTATTTATACTCATGGGGTTTCAAATAAGTACATCTGGTTGCTTTATGATTCGATTTGAGGACAGAATACGTAAGGAATAATTCTCATTGCATCTCCGTATGTTTAATAACTTGCCTAGCCTCTTCCGTAGGAAGCAATGCTTTCTAGGCATCGTAATCAACGACGGATTCTCTGAACATAAAGTACTGTGGCATGCACGGTGGCTTCCTCAGCCTACAGCCCTGTATCTCAAAGGAATTCGCTGGCAGTATGCGCGACGCTGTTCTGCTAACTTTACCGAATAATTCAGGACAACATCCTGTCTGTTGGCTTCTGTCTCGGGGTTTTCGGCTGACCTATATTTAACGATATTTCGGACATTCTCCAGCACGGATAAGCACAAGCCGGTTTAACGTTCAGTTGTAAACGCGTTACATTTCCTTAATGTGCCACAATTTGATCATAAACCCTCATTAGCACAGCCCCCTTATATCTTCTTGTTCATTCAGGCTTCTCTCCGCTGAATGGGCACTCTGAAATATTAGGCAAACATGACTGACCAGTTTACTATACCCAGAATAAGACAGTCCAAATACATAGTGGATTTTCAGTATTTACGCACAATAGTATGTATTTCCTTATATTTGGAGTCTCCAAGCAGTCGCTAAAAAGATTAACTACAAGTTCGGTATAGCGCCTGGGGTGTGAAGCAACATTCGATTGATATAGATAACAGTATTAAATCATTTCTGTAATGGCGAATTGTGTTGCAAGAATGTCTGTATGGCGTCCTGTGTATAAATGGTGAATAACGAAAATGAAACAATAAAAGATTTAACGTATAGTCGATATCGACATGATTAGTGATGGAATAAAAGCTTTCTTGCATAAGTCTTGGGTGAGATGTTTGTCACGGCGCTTTGGTAGATACAGTTTCAAAAATGGTTCAAATGGCTCTGAGCACTATGGGATTTAACAGCTATGGTCATCAGTCCCCTAGAACTTAGAACTACTTAAACCTAACTAACCTAAGTACATCACACAACACCCAGGCATCACGAGGCAGAGAAAATCCCTGACCCCGCCGGGAATCGAACCCGGGAACCCGTGCGCGGGAAGCGAGAACGCTACCGCACGACCACGAGCTGCGGCCAGATACAGTTTCACTATTCTCCTTAAGTGACTTGCGGAAGCCATGCAAAATTTAAATAATTATGATTAGACGGGAATTTGAATTCATAGAGATCTTTCCCTTCTGCTTCTCTGTTTTAGTATACCCTGTCATTAGATCACAGTGATATTGCTTAGACGGACCCCTGCCCCGATGCTGAAGAAGACATTTCCTGATGATGACGTACAAAGACACGAAACGCGCAGTACGCTATTAATACACTAAACTGGACTGCTTACGGTGACAATTTGTTATTTTTATACTACTGATAGTGTCTGCATCTACATAAATACTCTGCAAGCGTCTGTACAGTAGGTGACCATGAAAATAAGATAACACGTGTACAGTTCCCTACCAAGTGGATCGTATTCGTTAATATGCACCCTACATCTACATCATACGCCCTGAGCCATCTAACGGTGTGTGGCGGAGAGTACTCCTGGTACCACTAACTGATCCTCCCTACCCTTTTCCACTCGTGAATGGCGCGCAGGAAAGATGATTGTCGGTAAGCCTTTGTATTCGCTCTAATTCCTCGAATTTTCTCGTCGTGGTCACTTCACGAGACGTATGTGGGAGGAAGTAATATGTTGTCTGACTCTTCCAGAAAAGTGCCCTCTCGAAATTTCATCTCCGTGATGTATAACGCCTCTCTTGTAACGCCCGCCAGTAGTGTTTGTTGAGCATCTCTGTAACTCACTGGCGCCGACTAAACGATCCCGTGACGAAACGCGCCGCTCTTCGTTGGATCTTTTCTATCTCTACTATCAGTCCTGCCTGGTAAGGATCTCACAATGATGAGCAATACTCAAGAATCGGTCGAACAAGCTCGTTGTAAGCCACTTCGTGAATGAGTTACATTTCCGGAAAATCCTTCCCATGAATTTCAGTCTGGCATCTGCTTTTCCTACTATATGTTGTATTTCATTATTCAATTTAAGGTCGCTCTGGATAGTTGCTCCTAGATATTTTACAGCAGATACTATTTCCAAGGGTTTGTCGTCAATAGCGTGGTTGTATAGTAGCGGATTTATTTTCCTATGTATGCATGCGCAATATGTTATATTTATTTATGTTCAGGGTCAACTGCCAGAGTCATCCTTCACTCCTCTGCACGTCATTCTTCAAATCGATCCTGTCTTCTGGCGTTGCTATTTTCGTATACACAAACGCATCTTCTGCGAACAGTGTTAAAGAGCTTCTGACGCTTTCTACTACATCATTTATAAACATTATAAACATCAACGGTCCCATCACACTTCCCTGGGGTACTACGGATATTACCTATATATCTGTCGATTTTGTCCGTTAAGAGAAACGTGTTGAGTTCTATCTGCAAGGAAGTCTTGGGCCCAGTCGCAAGTCTGGTCTGATTCTCGACAAACTCGTATTTTTTTCACTAACCTACTAGATGTGTTCGCCGTGGTTAAACAGTGGAGCCTCAAATACCTCTTCCCAGGCCCGAATCCTGCCTCGGGCATGGATGTGTGTGATGTCCTTAGGTTAGTTAGGTTTAAGCAGTTCTAAGTTCTAGGGGACTGATGACCACAGATGTTAAGTCCCATAGTGCTCAGAGCCATTTGAACCATTTGAACATCTTCCCAACCCACAAATTCCAACACTCCCTTGACCAATTCGGGCGGTCTTCTTGCACATAACCGAGAATATGAGGAAAATTTTCGAGCGGAGAAGAAACTGGCTTTCCTTCTCTACCACGATTGACGAAACTGACTGCTGAACTGCGTTGTGAGGGGCAAAAAAACAAACAAAAAAAACTGTTCTCTAAAAAGTTCACCGACTTGTACGCCCCCAATCCACGACGAACCGCAGCGAACTAAGGTTGAACGCGTTATCGACGATGTTCGGCCAGGTGTTTGGATTATCCGGATAAGCATCTGTGAGTTTAGTGGAGCTGCGAGAGTGCAGTGGCCCGATTTTCGCAGGTAGGTCAGAATGGAGCGGCCGCCGGCCGGCGCATTAGCCAAGGCCGCGCTGCGAACAGGCGAACACTGCTGAGTGCTGCTGGCTGAGGTCGCCCATCTTCAGGGACGCAGCCCCAGCTGGCAGCTTTTGCATCGCCGCACATCTTTCACGAGCTCCGGGCGGGAGCGAACACCGTCCTCCCCTAAGCTGTCAGTCTGACACTGCCTCTGAGTAACTCAAGAAACCAAGTTTCAGACACCATTTATTGTATTTTTGGCTTACCCAAGCCACATAACGAGAAATTGCCACGAGCTCCTATCAAATTGTTATTATGAATATAGATCATGAGGCAGGAAATCTTTCTGAATAGAAGTAGTACTATGTCAAAGATCTTTGAGATATTCTGACATAAATGGCTCTGAGCACTATGGAACTTAACATCTGTGGTCGTCAGTCCCCTAGAACTTAGCACTACTTAAACCTAACTAACCTAAGGACATCACACACATCCATGGCCTAGGCAGGATTCGAACCTGCGACCGTAGCGGTCACGCGGTACCAGACTGAAGCGCCTAGAACCGCACGGTCACACCGGCCGGCTTGACATAAATTTATGGAAATAAAACTTATGTCTCCGACAGCTGTTTCTTCTGTACGTTAGATAGGCCATACCACCAGAGTCGCCACGTATTTTGCATTTCTTTATGCCCTGAGACACTGCCTGATATCAATTTGTTCCGGAAATCAATGAAAGCATGGAAGGGGCCTGCTTCTTACTGGACCGTCATTATTCAGGAAAGGAAGATTAGAGTTTTACGTTCATTTGACATCAGCTCCCCTTTACATTGTCCGCCTCGGTAGCTGTGCGGTCAGCGCGGCGGATTACTATCAGAAGGGGCCCAAGTTCGATTCACGGCGGGGCCGGAGATTTCTCCCCACTTGGTGAGTGACTGGATGTTGTGTTGCACTTACGTTCGTTTTGTCAGCAATGACATTCCACTATTGAGATGGCTGCATGTGCACGCCCCGAAAGTCTATATATTTAAAAAAAAAAAGACACCTTATATCACGTTCCGCGAGTAGGGAAGGTAATTATTTAAACGCCTTTATACATATTGTGGGTATTTTAATTCTATCTAGTTGACTGTTACGTCAAAGGATGCAGACTTCTTAGGTTTCACATAGGAAGCTGACTCACGAAATTTGTAATTTTCAGTGATGGTCCATAGGCCACTGTTTCAATAGTCCTATTACATTCCCGTCAGGATCGTATCGCTTGAGCAATATTCTAAGACTGATTTCATTAGCGTTTTACGCTCCAGTTGGCTGATATACTATTAACAAGCGCAAGTCCGTCCGTTACTTGTAAAGTAAGCGTTTTGCACTTCCATTCACTGTCACTTTTAGCAATTAATAGGAACTCTATGTATTTCACGTACCACTTTAATGCTCCAATTTGAGGCATTTTGCCACTTAACACGATTTTTTGCGGCACTGGTCTGTGTAGTTGAAAACTACTAAATAGCGATGTGATCCAAATTGCACGTTAAACTGGAGGTGTCACCATAACTGTCTGTGGAAGCTGGTTTTTCGATCAAAGTAAAGGATACAGATACGGTTTCTGGTTTGATCTTACCTGGTAACGCCCCGTAATATTAAAACTAATCTTCGAATGGATAAATGCTTCTCTTCCTTATAGTTCTTTACGTACATTCTACACTCGATTTTTAGTTAGCAGTCTCACGTTTCATTCGTCAGCTGCTGCTCTTACATCTATAAATAAATTTTATTCCCCTGAACGTTAAGGTAAACGACTGAAAATTTGAGGTACCTGGTAGCATGCGTTAAAATAAAAATGTATAGCCAACTTGAGTCCTACCACACACACTTTCTGAAAGGTGAGAAAGAATTCATAGGCAAATCTTAATGCAATGCCTGTTGCTAAAATGCTTGCTTCTTCCTTGCGTTGTACAGAATAAAACACTCTTTCAAATTTATTTTCTCTGCATACCGGCTGACGGTATTCACGTCATTCTTTTAAGGCCCTTAATATCAGTTATTCTCTTATGCTGAATAATGTACCCCCCCCCCTTTTCTCTTAAAAATGCAATAGCGTATAATTCTGGGGATACGTTAAGTCCTCGGTGGTCGAGCAAACCCCGCAACCTCTGTACACGCACAAGAGCAACGCAATGAAATTTCATTACATACGTATGCAGTTTTCTCCCACTGACAAGGGATTCAACGTGGGGATTAGGCGAACAATTTTTGCGGCAGTCCATATTATTGTGTGACGGCAGTATGTAATATAATGACAATTTCTGTAAGTAGGTGCCCATATCTCAGAAAACATGTGCTTTAAGATCAATATCTGCAGCAGATTTTTTTTTTTATATTTTTGGGATTCGTATAAGGTCAGACTAACCGGAGATGTCGAATGTACAAGAAAAAGGAACACAAATGGTCACAGACTTGTGTGATTTGTGGAAGACGGAAGCAGATACGGAAACACCTCTACCGGCATACACTGTAAGAATGACTTTTATCATCTCACGAGTACCTACCTTGGAAATTCCAAGAAATGGGTTTCGTTGTAGAAATTAAGAATCATCTTCGTATCGCTACTGTGACGATCGACAGCACTTAGATTAAATCAGTATGAAAAGTGCGAGATTTATATGCTCTATGACATTGGCGAACGCACGTACTTTTGAGCAGAAATTAAATTCACGTTAAATCTCCTCGTCATCAGTCTATTGACAATCCCACAACCTGTGTACACACACAAGAGCAAGGCAATGAAATTTCATTACATACGTATGCAGTTTCCTCCCACTGACAAATGATTCAACGTGGGGATTAGGCATACAATTTTTGCCGCAGTCCATACTGTTGTGTGGCGGCAGTATCTAATATAATGACAATTTCTATAAGTAGGTGCCCATATCTCAGAAAACTTGTGCTCTAAGATCAATACCTGCAGCAGATATTTGGGATTCGTATAAGATCGGATTAACCGGAGATGTCGAGTGTACAAGAAAAAGGAACACAAATGGCAAATGGTCACAGACTTGTGTGATTTGTGGAAGAGACAAGGAGATACGGAAACATCTCGATCAGCATACACTGTAAGAATGACTTTTATCATCTCACGAGAACCTACCTTGGAAATTCCAAGAAGTGAGTTCCGTTGTAGAAATTAAGAATCATCTTCGCATCACTACTGTGACGATCGACAGCAGTTAGATTAATATCAGTATGAAAAGTGCGAGATTTATATGCTCTATTACACTGACGAACCCACGTACTTTAGAGCAGAAATTAAATTCACGTTAAATCTCCTCGTCATCAGTAAAATTAATAAGAAGAGACATCAATTTAAATTTAGTTTCTCGTTGAGTCATATTTTTGCAGTTCACCGTGTCTCAGGACAGAACTGCATAACATGAAAACGGCCACGCCAAAGAATTACGTGATGACAGAACAGCGTGTGTAAGCTACTAGGGACGGAAGTACTGCTCAGCAAGTTCGGAATGACGGAGAGCGGTGCTGCGCTGCGGCTGCCGGGGGCCGAGAGCGGCTAACTGTTGCATCGTCTCCGCAGGGTTTCCTGGAAAATGATTGCTGCGCGTCAGCAGGTGTAAACTACCGGTACCTGTCTTTCCATTAGGATGTTGACAAACCTCCGCATAGCTACGTGACTTCTGCATCGGCTGGAACGTCACGTTTCGAAAACACACAATGCAAACAGTGGTACAGACTTCATGCAAAGCAGTTCATCTCACTCTTCCGCCACACCTATCTATTTACACGACACGAAATCTACCGAAGGTATAATATATTTCATTATTGTCAATTTTTTTCGAAATTATCTCTGCAGCTCGGAAATTTCTGGCAGGGATAGAATTTCAAAGTTTTCGAACAAGGCACCCGCCGGACTTATTCCGATTGCGCAGTTCAGTGTCAGTACATTCTTAACGCTGCCGTGAAAGCACCACGACAGGGAGCAGAGTTCACAATTATGTTCCGTACGACCTGCGACTACACCGGCCGGTACTGACCGTTACTATATCCTTCCTCGGGCGAAGAAGCTTTCCGCTAAGCCCCATCTCGCGAACTGAAGAACTGCCGCTGCACCACCGAGACATCGGTAACGACAAACCCTTCCGGTAAGGTGCACGGTGTAGCGATGGCGTAGGATGCACGAAGAAATGTTTTGGCGTATTAACAAAGCATAGCGAGCACGCGAAGAAAGGCGCGGCAGCGTCTTACCTGGGATGTGAGCTGAGCAGTGACCTGGACGCGACTGCCTGCAGCGCCCCTGGTGACTGCTTCTCCAACTCGGCTACATTCCTCGGCTCAACTGGTTCCCAGCGACACGCGGCGGCCCGCTCGCCGGATTGGGACCGTTTGCCGCTACTTGGGACAGGCTGCACTCCGCAGCTTCCCATTTCGCGGTTCGTTCAGCATTCCAGCCGCCCTCCAGCACACGTGGACGCCTGTCGCCGTCGGCTGTTTTGCAGCCACTTCTTTTTACAATTTCCTCGACAGAAAAGAAACAACTGTTGGCGGAATTCAATTTCTGAACGATCCGTTTTGAGAAATGCTCTTTTATAATAATACATTTATTGCAGGCAACTGGCCATACAAGTTTATAAAGTAGACTTTTTTGCACATTGTGGTTGCATAGTCACTTTCTGACCGTGTCCTTTTAGTGCAGAGGTCGTATGCATATTCGTTTCGCAGTTCACACTTACAGCTTGAGTTTGGTTCATGATACGTCGTTCCATGTAAGGTGACAGAAATCATGAGATACCATACTGATAATCACCTGTTTCATCTCCAAGTTTTCGTTTATCCGTGTCCGTTAGGTCGTGGCCCCTGTGCCGTGAAATCCTGTAGGTATGTCTTCCCTTTTTTCCTTCAATGTTTTTAATAGTCTTATCGGAGCGTTGGTTGAGCGTAGCATCACGTCTGTACTTAGGTCTTGATTGAGGAAGGATTCCCTCGCCAGTAGATATACAAGTCTGGATTCCGTAGTTTTCAACCCTCCGATCGCTTTCTTTTTTATAGGTTGTCTTTACTCACTCTAGTGTCGTTAGGTTTTCCAGTATCAGATGTGGTCCGATGATTTGTATGTCGTACCAACACTGACTCAAAGGAAGGCCTCGGCGCTTCTTCGTGACGTCACGTCAGCTAGGCAAGGCGAACGCCAGGTCTGTTGCAGGCATAATCATAATGGTGATGTCTGCCTCTCTGACACAGGAAAATGTGAAACTATTGGCGGTAGTTAACCAACACACATTGTTCTGAGAGATTTCTGCAATTCATTACACTTCTTAACAAATAGTGTACTCCTAAACTTAAATTTCCACCTGTTTTAAGGATTGACATACAAAAACAACTTCATGGTCCAGCAGCAACAGAATTCGTGCTTCTTTACCTTATTTGTAAATCTGAGGAAGTTACGTTTGTATTGGGTTGCTTTTACAAGAAACTGTGAACATATTGGTGCTCTTCTTTAGGTATCTTGGTTGACTATGCGGTGAGGAGCACTGAATGTTAATGAAATATCTTGCGATTGTACACGTTGGGGCAGGGGGTGGGGGACAGAAAAAGAGGCAAAAGAGAGATACTTGTTTTATCAAATAAATTTTTTTTATCTTATAAAGTTTCTCCTTTCAGTTGCAAGAGGGGAATATATATTTTTTCTAATGTGCACGTTTAAAAAAGTTTAAAACATGGGACTTAACTTCTGAGGTCATCAGTTCCCTAGAACTTAGAACTACTTAAACCTAACTAACCTAAGGACATCACACACATCCATGCCCGAGGCAGGATTCGAACCTGCGACCGTTGCGCTCGCGCGGTTCCAGACTGAAGCGCCTAGAACCGCTCGGCCACACGGCCGGCTAAAAAAGTTTAAGCTCAGCAGTATTTTCGATGTATGAATCTATTTTGTTTCCTGTTTATAATTCTTTTCGTTGAAAACGACTGTAATCTAATGACGGGCAACAGTTGGACATTTACGCATGTAAATTAGTTCACATTTCCAGTGACGATGTCAAACGAAAATAAATAAATAAATAAAAGAAACGAGTTCATTGTAAGGGGGTTGGGGTAAGTTTCGATAACAAAATGGATCAAGTAAATATAGTTACTTGAATGTAAAAATTTCCGAAGCTTGCAATGGGGCAAAGCATCTTCTCATATTGATCTACGTTTGTTTCGACAGGATTCAGTAATACAGAACTATGATCTTCATTTGTAGCTTTACGATAGTAAGAAAATATTTCATCTAAATAAAACTGCAGAATCCAAAACAATACCAAACATTTTGTCCGAAAATAAGAGATTTGATAAGCACGCTCAGGCGTTTCTGCCTGCAACAGACCTGGCGTTCGCCGTGCCTAGCTGACGGGACGTCACGAAAAAGCGCCGAGGCCTTCCTTTGAGTCGGTGTTGGTCGTACGTCAATACTGGCGAGATACTGAGTCTGAAGAGTGCCATTGCTGAGGTAGCTGATGCGTTTTATTTCGTGAATAGTCATTATTGATTCAATTGCTTTCTCTGTTGCATGTTACGAACCAGACGGGAGTCTAGGGACATGAAAGGGGAACAGTCTATGAGAAGGGAGCGAGACAGAGTTGTAGCATATACCCGATGCTAGTGAATCTGGACATTGAACAAACAGTAAAGAACGCCAGGAACAAATTGTGAGAAGGAATTAAAGCTCAGGGGAAAAAAAGAAAGAAAAACTCTGAGGTTTGGCGATGACTTTGTAATTCTGCCAGAATCAGCAAAGGACTTGCAAAAGCAACTGTCAGAATGAAGAGCGTCTTGAAAGGAGGGCGTAGGATGAACATCAACAAAAGCAAAACAAGAGTAATGGAATTTAGTCAAATTAAATCGGATGATTCACAGGAAATTAGAGTAGGAAACGAGACGTTGAAAGTAGTCTATGAGTTTTGCTATTTGAGCAGCAAAATAAATGATGATAGCCGAATTAGAGAGGAAGAAAGTGTAGACTGGCAATGGCAAGAAATGATTTATGAAGAAAAGAAATTTGTTAATATCTAATATAGACTGAAGTGTTAAGAAGTCTTTCCTGAAGGTATTTGTATGGAAGTAAACACGGACCATACATACACTACTGGCCATTAAAATTGCTACACCACGAAGATGACGTGCTACAAACGCGAAATTTAGCCGACAGGACGAAGATGCTGTGATATGTAAATGATTTGCTTTCCAGAGCATTCACACAAGGTTGGCGCCGATGGTGACACCTACAACGTCCTGACATGAAGAAAGTTTCCAAACGATTTCTGATACACAAACAGCAGTTGACCGGCGTTGCCTGGTGAAACGTTGTTATGATGCCTCGTGTAAGAAGGAGAAATGCGTACCATCACGTTTCCGACTTTGATAAAGGTCGGATTGTAGCCTATCGCGATTGTGGTTTATCGTATCGTGACATTGCTGCTCGCGTTGGTCGAGATCCAATGACTGTCGAGATGACAGGCACCTTACCCGCATGACTGTAACGAATCGTGCAGCCACGTCTCGATCCCTGAGTCAACAGATGGGGACGTTTGCAAGACAACAACCATCTGCACGAACAGTTCGACGACGTTTGGAACAGCATGGACTATCAGCTCGGAGACCATGGCTGCGGTTACCCTTGACGCTGCATCACAGATAGGATCGCCTGCGTTGGTGTACACAACGACGAACCTGGGTGCACGAATGACAAAGCGTCATTTTTTCGGATGAATCCAGGTTTTGTTTACACCATCATGTTTGGCGACATCGCGGTGAACGAACATTGGAAGCGTGTATTCGTTATCACCATACTGGCGTATCACCCGGCGTGACGGTATGGGGTGCCATTGGTTACACATCTCGGTCACCTCTTGTTCGCATTGACGGCAGTTTGAACAGTGGACGTTAGATTTCAGATGTGTTACGACCCGTGACTCTACCTTTCATTCGATCCCTGCGAAACCCTACATTTCAGCAGGATAATGCACAACCGCATGTTTCAGTTCCGGTACGGGCCTTTCTGGATAAAGAAAATGTTCGACTGCTGCCCTGGCCATCACATTCTCCAGATCTCTCACCAATTGAAAACGTCTGGTCAATGGTGGACGAGCAACTGGCTCGTCACAATACGCCAGTCACTACTCTTGATGAACTGTGGTATGGTGTTGAAGCGGTATGGGCAGCTGTACCTGTACACGCCATCCAAGTTCTGTTTCTACATCTACATCTACATCCATACTCCGCAAGCCACCTGACGGTGTGTGGCGGAGGGTATCTTGAGTACCTCTATCGGTTCTCCCTTCTATTCCAGCCTCGTATTGTTCGTGGAAAGAAGTATTGTAGGTATGCCTCTGTGTGGGCTCTAATCTCTCTGATTTTATCCTCATGGTCTCATGTTTGACTCAGTGCCCAGGCGTATCAAAGCCGTTATTACAGCCAGAGGTGGTTGTTCTGGGTACTGATTTCTGAGAATCTATGCACCCAAATTGAGTGAAGATGTAATCACATGTTAGTTCTAGTATAATATATTTGTCCAATGAATACCCGTTTATCATCTGGATTTCTTCTTGGTGTAGCAATTTTAATGGCCAGTAGTGTAGTTTAGACAGGAAGAGGATGGAGGCTTTGGGAATCTGATGCTACACAGGAATGCTAAAGATTAGATGGTTAGATCGCGTATGTAGTGTGGAAGTACTGAATAGAATTGGGAAGGTAAGAAATTTGTGACACAGCTTGACTAAAAGGATCGGTTGATGGGACACATTCTGAGACATAAAGGAATCACCAATTTAGTACTAGAGGGAGGGATGTGGGGTAAACATCGTAGCGAGAGATCGAGAGATGAATACAGTATTCAGATTTCGAAGGATGTAGGTTGCAGTAGTTCTTCGGAGACGCTTGCACGGGATAGAGGATCTTGGAGAACTGCGTCTTCAGACTGAAGACCACAACAACAATGAACATCTCTGCCGTTGAAGGAGCTTTCACTCCATTTCTGAGAAACGTTATTGCTATTTTTGCCACTTTAGTTTTAGAATTCTGTTTGACGCACCAATCTTACATATCGTTTCTTGTACCTTTGTAGTGTCTTTTGAGCCAATTACAATATCGTCTGCATGTGAGTGTGAGATTACATCATACCTTTGGGGTATTCTTACAGTTTCTTCCGTCGCAAGGATTGACAACTGTGGACTTAGTGGATATTCGTGGAGTACTCCATTTAATTGGAGTATCGGCTCTGATAGGGACAGCTTGTCTGAGATTCTTATTTTGTTCCATCGTGGTTTTGCGCTTATAATTCGTGTTACTTACGTTGTTTTCGCTTAGGATTTCCTCTTTTTTGGGTTAACATTATGTTTACTCTATAAACCAGGAGCACCTCCGAAGATGCCCAACGTAGCTTTGGACGAAACGCCAGGAATAGAAAAGTCCCATGGACCACGGTCATCCCCGTTTCCAAGAATGGACGTCGAACAGATGTGAAATGGCTCTGACCACTATGGGACTTAACATCTCAGGTCATGAGTCCCCTAGACTTAGAACTATTTGAACCTAACGAACCTATGGGCAGCACACACATCCATGCCCCAGGCAGGATTCGAACCTACGACCGTAGCGGTCGCGCGGTTCCAGACTGAAGCGCCTAGAACCGCTCGGTCACCAACGGCCGGCATAGTCGAACAGATGTGCGGAACTATAGACCTATATATCTAACGTCGATCAGTTGTAGAATTTTGGTACACGTATTATGTTCGAGTATAATGACTTTTCTGGAGACTAGAAATGTACTCTGTAGTAATCAGCCTGGGTATCGAAAAAGACGATCGTGTGAAACCCAGCTCGCGCTATTCGTCCACGAGACTCAGAGGGCCATAGACGCGGATTCGCAGGTAGACGCCACGTTTCTTGACTTCTGCAAGGCGTTCGATACAGTTCCCCACAGTCGTTTAATGAACAACGTAAGAGAATATGGACTAATCAGACCAACTGTGTGATTGGATTCAAGAGTTCCTAGATAACAGGACGCAGCATGTCATTGTCAATGGAGAGAAGTCTTCCGAAGTAAGTGTGATTTCAGGTGTGCCGCAGGGGAGTGTCGTAGGACCGTTGATATTCACAATATACATAAATGACCTTGTGGATAACATCGGAAGTTCACTGAGGCATTTTGCAAATGATGCTTTAGTATATCGAGAGGTTGTAACAATTGAAAATTGTACTGAAATGCAGTAGGATTTGCAAAGAATTGACGCTTGGTGCAGGGAATGGCAATTGAATCTCAATGTAGACAAGTGTTATGTGCTGCGAATACATAGGAAGAAAGATCCATTATCAATAAGCTACAAAATAGCAGGTCAGTAACTGGAAGCAGTTAATTCCATAAATTATCTGGGAGTAGGCATTAGGAGTGATTTAAAATGGAATGATCATATAAAGTTGATCGTCGGTAAAGCAGATGTCAGACTGAAATTCATTGGAAGAATCCTAAGGAAATGCAAGCCGAAAACAAAGGAAGTAGGTTACAAAACTGGTTCAAATGGCTCTGAGCACTATGGGACTTAACATCTGAGGTCATCAGTCCCCTAGAACTTAGAACTACTCAAACCTAACTAACCTAAGGACATCACATACATCCATGCCCGAGGCAGGATTCGAACCTGCGACCGTAGAAGTCGCGCGGTTCCGGACTGAAGCGCCTAGAACCGCTCGGCCACCGCGGCCGGCAAGTAGGTTACAGTACACTTGTTCGCCCACTGCTTGAATACGGCTCACCAGTATGGGATCCGTTCCAGAAAGGGTTGATAGAAGAGATAGAGAAGATCCAACGGAGAGCAGGGCGCTTCGTTACAGGATCATTTAGTAATCGCGAAAGCGTTTCGGAGATGATAGATAAACTCCAGTGGAAGACTCTGCAGGAGAGACGCTCAGTAGCTCGGTACGGGCTTTTGTTAAAGTTTCGAGAACATACCTTCATCGAAGAGTCAAGCAGTATATTGCTCCCTCCTACGTATATCTCGCGAAGAGACCGTGAGGATAAAATCAGAGAGATTCGAGCCCACACAGAGGCATAACGACAATCTATCTTTCCATGAACAATACGAGACTGGAATAGAAGGGAGAACCGATAGAGGTACTCCAAGTACCTTCCGCCACACACCGTCAGGTGGCTTGCGGAGTATGGACGTAGATGTAGAAGAATTCTCGGCAGCTGAAACATCCGGTCGTGAAAGCCTTCTTCGAACCACGTACGTACACTGCGAACTGTATGACTCGTTGCATTGTCCTACTGGTAGATGCCATTGTGCCGAGGAAAAACAAACTGCATGTAGGGATGGACATGGACCCCGAGGATACATTCAGACTTGTGTTGATTCATTGTGACTTCCAGAATGTCAATATCGTCCAGAGAATACAACGAAATTATTCTCCAGACCATAACGCTCCCTCCAACGACGTGTACCTTTTGATTTCAGATGTTTCACACAGTACACGCCAACGACCGTCTGACCGATGGAGCATAAAACGTTACTCATCTGAGAAGGCTACCTGTCGCTACTCAGTGCACATACAGCTGCGATATTGGTGTGCAAATTCCAGCCTTCGCCACCGATGAACAGCGGTCAGCATGGGCGAATGAACCAGGGGCCTGCTGCAGAATCCCAGACGCAGCAACGACTGCTGAACGGTCGCTGAGAAGACGCTGTTGATAACCCCCTGCTTCATATTGGCGGTCAGGTGCTCAACAGTTGCACGATCATTCGCCTGTACATATTCACACAAACGTCATTCACCCCCGTCGTCTATGGCCCGTGCCGGCTGGAGTAGCCGAACGGTTCTAGGCGCTTCCGTCTGGAATCGCACGACCGCTACGGTCGCAGGTTCGATTCCTGCCTCGTGCATGGATGTGTGTGATGTCCTTCGGTTAGTTAAGTTTAAGTAGTTCTAAGTTCTAGGGGACTGATGACCACAGATGCTAAGTCCCATAGTGCTCAGAGCCATTTGAACCATCTATGGCTCGCAGTGCACCACAGTTGCCTCGACTCCAGTTTTAGATAGCGCCATTCTGTCATGCGTGGTGTACTTTGACCACGGGGGTACTCGAAAAGTATACTAACAGCTGTGTCGGAAATGCTTGCACCCTTGGCCCGAAAGCCAATGGTAATACCCTTTTCGCCGGCCGGGGTGGCCGAGCGGTTCTAGGCGCTGCAGTCTAGAACCGCGCGACCGCTACGGTCCACGGATATGATTCGTGAGTTGGAGTGGTAATCAGGCACGTTTTAGTTGCTGCAAGATCTTAACGAAATTTCAGTCGCCCCACCTACACAGGGAGAGATGGGCATCATAATACAATCAGGTGTATTACTGAATTTATAAAGTGATATTTACAACTCCCCTGTGCTGCTATTTGGTTACCTTAAAGACCCTGTAGGTGACGAGACATTTGACTGTCTTAAGAGAGTTCGAAAGTGACGAGACATCCTGTGACAGAGGTCGAGAGCCGGCCGATGTGGCCGAGCGGTTCTAGGCGCTTCAGTCTGCAATCGCACGACCGCTACGGTCGCAGGTTCGAATCCTGTCTCGTGTATGGATGTGTGTGATGTCCTTAGGTTAGTTAGGTTTAAGTAGTTCTAAATTCTAGGGGACTGATGACCGCAGAAGTTGAGTCCCATAGTGCTCAGAGCCATTTGAACCATTTAATACCCTTTTGGACGTCAGATAAAGTGCTCCGTTTCCTCATTTACAACAATTGTCCTGTTTTCCTCATCCTCCGACACGCTTTTTGTACCCTATACTCTCCACTGCCAGTTCCACCATTTGTCGTCTGTGATTGGTTTTTGCACTTAGACGTCGAACATAACACATTAATGTGAATTGACCATGTAACAACAGGTATAATTCACTGCTTACTGCAGAAAGGGATAGGAATAACAGGTATTTTAGCGTAATCAGAAGGAAACTGAGAAAACAGGAACGGTATTACACTGTTAGTGAGGTGATACACCTCTTACTGTATTCTTCGTAGAAGAAAGAAAAATTTAGTTTTGTTCTCATGGAAACAAAAGACTTTAGCGATTACAATAATTGGTGGCCAAAATTCTGCAAAAAAAAAACTTGCCTTAGTAATGATTCTTAAGGAAAAGATCTTCCAAAGTATCATGAATTAAGTTTCAGCAAAGATATACGACAGATAGCTCAATGTAAGATGAACATCTATGGCCCGGGAGCTGATACCGTTTATTTACGGAATACTCAGATGAATCTGGAGCTCGGAAGAGACAAAGAAACTGGTACACCTGTCTAATATTGAGCAGTACCCCCGCGCGCACGCAAAAGTGCTGCAAAACAACGTGGCATAGACGCAACTAATGTCTGAAGTAGTGCTGGAAGGAACTGACACCATGACTCGTGCAGGGCTGTCCATAAATCCGTAAGAGTGCGAGGGGGTGGAGATCACTCCTGAACAGCACGTTGCAAGGCATCACAGATATCTTGAATCAAGTTCATGTCTGGGATGTTTGGTGGCCAGAGGAAGTGTTTATACTCAAAAAAGTGTTTCTGGAGCCACTCTACAACAATTCTGGACCTCTGGGGTGTCGCATTGCCCTGCTGGAATTGCCCAAGTCCGTCGGAATGCACAATGGACATGAATGGATGTAGGTGATTTGACAGGTGCTTACATACGTGTCATCTGTCAGAGTCGTATCTAGACGTATGAGGGATCCTATATCACTCCAACTGCACTTGCTCCACACCATTACGGAGCCTCCACCAGCTTGAACAGTCCCATGCTGACATGCAGGGTCCATGGATTCGTGAAGTTATCTTCATACCCGTACACGTCCAACCGCTCGATACAATTTGAAACGAGATTCGTCCAACAAGGCAACATGTTTCCGGTCATCAACAGTCCAATGTCGGTTTTGACGGGCCCAGGCGAAGCGTAAAGCGTTGTATCGCGCAGTCATCGAGGGTACACGAGTGGACCTTGGGCTCCTTAAGCCCATATCGATGATTTTTCGTTCAATAGTTCGCACCCTGAAACTTGTTGATGGCCCAGCATTGAAATCTGCAGCAGTTTGCGGAAGAACTGCAATTCTGTTATGTTGAAAGATTCTCTTCTGTCGTCGCTGGTCCCGTTCTTGCAGGATGTTTTTCCGGCCACAGCGATGTCGGAAATCTGATGTTTTACCGAGTTGCTGACTTTCACTGTACATTTTTGAAATAATCGTACGAGAAAATCCCCACTTCATCGCTACCTCGGAGATGCTGTGTCCCATCGCTCGTGCGCCGACTATAACATCGCGTTCAAACTCACTTAAATACTGATAACCTGCCATTGTAGCAGCAGTAACCGATCAAACAACTGCGCTAGACACTTGTTCTCTTATGTAGGCGTTAGTGACTGCAGCGCCATATTCTGCCTGTTTACATATCTCTGTATTTGAATATGCATTCCTATACCAGTTTCTTTGGCGTTTCAGTGGATATACGACACATGTAGTCATTATGGTGTTTGAAAAAGCATTGGGTCTAGACATTCAAGGTCGTCAGAATAATCTCCAGATATCTGAGGGTCATCGTGTGTAGACATTCAAGGCCGACAGACAGATGTTGCGTGATCCTCACCCCATCTATCTAGTTCTCTTCTCCTATTTTCTGAAAAAAATGACAGGCTGTTATCCTGTTGGCTAGATGCATGAGATTTGGCCGTGTTCTCTCGTCGACTGCGAGTTTTGTAGTAACTAAGTTAGTAATAATTACACATCGCTTATTATCTCACCAGCAGGCCAGCAGTACTTCCTAGAACATCTTCCGATGAGTGTCAGCATTGAGTGCAGATCTGCTTTAAGAATTCATATGTCAAACATATGTACTGCCCATTTTTCCCATGTCCTAGTTGAGGATGAAATGGCCGATATGGGTAACTGATACTGGTTGTCAGCTAGAGGTAGCACATACCTCCTGCCACTTCGGCAGCGTGCATGCGCGAACTTGCTCCCCTCTCAGTTGCTCATAGTGCGCTGTGTGATCTATATTGTGCATACACTATATGATAAAAGTGTCTGGACATCTACTAGTGGACATTAGTATTGGGTTTATTACCATCAAAATGTACGTCACATTTAAAAAGAAAATCTTGACTGGGAGTAGAAAAAAAGTTAATTTGCCACATTGCCACGGATTTTTCTGTGGATGTATTTCTTTACAAAGAATTATGCATCATGAAAATCGTGACTGGCAATAGAAAGATTGTGCCAGTCTGCTACTGATTCATCTGCAAAGAAAGTGGGTGACGATGATGCATTAAAAAAAAAAGTCATGCATCTGCCATGTCTATGTAATGTGTATTTAAGAAACAAAATCGTAATTGGCAGTAGAAAAAGTTATTTCATAAACAAATCCATTACTTACATTTAGTTCCGAAGACAGAACTTCTGCTGCCTCTGCCATTTGATCCCAATCGTTGTTCCATTCGCGTATGGCGCACAGGAAAAAAATGATTGTTGGTAAACCATATTAGCTCTAATTTCTCGGATTTTCTCGGACTGTCTTATTGTGGTCATCTCCAAAGGTGCATGTGGCGGGGAGTAATATAGCGCCCAACGTACTGTCTCGGATGTTTGACAGTAAATCTCTCTTGTAGCGACTACCACAGGAATTTGTTTAGCATATCCGTAACATTCTCGCGCTGACTAAACGGCTGCGTACGTGCACTCTGTGTTGGATCGTGTGAATCTCTTCTGTTGATGTGACCTGGTAAGGGTTGGATTCTGAAGAAAATGATTAAAAATCAAATGTTCAAATGTGGGTGAATTCCTAAGGGACCAAACTGCTAGGGTCATCTGTCCCAAGACTTACACACAACTTAAACTAACTTGTGCTAAGAACAACACACACATCCATGGGCGAGGGAGTACTCGAACCTCCGGAGGGAGGGGAAAATTATTAAAAAATGAGTCGAACAAATGTTTTGTAAGACACATCCTTTGGGGTATTAATTGTACTTCCTTAAAATTTTCTGTTTGAGCCTGGGCCTGGCATCTGCTTTCCCCCACATTTTGTTTTATGCGAAAATTCCATATTAGGTCGTCTTGGATGGTCTCTTCCAAGTATTTTATGATTGTTACTGTTTACAGTGATTTGTCTTCAAAAGAATAAGCGCACCATACTGGAACTGCCAACCTATTGATGTACATTATGTTACATTTTCTTACATTCATTGTCAACTTCCAAGCTATGTGGCAATCATCGATCATCGGCAGGTTGTCCTGTAACATCTAAGTCAAATCAAGAAGTATTTCAAAACGTTTCTCCCCCATTCAGGAATCGTTGTCTGACTGGCTAAGTGTCCCCTGAATGGTACAGTCGTTACAAAACATTTACTGTATGGAATTCTGGCTCACGGATCTGTGTTCTGGACTACATGTCTTCTTTTTCTTGTGCCTTTGTCTCGCATCCGGGTAGAGTCGGTATGATTGTTAACGGATTCGGCATGGTTAATGTAAGCTGTAAGCGGTAGCCGGATGCTTCTCCTGTCGCCAGCCCGTTACCCAACTCGGGACGGAATGTGCGTACCCCAACTGTCTGCATGTAGTGCTATTCATGAGAAGGAGTTTTCTAAATGTTTGCGAATCGTGTAAATGAGGTGTGATTTGATCAGCATCCCGGTGTTCACCTTGTCGAATGTGCGAAACTATAAAAGCCACATTCAGGCTAGCCAGCACACTGAACCGATCCATGGCCGACAGACTTCCACGTCCCGACAGCGGCGCAATAACACGTACGACTAACAGTCTACATCTACATCTACATTTATACTCCGCAAGCCACCCAACGGTGTGTGGCGAAGGGCACTTTACGTGCCACTGTTATTACCTCCCTTTTCTGTTCCAGTCGCGTATGGTTCGCGGGAAGAACGACTGTCTGAAAGCCTCCGTGCGCGCTCGAATCTCTCTAGTTTTACATTCGTGATCTCCTCGGGAGTTATAAGTAGGGGGAAGCAATATATTCGATACCTCATCCAGAAACGCACTCTCTCGAAACCTGGCGAGCAAGCTACACCGCGATGCCGAGCGCCTCTCTTGCAGAGTCTGCCACTTGAGTTTGCTAAACATCTCCGTAACGCTATCACTCTTACCAAATAACCCTGTGACGAAACGCGCCGCTCTTCTTTGGATCTTCTCTATCTCCTCCGTCAACCCGATCTGGTACGGATCCCACACTGATGAGCAATACTCAAGTATAGGTCGAACGGGTATTTTGTAAGCCACCTCCTTTGTTGATGGACTACATTTTCTAAGGACTCTCCCAATGAATCTCAACCTGGTACCCGCCTTATTAACAATTAATTTTATATGATCATTCCACTTCAAATCGTTCCGCACGCATACACCCAGATATTTTACAGAAGTAACTGCTACCGGTGTTTGTTCCGCTATCATATAATCATAGAATAAAGGATTCTTCTTTCTATGTATTCGCAATACATTACATTTGTCTATGTTAAGGGTCAGTTGCCACTCCCTGCACCAAGGGTCTATCCGCTGCAGATCTTCCTGCATTTCGCTACAATTTTCTAATGCTGCAACTTCTCTGTACGCTACAGCATCATCCGCGAAAAGCCGCATGGAACTTCCGACACTATCTACTAGGTCATTTATATATATTGTGAAAAGCAATGGTCCCATAACACTCCCCTGTGGCACGCCAGAGGTTACTTTAACGTCTGTAGGCGTCTCTCCATTGATAACAACATATTGTATTCTGTTTGCTAAAAGCTCTTCAATCCAGCCACACAGCTGGTCTGATATTCCGTAGGTTCTTACTTTGTTTATCAGGCGACAGTGCAGAACTGTATCGAACGCCTTCCGGAAGTCAAGGAAAATAGCATCTACCTGGGAGACTATCTAATATTTTCTGGGTCTCATGAACACGTAAAGCGAGTTGGGTCTCACACGATCGCTGTTTCCGGAATCCATGTTGATTCCTACAGAGTAGATTCTGGGTTTCCAGAAACGACATGATACTCGAGCAAAAAACATGTTCTAAAACTCTACAACAGATCGACGTCAGAGATATAGGTCTATAGTTTTGCGCATCTGCTCGACGACCCTTCTTGAAGACTGGGACTACCTGTGCTCTTTTCCAATCGTTTGGAACCTTTCGTGCCTCTAGAGACTTGCGGTACACAGCTGTTAGAAGGGGGGGGGGGGGGGGGGGGAAGTTCTTTCGCGTACTCTGTGTAGAATCGAATTGGTATTTCGTCAGGTCCAGTGGACTTTCCTCTGTTGAGTGATTCCAGTTGCTTAGTCGTTCTGTACTATGTAGCATATTTAAAAAAAATCGAGGTAAAACACACCCACTTTATTAATTACTGATAATTACAACCCTGCCACTGATTCCCTTCCTTATAAAGGCCCTATCGCCGGCCGGTGTGGCCGAGCGGTTCTAGACGCTTCAATCTGGAACCGCGCAACCGCTACGGTCGCAGGTTCGAATCCTCCCTCGGGCATAGACGTGTGTGATGTCCTTAGGTTAGTTAGGTTTAAGTAGTTCTAAGTTCTAGGGGACTGATGACCTCAGATGTTAAGTCCCATAGTGCTCAGAGCCATTTGAACCATTTCTTATAAAAGCCCTATTGACTCCACATCTTAAAGCAAGATGATGACGCTGACTTAAAGGTATTATAAGCAATATTTTAATACAAAAACGTGTGAGAATTATGGAATTGTCAGACAGACAATAACTGATGTGATCGGGGGCACTTCGACAAAATACCACTGGTTGTTAGCGTGGGTATTTAAACCCATGGGGGGAGGTTTGTGATGAGTTAAATGGTACTTATTGAATAGATTTTACAATGATACAGAAAGGAAATACATCTGCATTGATCTCCTGAACTAACACGCTCGTACAGTTCATCGCATGACGTGCGAGACATAATCACCTACGTGATTTCAGACTTTCTCAGCGTTTTCAAATGACAAAATGTTCTCGGATGATGAGCCAAGTAGCGGCATCGTCTTGTCGCAATGTTTCAATGAGTTTCGTACCAGTCATGTTCAGTCGAAGATAATGAGTGCGAAACCCATTGAAACGCAACCACTAGACTTACCACCAGAGAAGATTTCATTGGGCTTGGTTACCCTAAATACACTGATGTAAAAAATCGCAACACCAAAAAATAATTAATGTAGAGTAATGAAATTTCAGGAATACATTCGTCTAGGTAATATATTTAAGTAATTAATATTAAAGGATCACAGGTTGATGTAAGCGCGAAATAAACCATTGCAAATGTGAAATTCGGGGTCCCGTGTAACTGCCAGAATGTTGAGTGCAAGATTGCAGACGGGCATGCATTGTGTGCATGCCTGTTGCATTTAGTCGGTCAATACAGGGACGGTCAATGCTGGTTGTGGATAATGCTGGAATTGTCATACGATGACGTCCTATGTGTGCTCGATTGGAGACAGATCTGGTGATCGAGCAGGACAAGGCAACATGTCGACACTCTGTAGACCTTGTTGGGTTACGACTGTGGTATGTGGGCCAGCGTTATCCTGTTGGGAAACACCCCCTGGAATGCTGTACATAAATGGCAGCACAACAGGTCGAATCATCAGACTGACGTACAAATTTGCAAACAGGATGCATGGGATAACGACGATGGTGCTCCTGCTGTCATACGAAATCGCCCCTCAGACCATAACTCTAGGTGTATGGCCAGTGTGTCTAGTACCCAGACAGGTTGGTTGCAAGCCCTCAATTGGCTTCCTTCTAACCAACACACAGCCATCACTGACACCGAGGCAGATCCCGTTTTCACCAGAAAACACAAGACCTCCACTTGCCCTCCAATAAACTCTCGCTTGACACCACTGAAGTCGCTAATGGCCGTGGTTTGGGGTCAGTGGAATGCACGCTACAGGGCATCTGGCTCGGAGCTCTCCTTGAAGTAACGGATTTTTAAATGTTCATTGTGTCAGTGTGGTGCAAACTCCTGCTCAAATTTCCCCTGCAGACGTAGTACGTTACGCAAGAGCCATACGCCGAACACTACGGCCTTCTCTCTCGGTAGTGCCATATGGGCTTCTTGAGCCCGCTCTTCTTGCGACCTTACATTTTTGTGACCACCACTGCCAACAATCACGTACAGTGGCTACCTTCCTGTCAGGTCTTTCTGTAATATCTCAGAAGGAACATCCAGCTTCTCGTAGCCCTATTACACGACCTCGTTCAAACTCAGTGAGGTGTTGATAATGTCGTCTTTGTCGCCTTAAAAGCTTTCTTGACTAACATTAGTTCATCACGTCCTATCTCAACGGCAACCAACACTCAAGACCGTTACAGTGTATATTTAAAGGAAACTTAATTTGCACTCTAATAGTGGTGATAGTAGAGCCCACTCTTAGGCGACTGGCGTGAAACATGACTGGACGTCATCTTTCAGATGTAGAAAGGCACCTGCGAACTTTCGTTTAGGTCGCACAACTTCTTGGCATTTCGATTTTGTTTTCGTCAGAGTTTAAGACATATGAGGTGAGGATAGCGTCCTTCGATGGCTTGTCGTTAGTTATTTATCAACGTCTAGACAAACCAAGGGAATATGGACTCTTTTATACTGATACGGAGATCAAACCGTGTGTTTCCATTGTGGTTGAAAGTTTGCAAAGAAACGCACAGTCCATGGATTGAACATGTTGTGTGGTATACCAATAGCGGGCATAGATGTGTCTGATGTCCTTAGATTAGTTACGTTTAAGTAGTTCTAAGCTCTAGGGGACTGATGACCTCAGATGTTAAGTCCCATAGTGCTCAGAGCCATAGTAATATACCTATTACGATTACTTACGATAATCTTTAGGTCACTGATACTCGGAGAACCGTTGTGTGGTGTATTGTCTTGTATAGCTTCACTTTTTCTCTATACTATAGTCTGATATGGACACAAACCTAATTTAATATATATGTATCTATATCTACACCTGCACGCCGCAAGCCACCTTGCGGTCTATGGAGGAGGGACTTTGTGTACCACTGCAATACTATTACAGTTTATCTAGTTTCTATCTACGTTGGACACACTGATGGGTCCAGCAATATTTTGCTGTTTCCAGACAGCATGGTGACGGATCACAGAGCATCAGCTATCTTTGATAGACTTTTCTCGTTCTTCCTAGACACGCTTGTGGCCACCTCCTGCCTCTCTTCTTTTACTGTGCTAAGCGATCGTAAGGCTATCGGGCTTCGTTCTCGTTCCCTAGGATCGTCTACAGGCCTTTCTCGTCTTTGCTGTGATGATGCTTTGATGCCTATAGTTACACCCTGATTTTTCTAAGAGAGCATCTGTTAGAAGATTTAAGGTATCGAAGTCCTCTTTTACTCTAAATATGTTGTAAACAGTTTTATCTCCTAAAGACTGCCTAGCACTCCTTGGATTATCTTCAAGAAGGGATATGCCCGTAGGAAATGATTTCCTGTGCCAATTTTGCCCCAGTCACAGATGGCAGCCTCCCTCTTACCAATGCTATTTGTATTTGTAGTATATGGCCCATGTCCGGAATGGTAATGGACTAGTCCCCTACTTGTCTCAAAAGGTGTTATCTAAAGCCTTTCGTATACGTCAGAAATAAATTGAAACGTTCTCTTGCGAGTGTCTGAAGAATTTCGTCTCAGCACCATTATGTATATATTAAATTCCTTGTTACTAACGGAACTGTTGCTGGTTCCCCAAGAATTCCTTGTGTTTTTTTGTACTGTATTCCTTCAGCCAACAGATGGCAGCGTATTTTCTTATTTATAGGTCCAGATGACATAGGTTCATTAATATATCTAGAACGACTGTACATGTAGTGCTGATTCCACAAAATCGTAGCGGAATTTCTCGCTGCACTTTTCTCACTACAGCAGCAGTTGCGACCAACCGTAACCTGTGAGCCCAAACACTCGCACCACAGCCCACAATTACAGTTAACATGGGACCATGGTACAGTCTAATTACATTCAGGGGCGAACGAAACCTCCTTTGTTCAATATAATAATTTTATTCATTACACAACTACTTCTTCTTGCTACAAACTATATGTGGACATTGAATGTCCAGTGTTCGTCCAGGTAAACACAAAAAAAGCTGCTGGCGGTACGATTTCGAATTATATGCCGATTTATGTACATCGATGGATTCCCAATAAGTCTTCCTTTAAATATGATATATGTCGATTTTGTTGGAGCTGCCTTGAGTCGCACCTGTTACTACCACTTATGCAGATTCAAAGAAGTTCTCTAGAATTGTTTTTACGTTTCGAAGAAAAAACTGTTAATTTTAAAAAGGAATGTGAAAATGAAAATTACAAGACGTTATAGTTCTCGTGCCTAACTTTAAACTTATAAAG
Organism: Schistocerca gregaria; assembly: GCF_023897955.1. Classification (NCBI taxonomy): domain Eukaryota; kingdom Metazoa; phylum Arthropoda; class Insecta; order Orthoptera; family Acrididae; genus Schistocerca; species Schistocerca gregaria. Next base: position 606,640,276 of record NC_064931.1, on the reverse strand, counting down.
AAAAATAAAAACTTGGCGTTTCTGTCCACCCAGGAGAGAGGAATGGATAGAAACAGAAGAGTTAATGTAATTTTTTTATTTATTGGTCTTTATGGTGAAAAGGGAATTTCAAACTCTTATTTATTTGGATCAAAAAAGATTTATTCTGCACGAAAACTGAAAATATTGCATGAGATGATTTTTATTCTATCTTCGAAATAAAAATTCTTATATTTCTAATTATTTTGTAGTAAAATTGAATTGAGGAACTTTGTTTGTCTGTTAATACATGAAGACGTTGACATTGTCTTTAAAAATGTGCCAGTTCTTACAGAGACTACAGATTGCTGGGCTCATTTTCCTGGAACAGTTAATTTTATAGTGATGTAGCTCCTCAGAATGCTCACATATTATCTTATTTCAATTACAAAGCTTATACACATGTCCGCAATCAAAGCACTTGAGATATCTAGTTAGCATCGAGTAATCTTTTACAGATCCTGCAGAGAACCCAATGTGTAGCTTCCTCATCTGTCCTATCAGTCTCATTCTACTGCCACATGATGTATTGTGATTTTTACTCGAAGTCATTTCTTAAATTGAAGAGTAAATTTTTTGTTAAAATTTTCTCGCCTCATTTCTCTCTCAAGGCTTAGCTCGCAAATGTTTGTCACGAGCTCTTTGTTTGGCACGCTGCTGGGAACGTCGTACAGTGTGACCAACGGGGGTTTCTTCCTTGGAAGCTCAGAGTTGGTTTCTGTTTTCTGCTTCTCGTGTTCCATTAATTTTTTGCCATGTTATGTGGTGCACACGTCCAGCATTAAGACATTCTTACTTAATCGAATGCTCTTTATTTTTAGTTTCTAGTTCTTCGGATCTGCAACTTCAGAGGTTTCCCAAGATTTTTTGATATTTTCCCCTTCTTATGCTTTGACAAATAACACCTTACATTGCTTACCCATTTGCTTTTCTCTATTTTTATTCATGGTCTGAGGTCGTGAGACCATCATTGATGCCACTGAGACACACGATTTTTGAACTTTTCCCACAGTCTCCAACCTGCCAAAAAGCCTCCCCTGTGCTATAACACATAACGATGGGCGTTCTTTACGAGTAGCTTTTTAGTTGGTGTTATCTTCTGCCCGACGAAAAAGTCGTTGTCTCGGAATCGGGAAAGCTCCTGGTACCTCGCCTCAGTACTCATGTCACCTGACCAGAGACATGTGAATTGTCCGATGCCCCAGCGTCCTTGTTTTTCCATCGGTTTGGGGAAAGATGGGGAAGGAAACCGGTCCTGGCTTTACCGATGGAACCATCTCGACATCTGCCATAAGAGATTTAGGGAAACCACTGATAATATACATCTGGACAGCTGAACAGAGATTCTAATCGCCCTCCTTCCTAATACGTATCCAAGGTGTTAACCACTGCACCACCTCACTCAGTTAGTACCTATTAATATTATCCGTATGAACATATATACTACATGTGCACCTGAACATATGTACTCCATGTGCACTCAAACATATGTACTACGTGTGAACCTGAAAATAACCAGCCGCTCGAAATTAGCCAATAGTGTGGAACAAAACATTTTATTTGATGGAAATTAACGGTTTCAGAAGAAAAATAGTGGTTTCCTTCAGTTCAGAAAAGTAACTTTTGTGTGATGTGTGTAGGAAATTGTGTTATAGCAACGTTGGTTGTGCTGTAGATCACTGACTAGATGGGTAACATGACTTTAAGCTTAAGCTTCTCGTAAGTGATGCAGTTGTATATGGCCAAAGGTTATTAGAAACGAAACTTCTCCCGAACAGGCCATGAAGGCCCAACGGTACTGACTGCCGCCGTGTCATCCTCAGTTCATAGGCGTCACTGGGTGCGGATATGGAGGGGCATGCGGTCAGCACACCGCTCTCCCGGCCGTATGTCAGTTTACGAGACCCGAGCCGCTACTTCTCAATCAAGTAGCTCCTCAGTTTGCCTCACAAGGGCTGAGTGCAATAGGTATTAGGGTTAGACTCTATATCGGCACAGTTTTCTTCTGATACATGTAAATCTTGAGCAGCGTATGACAGTTGGGCCTAAAGGCAAACAAACTTAAGTTGAAATCCATGAATAATGTAACTGAGTAGAAGGTATCATTATTTTATTAAAATGATTGGTATCAGTCACATTACACATATACTTGAAAGTAAGAGTAGGGGAGAGTGTTATACTAGTAGGATAGTGTATCTTTCCACATGATGTTTCCTGGTCGATGTTCCAATCTAGTGACTGATTTTAGAAGGAAAGCTCACTAGAAACCGCCGTAAGTAGCTTCCAGAATTTTCTTCTGTTGTTGTTTTTGTTAGACAAGAGGCTGCGTTCTGTGCACCTTTCGGTAATATTACAAATTCTGTATTAAAACTATTTGGAGGATATTGTTAATCCTTCAGTTACAGAGTTTTATGGTGAGTAAAATTCTGTACATTTTTAAAACTAGTTACATAACATGTGGGTGGTTAAACCATACTTCGTCGGTTGAGCACCATTTTGCACCTTGAAATGTAACAAGGTCTTCTACCATAGAACACGCAATATTTGAAAATGTGTAGTCCATAAGGTATTACGGTATAGGTATGGTAAGTACATATATACACAATACGTTACAGGAGTACACTTTATTCACATAAAACGGTACAAGATAAAACACACGCGTCCGTTGTACATGAAAGTGTAGAACGCACTTAAAATCTGCGCTCAGTTCCAGAGGCCTGCCCGGATTGATAATCAGCGACGTTACGCGATATGGTGTCCCCACAAATGAAATGAATTTCTTTGATGACTTAACAATTTTCCCTGTGCTGAACATGTAAAGTTATGTTGGCATTTGTTTCAAAATTTATTTAAACTGCAACTGGTTTTTTCTAGTACTTATGCTCAATTTGATTTCACTTACTGATTATTGGCGTGTAATAGAGTAATAGTGAAACACGTAAACTATTGAATACGGTATCGACAAGATTTTCTCAACTGTAGCACTTTTAAATTTGAACAGAGTACTTGTTCCTAGGTAGATGACCATGTTGTACCTTGGGATAGTTTTTCGCATTTGGAAAAACCTTACTTTTTCGGAGCATTTTTGTAATTTCGAAAAAGATATAACGTGAATTTTGTCATTTAAAAATGGAGTGGGAAAATGTGTCAAACATCTATTACCATGCTGTCTAGAGATGAAACACAGAAAACTGTTTCTAGGCACAACACATTCCCCTATGTTGAGATACGAAAGGAGACGCTCACGTAGATAAAGTTAGGAGTACAAAATGTTACAGGTTTACATTCTTTGTGAAAAACAGATCGTCTACTCTCTACTGTATAAGTAACTCACCATTGTTACCTGGAATGTTGATACATAACATGGAATCTGTGTAAAGATTTACTAGCAAGGGATAACGAGTAAGTGCAGAGAAAAGCCATCGGGTGGACAGAACTTACAACTCGCCCGGCATGGCTATAGAAATTCTGAAAAATGGAAATGCGTGACGATCTGATAAAGCACGACTAACATCTCGACAAAGTTTACTGAAAAACATTTAAAAATCGTTTTACTGAGGAGTCTAGGACTGTCTTCTACATGCACTTCATGAAGAGATAGGGTAAGTAAAACGAGGTTTCGCTTCATCATATAGAGTGGTCCATTTTCTTACGCTCCATCCTTGAATTGAATGAGAAGAACCAGTAACACTGATAACCATAGCCTGGCAAATACTTTACTGTGTTTTGCGTATTGTGTGTTTGTCTTAAGTTATACAAAGAACTACAAGCAACGATATTAGATGTAATCAGCGGCTTCATCTTCTCTGAATCTGAACTAGTAATTTAATAAATCGACAGAGGAACTAACACCGAAGCTCTGAATGGAAGACTTGTACATTGAAAGAGGACAAAATGTGAGTTCGAGTTGATAATATCGTGCGTGACTGAAATATTTGTAATGAAGGGCTGATTTTAAGTCGACAATAAAAAACTTCTAGGAGAGTGGACTCTCTTTGTTTTGATATCGCCGAAGAATAGAGACTCACCAAATGTTGATTAGAAACATTCGTTTATTTTTTAAATGTTTACGGCAGATTTCAGCAAGGACTGTTAAATATGACTGAGCAGAAAGAGAATACAAGCCGTCCCTTCTACGAGTGAGATCGGTTCGGGGAAAGACGTAGCGCAGTAACTAAAAGGAATTGTTGGCCCTCAAGTCACAACTTGCAAAGAGCGCCAGAAATTAATTGGGTGCCGGGGCTGCAGGAATACTTCTTTGTTTTGACCGTTTTATAGTCAAAGAAAAATCATCCAGTGAAAGTTTGTAAAGAGTCTACTCCTTCATTTTCAAGAGTTACAATTAGCGTAGTTCAATTTCAACGTATAGTACATTCTTTGTCCTACAACAGTAATTTCAGATGATAACAATGCAAAAGTGTTCCATATGGTATTGATCCATCGGTGATGAAAGGTGAATGAAATGGGCGATGCCAGAAGTATATCAGAAGAAATAGTAATGTACATTTCCCATGAATAATTATCTATGAAAAAGTTTTCCAGAATGATGAGAGCTGCATTTGTTAAAAGCTCACAAACCCAAAAGCGAAAACGATTTTCTCAGCAACTTTTAAACTACTTCAATTAATTTTGTCACCCTTCAGGCCGAAAACAAAAGAGCACCCAAATCAGAGGGTGAACGATTATGGAGTTGCATCAAAAAAGAAAATATCTGCTGAAAGTATTGTGGCTATTGTCTCCAGGGATACATAACGAGATCATCTAACTGACCACTTTGCAAAAGTTAAAAAGTGCCTGGAGGATACAAATCTTCTCAACCAACTGATACTAGCAAAACTGAGGAATTCGGTGAAAAAATTGTTGGAAGATCCACCCTATCTACTATATTTGACACCCTCTAGCTTCGAATTTATCCTTCAGTAACAATTATTACTCGAAAAACTTTTTGAGTCTAGTGAAGAAGTTGTGGCAGTCTCGCTGCAGTGAAACAGAGGTAGTAAAGGTTCATTCTGTCCTCAAATGTTCTAGTGCTCGGCGCAAAGCGAGAAATCAGCATTACCTTCGCGGTAGTGATCAGTGCGGTGTGTCGTTAGCGGTTGTCATCTTACGAACTGCGTAAGTCGTATTTCAGATGTCACCGTTCAGCACAGACGGCGGTGACGAATGCGTTGTAAATGAAGCGTTGTGCATGCATACATGCGCGAGTATGCTTGTGCATTGAAGTGGCAGTGCGTCACGTCTACCTTGGCCGCTCTGACAGGAGTTATGAAACCGATACACTTAAGACTCGACGAGTAGCTTGGATCTTTTTCAAACTTTCTGCTCATTAGAAAAGAATGCATCTGGTTAGAAAGGAAATGCTTAGCGGGACTGAACCTCTAAGAAATGAGAGTAAACAGCGCTGAATGCTTCCAATGCCTAGTTTCCCATACGATTGTGTGTGAGAGTGAGTTATGCTCTCTACACCTCTGTCTTGGCAGAACATGTAGGGTGTCCCACATAACGTCGAATTTCTTTCGTTTCCTAAACGAGTTAAAATATTTAAACAAGATTTACGGCAAATGATAGGACTGGTCGAATATTTAATGAAAATTTGTGTTTATAACTAGCTACAGCTGTAAGATATTCACAGAAAGCATTTCTTTTTGCCATCAGCTGTAAATATTTAAATTTATTCTGGACCGGTTTCTGTTAGTTAAACCATCATCAGCAGAAAGAAAATTTGGTTGGTTGGTTGAATTGGAGAAGGGACGAAACAGCGAGGTCATCGCTTACATTGGATTAGGGAAGGATAGGGAAGGAAGGTGGCCGTGCCCTCAAAGGACCCATCCCGGCACCTGACTGAAGCGATTTAGGGAAATCACAGGAAACCTAAATCAAGATGGCCGGACGCGGCTTCGAGCCGTCGTCTTCCCGAATGCGAGTCCAGTGTGCTAACCACTGCGTCACTGCGCTTGGTGAAGAAAAGTTACAACATCTGTTGGCTCAAACATGCATATTTATCATGGGTGACACATTTTCGTACCAAATGTAACAATGACAAAACGTGTAATGTAAAACAAAAACCATACTTTGGTAGTATCTTGAAAAACACAGGTAAGTTGCATACACACTGCTGATAATTAACTGTTAAATGTCAGTAATGTGTATGTAACTTACTTGTGTATTTCAAGATATTGCCAAAATATGATATTTTACATTCTTCGTTTTGTCATTGTTACATATGGTATACAAATGTGTTTCTATTAGAAATAAGAATTTTTCATCCAACAGATACCATAATTTTCCTTCTAGTTGATGATGGCTGAAATAACCGAAACCGGTCAAGAATAAATTAAAATATACGTAGCTGATGGCAAAAAAAAATGTTTTTCTATGAATATTGAATGACTCGTTGATTTTTTTTACTCGCATAACTTTTCCTGTAGCAACTGCGGCTCTTAAAAGTGGAAACATGACCTTTTGTAACGCCATTTGTTAGCTACTTAAAGAAGAAAGGGATGTTTATATTACGCTTTTCAAAATTTGCAATGATATGGGCAGCAAGTCTAACGAAATGGTGAAGATGGACGACCCAAATGCAGTTACATTTACCATGGCATATAAAGATCAAAACAGTGCCGTGCTCGGTCGTCACATGTAAGACACTGCGTACCTTGTTTGCGAAACTTGTGATATCACTTCATTCCTGCCTTCAACTTTTAAACGTCGTTAAGAACACCTCTAACCATTTTTTACGAAAACCATAGTTGCTTTACTACCCCGGTAATAAAAAAAGATAGCGATTGTTAACCATGGAACAAATCATTCATTCCTTGCATATTGTTCTACATCTGCGCTCTCTAAACCTCTTTGAAGAGCATTACAGTAGGTACTTCGAGTTGTACCGTATGTTAGGGGTTCTTCTCGTTCCAATCAGGCTTGAAGCACGGGAAGAATAACTGTTTAAATGTCTGTGTGTTCTCTGTAGTTTATTTTGTTCTCGCGATTACCACCGGAGCTATCCGTAGGATGTTGCAGTGTATTTGTAGACTCCTTACTTAAAGCTAGTTCTTCAAACTTTGTAGGTAGCCTTTCACGTGATAGTATGTGTCTATTTCCAACTATCTGCCAGTTCAGTTTTCCCACCACTTGCCTGACGATTTCCCATTGACGAAACAAACCTGCGGCTATTCGTGCTGCCCTTCCCTGTATATGGTCAACTCCCATTGTCAGTCCTGTTTGGTAAGAGTCACGTACACTTCACCAATTTTCTAGGATGGGACGCATGAGAGTTCTGCAAAAACTTTCTTTGTATACTGACTACATTTTTCTATTATCTTAACAATGAACCGCAATTTCCCCTACTTAACCTGCGACTGAGACTGTGTGATAGTTCCATTTCATAAATCTACAAGTTGTTTCACCCAGGTATTGGTACGAGTTTCCGATTCCAACTGAGACTCGACATCGAACATGTTACCAATATTCGCACCAACATGAAACCGTATCGAGATCTGACTGAGTAGATTTTCCAGACATCACTTCATTATAGATAACTATTTCATCGTAACAAAGTGTGAGATTACTATTAATATCTTCTGCAAGGTCATTTACGCACACATAGACAAAAGATCAACGTACCACTAAGGAATCGTCCGAATGTGACGGATATCGGTAGATGTGATGTACGTGTACAGACAAGCAAATGATCACAATGTCAGAAAAACTGGATGATATATTCAAGAGAAAGAGCTTAACAAATTTAGCAAGTCAGTAACACGCTGGTCTACCTCTGGCCTTTGTGCAAGCAGTTATTCAGCTTAGCATTGATTAACAGAGTTCTTGGAAGTCCTCCTGAAGGATATCGTACCGGATTATGTCCGATTGGTACGTTATATCGTCAAACTCCCGAGATGATTGGAGGTCCAGTCACAATGCACCAAACGTTCTCAACTGGGGAGAGATCTGGCGACCTTGCTGGCCAAGGTAGGTTGCGTGTCTCGCGACTTCGCCCTCGACGCCGCCAACCCGCAACACATCTATTCTTAGCGGGTTATCATCAGCTCAACCTCTGGGTTCAGACTGGCTTCCGTGGTATCTGGCTCAGCCCCCAGAAGACCTCCCACCAACCAGCCAGAGAGCGCAGAATATAGGAACAGGGGCGCTCCAGACAACGAACCTCCTGCTGCATCTGCCGCAACTTCACCGTGCAAGTATTCCTACCTGCACGGAGCTGGCCAGAGCCAGATCCGTCTTTGCCAGCTAACGACTGATATCCCGCTAACGTCTGGACACTGCCTCGGATAGGGCGTCCCCTTCGCCACCCAGACAGCTGATCTCACGCGACCTCTGCTTCGAGCTTTGATGTTCTGTTCTGTGGACAAGTTACGCTGCTCGCGAGATATAACTTTGAACACGTACATTGTTTTGAGGATAGGCTTTTCACTGGTCAAGAAAAAGTAATCTATGCTCTCAAGAATCTATTTCCGTTTCATTGGAAAACAATAGTTTGTGAAGAACAAGTAAGGAGAATTTCTGGAGAACGTTTATTTTCTTTTGCTGTACAGCATCAGAAACAGCAGACTTTCTGTGTTCGAAGTTTACTTGTTCAAATAAACGAAGTTTAATTATATCTATTTGTGACCCATTTGTGGAAGTATTCGAAGTGTTGAATACTTCAGTTGGCAACGAGAATGGATATTTAAAGACTTTCATGCAACTGTTCCGGGTAGTGCTTTAGTGCCACTGTTTCATCATGGCAACTACTGACGAGCCAGTGGACATTACTCACCTGGCCATCTTACTGCTGCAGCATATACAGTACACCGATGAACTGCTTCTTGAGAGGCTCGCAGCATTCCCGCAGTCAGCACCGGAATTTACGGAACACCTGGACCATATCCACTCCTCAATCCTCCAATTCCGGTCGCGGCCACCACCATTCCATGACTGTAAGAAAATGAAACGCCTACAGCTGTCCTTATGATCATATTTATTGTGTGACTAACAGTTTCGGCGCTTCAATCAACCATATTCAGGCTTTAGTTGATGCTGAAGGGGTTATCATGATTTCATATATACGATGCATCAGTGGCTAACATAACTAGTTTAGGCAGACTGTCTGTAACTGTGATGTCTCTCCAATCATCAACTGTCACATGACTGTCTCTTCCAGTGCGCAAACGCTCAGTGCAAACATTCCTACTCCTCTTCACTGGTGCGAGAAATGGTGCTAATACATTCTCCAGATGAGGCTCTCTACCATGATCTTCTTAAACTGAAACATCTTTCCCTAGAGTCTTACCTGCCCATCCTTCGGCCATCTGAGCAGTTGCTGCATTCGGCCACGACTCTGCAAGATCTGCCATTGGTGTTCACCTCCCATCCCTCTGGAGGGAAACTCTCCTTTCCGTCCAGTCCCTCTGGCAAGCTCCAGCAGGGTGGGCACTGCCCATCCCAACTGCCACCATGTGGTCAACGCTTCATTAGCCACCAACGGCAACAGTGTCGTTTCCGGCGTGTGAAGTGCACCACGTGCAGAAAATCAGACCACAAGACAGAGGTGTGCCACTCTTGCCACACCATAACAGTCGATTGGGCAGTCCTGGACGCCCCTGAATGTGATGTTACTCGTGGGGAGGTTGCTTTAATGGACGTTTATTTTGACCTGTACGACATTCCATGAAGGTCCATGTCTCCCCCACTGTTGGTGGGTGTCAGCCAGTCCAACCACAAATTGAAATTGGCTTGTCTGCCACTATCATTGAATGGCCGACTTATCAAGCAGTTGTGGTGTCAGCCGCGCGGGATTAGCCGAATGGTCTTCGGCGCTGCAATCATGGACTGCGCGGCTGGTCCCGGCGGAGGTTCGAGTCCTCCCTCGGGCATGGGTGTGTGTGTGTTTGTCCTTAGGATAATTTAGGTTAAGTAGTGAGTAAGCTTAGGGACTGATGACCTTAAATGTTAAGTCCCACAAGATTTCACACACATTTGAAGTTTTTTTGTGACCCCCACCTCCTCACCAATTGGACAACTCATTCTGTAGCTTCGATAACGACTTCAATTTTGTCACAGGCGCCTTCTCTTCCCACATACAGTATAATACAACATCGATCACAGGCCGTATTCAGGTAGCAAACACTCCTGGAGCTTCCAGTCTTCTTGGTCTTGACCTCTTCAACGCCCTAGGATTGGAAATTCTTAATTTCTAACCCCAGTGTGCCAGGTGGCCGCCAGCTCCTATACTCCAAACTTGATTGCCAAGTATCGTGCTATGTTCTTGGTGCCCTTGTCTCGCGTCTGGGGTTTCGAGGCTCGTATTACCCTCCTCCTTAGTGTCATTTTTAAGTTCTGTAAAGCTCGCATGGTCCTATTTGCCCTCAGGGACAAGATGAACCAGGAACTTCAATGTCTGCAGGATGATGACAGCCTTACTGCTGTATCCAATTGTTATTGTTGAAAAATCCAGGGGGGCATTATGCTTACATGGAGATTTTAGTGCAACAGTGAATGCTCAGGCTGTCATTAACTCATACACCAATCCAAAAATAGAAGAGATCTTGCCCAAAATAGACAGGGGTCAAAGTGGTCACCAAAAGTGGCCTTCATGATGCCTACCTCCAGCTTCCTTTAGGTGTGGCCCCCTGCGAAGTACTGGTGATAAATATGCCAGTTGGCCTCTTCCAATGCAGTTGCCTTCCCTTTGGCATGGCAAGTCCATCGGAAATATTTAAACGATACCTTGACCACATATTTGTGAGGTTCCGGGAACTACTAAACACCTGGAGGACATATTAGTGGCTGATGCATCTGCGGATGACCTGGCACATAATGTTGACACCTTGTTTCTCAGTATTTGATTGTGCAGGGCTCCAGAGTACCAAAGACAAGTATGACCTTTTTGCGCAACAAGTGAATATTTTGGACATGTGCTCAGTGCTTCAGGTATTCGTCCTATAACTCAATACAAGGAAGTGATCCAAAAATTGCCAGTCCCTCAGGACCAATCCTCATTGAAATCTTTGTTTGGGCACCCGAGTTTCTGCCAGCTTTTCATCCCACAGTCAGTTGCCATCGCTGAGACTTCACACTGCCTGCTTCACAAGAATGTTCAATGACAGTGGTTCCCACAATGCGACACGGCATTCCGGACTCTGAAACAGGTACTTCTTCAGCCCATGTTCTTGATGACGTATGAGCCCTCCCTACCTCTCACCTTGGCTCTGGATGCATCCAACTATAGTGTTGGGGCAGTCCTTTCTCATGTGGTCAATGGTGTGGAATTCCTGATTGCTTTTGTGTCGAAGACACTCACTGCACCCCAACACAACTACAGTCAGATAGAAAAGGAAGCTTTAGCTATCGTCTTCAGCATCAAGCAATTTCATGACTATGTCTATAGCCGGCCATTTACTCTCCTCACAGAGGTAATCCTCTGCTGCCTCTCCTCCAGTTATTGGCACTGATCCATGGCATGCCGCCTGTAATGCTGGGCTCTCTTTCTTTCTCTTACTAGATCAAGTCTCAGCCCACCATGCGACGTGCTAATGCAGAGCTACTTCCCAGGCTACCCTTGGGGCGAGATCCAATGTTCAATGCTGAGCCTGAAGTGTGCTTTCATCTCTGCCCTGATGCAGAAACTGTCACAGCATCCCATCAATGCAGACGTCATCCGATGACACATGGCTAACGGCCCCATCCTTTGCAATGTGTTGCAGCATGTCCAGCGAGGCTGTCCAACCAAATACACAACCTTGTCACATCCAGATCTACAGGCATTCTGGTCACATCGCCATGAGCTGTCCTGATGGGACAGCATTGTTCTGGTACAGGGAGACAATTGTTGTACTTGAGTGATCATTTCAGGGGGCATACACACCTTTTCCCTCTAGTTTGGTTAAATTGACATTATGGACAAAACTCACGTAACACTATTGGTTAGCTCATGACGTTTTCGATTTGTATTTGTGTTAGGCACTGCTCTTACGCTACAACAGATAATATCTGTAAGTGTGTCACAGTTCCATAATCCTCCGCAGATGTCAATATGCTATCGCAAAACACCCATGATTACCCGTTATGATTAACCAAGTCTATCACTATGAGAGTGAACAAGTCGTCGGGATTCCAGGGTATGAATGAAGTGGACAGTGTTGGACTAAATGTTCAATTGTCTTCTCTGCTTGATTACATTCACACATTGGTGAACTGATCCAGCCCCATTTGTACCAGAAGTAGTTACAACAACCATGTCCAGTCCTTAACCTGTTGAGGCGGCACCAGAGGTTCCTCGGTAGGCCAAAACCTTTTGGCTTCTTTGTGGGATCAAGGTGATGGGCTCTTGTTCTCAGTGTTTTTGTTGTCTATTCATGCTTCCAGCTTTCATTTAGATCAAAACTGTCCGCGATGAGTTGTCCTGCAGTAACACTTGCTGGTCTTCTTGATCGCAATCGTTGCTGTGGTGGTTGACAGAATTCCTGATACAGCGGTAGAGAGGGTGATGCAGAGATTTTCTTGGCCTCCCTCAGTAGAGCTTGTTTCCGTCTTAAGTGAGGTGGAGGGATGTGACTCAGTACAGGTAACCAGTGGCATGGGGTTGATTTGATGGAACCAGTAATACAGCGCATTGTGTCGTTAAGTTTTGTGTCTGCCTTCTTCACATGTACACTTTCCAACCAGACAGGTGTGCAGTACTCAGCAGCAAAGTACACAAGACTGATGCCAGTTAAACGCAGACAGTCATCAGAGGTTCCCCAGGTTGTACCACTGAGCTTATGTAGTATGTTGTTCCTTGTAGCAACTTTATGAGAAAGCTTGATGATGTGCTCTTTGTAGCTCAGGGTTCTATCTAGAGTGACTCAGAGATATTTTGGGAAAGGATTGTACCTCAACGTTTGTCCATTGAGCAGAACTCTTCGTTTGTAGTTCGCAGTACGATTCACTAGATGGAAACAAGAGACTTCAGTTTTTGATGTGCTTGGGATCAATTTCCATGTCTTAAAGAAAGTTGACATCTTCTCCAGATCCTCTGTAAGAATTTATTTCACCATCTTCGAAATTGCTGCTCTGTGCTACCAGTGCGATGTCATCAGCATAGATGAATTTAGTTGATATTGTGGTTGGTAAATCATTAATGTATAAATTGAATAATGATTGGGCAAAAAACAGATCCCTGTGGTAGTCCATTATTTATTTTCCGTTTGTGGCTTTTAGAGCTGCCTAGAAACACTTCAAACTGCCTTTCACTAAGCATAGTGGCTATTAGATCCACAATTTCTCGACTTGGTATAACTTGCAGTAGCTTGTAGATCAGTCCCTCTCGCCAGACAGTGTCATACGCGGCTGTAAGGTCGATCAAGACAGCTGTTGATTTCAGATGGCCTTGAAAACCTGCTTCAGTGTGGTTAGTTAGGGCAAGAACTTGATGTGTGCAGCTGCGTCCCTGTCTGAAGCCAGCTTGTTCAGGAGGGGTAGCAGCCTCGACGAATGCTGCTATTCTGGTTAGGAGGACTCGTTACCAAAAGTTTGAATGTACAACTGAGCAGTGCTATAGGGCGGTAGCTTTCAGGGCTGTCTTCAGGTTTGCCAGGTTTGAGAGTGGCTATAACTTGCGACAGTTTGAATTGTCTGGGGAGTTTGTTCTCTTTGAGTGTGTAAGTAAAGAGCGAAGTGAGCCGGCGTATGCAGTGTGGGCCCATGTTCTTAATAAATTCATTTTAGATGTTGTCAGGGCCAGCAGCCTTACCGACTTTCAGTTGCTTGACAGCACTTTCTACTTCCGCTATGGAGAAGGGCCTGGAAAGCGGCTCGTTTCTTGGGGCACTACGCTTGAGGTTAGAGAGTTTACATTTTGCTGCTCTGGTATGATTCTTGTCTCTCTTTGCCGTTGTGAGGTCTGCGATCCGGTTGGCAATGAAATCGGGACTCAATCTAGGATACGACTTTTTCAGGTGTTGTTTGCCAGTTAGCCCATTCAAGACTCTCCATGCTTTCCTACTTGACTTGGTAAAGTTCATTTCTTTGAGTATTGCTTCCCATTTCTCTCGTCTGTTCTTGTTTAAAGAGTGAAGTAGCTGTGAGCCCACTGTTTGATTTCTAGAGCTTTGGTATTCTTGATATAAAGCCTCACTTTCTTGGTTCCAGTGAAGAACATATTCCTTTCTGTAACACCTAGGAATGTTTGCCTTAGCAGCTTTGATAACTAGTATAGCGAATTCATCGTAGTTGTTTGCTGTAGCCTGCAAGTTCTTCGCAGCTAAGTTGGAGTCAAGGTCTTTTGAGAATCCATCCCAGTTAGCTCGTTGAAAATTCCATCTGGGTAGGGGCATTGAGTTTACAAGGGGAATTTTTAAACCAATTTCTGTCATAATAGGACGGTGTTGGCAGTTTGGGAAGTTAGACAGAACAGTACGAGTGGCGTTAAGTGGTTGAGCTAGCTGATCTTTGGATACAAATACCAAGTCTGGGTTGTAATCCTTATTCCAGCGTGCAGAGTGGTGGGTTCCCTTGTCTTTCGCATCAAAGACCAAGTGCATGTTGATAGTTTGTGCCCACTGAGCTAGTAACTCCCCATTGACATCGACGGTGTCGTTCCGCCAATACGTGTGATGGATGTTACAGTCTCCAGTGTATATACAAGGGTGATCGAAAGCCGGCACAACTGTGGAGGTCCAATTCACACTTGGAGGCTTGTACAGGTTGACAATTTTTAAGTCGTTTATCTGGATTACTATTGTGTAGATGTGGTTAACGTCTGTAGAATCAATTACACGCACTGCGTTTAGGCTTGACTTCACATACGTGGCTATTCGATATTGTGGATGGTGGTTAGCTTCGACAGTGTATAACCAGGTATTCGTCCTCTATGCTGACGATCTTGCTCACGTTTGGTATGTGTTTCTTGAATGTTGACAACATCAATGTTAAGTTCATGCAGCTGTTTCTGTAGATACATTTGTTATGCCTTCAATATTAAGCTGCATAATACGAACTAGGTGTTTCTCGTCTCTAGTAGGATGATCCGCAAAAGGACGGTTATTATTTATGTTCCTGGACATATTGTATATCACCTAAGACACTGTTTCTCGTTTAGCATCACCCAGGGGTCACGTGTAGGGTAATTTAGGTTATGCCTACGGACGTGAGCAACGATCGACTTACCAGTAACAGGTCTAGCATTACATTACTGATTTTGAGAGAGTCTTCTATTAAGTTAGTAAGGAGTTGTAAAAGCATTTCTGCAAGAAAAGAAGGATTTACTGCTATGAAGTGCGGCCAGCAACCTTATAAACCACATTGGTTGACAATGACTGTAATATTTCGATCTTCGGTTTTCTTCTTCATAGGAAGCAGTGTGTGGACCTGTCTTGTGATAACTGCGATCGTAGTTTACCACTGCATACGTGACACAATTACTGCGTATTTGTCTCACAATGTTTTTCGTTAGTACGATCGACTTCATAGATTCCTGCTGCAGGAAAACTCTGCTACCATTACTAGTAGTCATTACCGGTATTCGTTGAAATTCGTGGCGAAAACCTTCAGTCGTCTTTTATTTTGCACAATACTACTAGTTTCAGTCACTGACCATTTTCTAGATTAGCCTAAACCAGAAAGTACTAAATGTCAGAGATTGTACAATTTGAGAAGTTAATGTAAGGCTATAAACATAGTTTTTACAGGCACAAATGGCGGGAATATTGCACCATAATATTAACGATTACAAATTGCTGTTGCATCCATAGTCAGTTAAATAGTCAACAATCTAATAATTGTACAGAGCAGTTGTCAACAGAAGGTTTATTCACATCAGAAGTCAATAACAAACTAACACCTGCAAATATGTCAAGCATTACATGGAAAACAGGCAAAGATACTGCCATATTAAAAGATAAAAACAGTACAGCGTATGTTAACAAGTGAAGCTTTAACCTAATTACCAAAGTGGTAAAATGTAGTCTTTGATTGACAGTAAACAACTTATATTTGTGAAATAGTTCGTAATATTAAGTATACAACATAAATGAAAGCAAAGAAAGTCGAACTGACCAAAATCTTTAGTAACAAAATTATAATGATTATGAAGGACATTGAATGCACTTATAAATTTTTTAGAAAACATTTTGGGGAGTTTAACTTTCTTTGTTTCTATTTATGTTTTATCCTTAATATTACGATCTGTTTCAGAGATGCAGTTTGTTTACCTTCAACCAAAATCTACATTCTGTCACTTAGGTGGTTAGGTGAAAGCTTCACTCGTTAGTTCATGCAGCACTGTTTTTATCTTTAACCTGCCATTATCTTTTCCTATTTTCCACGTAATGCCTGGCCTATTTTCGTCTCTTAGTTTGCTGTTCACTTTCGATGTGAATAAGCCTTCTGGTGACAATTGCTCTGTACAATTATTACAATACTGACAATTTCGTTGACTATGGCTGGCATGCAACAGCAGCTTGTAATCGTTTATATCACGGTGTAACATTCCTGCCATTCCCTTAAGTACAATGTTTATAACATTACGCTTACTTGTCAAATTGTACCATCTCTAACGTCTTGTATCTCCTCCTTTAGGTTAAGCTTCAAAATTCTCAATGGCCGAAGCTAATAGCACTGTGCAAAATAAAAGACAGCTGAAGGTTTTCACCATGAACTTTTACGATTATTTAGCAGCTGATTTTCCTTACCTATATGAATATATAGATTACTGGCATTATTCTTGATGTTAGATCGGTATGCAACTAATTTTTTCTTAGACTGTCAGAGTACTGTGAACGCCGCATCGCACTACAGTGTGGCGGGCAGCCGCACTCACACAGAGGTCACCGCACAGCCCTTGCGTGCCTTCCGAGGTGGTGGGAGGAATTCGACCTTTATGGTGAGTGACATATAGGGTAGGAAATCTCTGATACGTACAAATGTTTCCCATAGCTCCTTGGAGCCAATGAATGGCTTATGATATTTCAGTGAGTATGTTGTTAAGAAGAACGGTGCAGTGTTCCTTCGGACAGGCATGCATGTATGTCCAAATGAACGTTGCATCGTCTTTCTTAACACCACAGGCACTGCATTATCGTATTTATCTGTTGATACCGAGCAGCGACTTTCAATTACAACGTCCACCCCTGTACAGGAATTACATAATGTGTATATGAGCACAGGTTGTGGTGGTGGTGGTGGTGGTGGTTAGTGTTTAACGTCCCGTCGACAACGAGGTCATTAGAGACGGAGCGCAAGCTCGTGTTAGGGAAGGATTGGGAAGGAAATCGGCCGTGCCCTTTTCAAAGGAACCATCTGGGCATTGGCCTGAAACGATTTAGGGAAATCACGGAAAACCTAAATCAGGATGGCCGGAGACGGGATTGAACCGTCGTCCTCCCGAATGCGAGTCCAGTGTGCTAACCACTGCGCCACCTCGCTCGGTAGTACAGGTTGTGATGCATGAACTATGATATATGGAAAATTGGATATGGCTGTGACTCGTGCATGGAAAGCCAAGGCGGTTAAAGCTACCGTTCGCATAAAGCGGGAAATTCAGGTTCGAGTCCAGGTCTGGCACAAATTTTCATTGTTGTCACTTCCTTATACAGCTGGTGGATGTGTGTGTTTGCAAGTGCGAATACATTTCATGTAATGAGTTGGGTATTGTACACGTGGTGGCACTTCGCCGGATAAACGGTTCATGTGTGTTAAAATTACAGACGTGATGAGTTTGTCAGAATTATGGAAGTGT
This sequence comes from Schistocerca gregaria, assembly GCF_023897955.1. Lineage (NCBI taxonomy): Eukaryota > Metazoa > Arthropoda > Insecta > Orthoptera > Acrididae > Schistocerca > Schistocerca gregaria. The sequence continues at coordinate 606,622,548 of NC_064931.1, read as the reverse complement.
TCTGTATGAGAGCGAGCTCTTCCGCCACACAGCGCTGTTCTCTTGAGATTCTCGTAGATGGAGAGGTGTTTGCCGCACGTGAGTACCAGTACTTAATATGTGGCATTTGTTTTAGTTTTATTGTAGTGTATTTGGACATACATACCATTGTCTTTTAACACTGTTATGACACCTATTATTACTATAGTGATAATATAGTCTCAGTACTTAGCAAGTGGGCATTTGCTGTTAATAAAGGCATTGCAGTAATAGTTGACCATTTTTTTCTTAAAATAATGAGCTGCAGTAATTGTTTATGCCGTTGTGTAGAGTCACTCGTATTTGGATTTATTTTTCCGTAGTTATTTCCGAGTCTTCTAATATTGTCACACACTAAAAATATTGCAGGATTTATTTGTGTGAGTATGTTGTGGCAGTTAGTAGTAATGTATCGGCTTTCCACTGTTACAGCATATATGAACATCTGTAATTCATTATTAATGCGTGGATAAGTTTTTCGTAGGGATACTTTCTTTTTAAATACTGTAGTGTGTTAGCTGTCCAGTCTGTTTCGGAATTTTTTGGATCCGTCGAAATTACGCTAATAGTGATGGCCATACTTCGATTTTTTTATATTTAATTTATGAGTCTTATAGTAACTTCGCATATACTAACTATAGTGCAGGGTTTATTTGTTTAGATATCGTAACTGTAATCACGTGTCTTCATTCCACCTGTGAGTGCTGTCTGGCAGAAAACGGGGTTTCCCCCCTGTCGGAGGTTCGAGTCCTCCCTCGGACATGGAGGAGTGTGTTGGCCTTAGCCTAAGTTAGTTTAAGTTAGATTAAGTAGTGTGTAAGCGTAGAGACCGACGACCTTAGCAGTTTGGTCCCATAGGAACTTAACCACAAATTTCCAAAATTTGGGGTTGTCCATGCATAAGCTCTAGTTTTGAGAGGAGGATGGTTAGAGAGCTTGAATCCTGTTTGCCCAAGGAGAAAGCAAGGGAGTTTTTGGTGCATTTCAGCATAGCTGTTCACAGATTTCAGCTTACAGGTTATGACCATTAACTCATTATTACCACTGTCAAGATGTTCCTCCCTCAGTTATCGATTAGCTAACAATGATTTGTCAGTCAGTACCCAGGACTGTCACGTCAGATACGACCGCACATACATTGAATAAATAATATAAATTTCTCAGCCATTGTGGCTTATCAGGTAGCATAGTGTTCGTGGTCGCGGCTATGCTCTATGCATCAGCGTTGTGAATGTGGTCTACCTCATGAAAGCATCTCACTTTTTGCTGGAGATATTGGTCAGCTCTCAAGATGCTAATTCTTATACACACATAAAGTATCTTTGGTTCGCACATACACAAATAACGTATATTTGGTTGACACTCGTGGAAATCGGGAAAACTTCATAATTTTGTTATGACATCATAAATTTACCACGACATCGTTATTTCTAAGGACATGCTCGTTTTAACACATAAACTATGACTTCACACACAAGTAATATAGACCTGACTTAGCAAGATTTAATCTATCACGCTGTGGTATTCCTTTAGAGCATCTTTAGAAATAGGTGAACACCAAAATTCTCCTGTCACGTTATAAATTTACCAGGATTTTATGCACTGTGCTGTGACGTTATTACCTCTAACAGTACGCTGGTCTTAACACATACACTATGTCATCATAAAATCTAGTAATGTAGGTGCGACTTAGCAAAGGTTTATTGGAAATAGATAATGCAGTGCCTGTGTTATTAAAAAAAAAGAAAAAAAGATACAAACTTCCTTCGGACATGCATTCATTTGAAGTAAAATGTCTCTTCTCTACGAGAACGTAAATAATGACTGTAGGAGTGTAGGATGTAGACACATGGTTGACAACATATGGAAGTTTGTGTGTGGTCCTCAGTCGTGCGCGAATAGCCAAATTGTAAGGCCAACGTTCGCGATAAGCGGGAAATCCGGGTTTGAGTCCTGGTGTGGCACAAATTCTCATTGTCGTCATTCCTTTATACAGCTGATTGTTGTCCATGTTCGCAATTGCTACTAGATTTAATGTTACTGGAAATTGGTAAACCTCGGAAGTTTCCTATGGCATCATAAAGTGTTCGTTATTCGGTGCAATACGCAATGATGTCGTTATTTATAACAACATGCTCGCTTTAACACGAACACTATGACGGCATATAATCTAGTCATGTAGGTGTGACTTCACAAGTGTTTGTTTGTTTATTGCGGTACTTGTTTAAAATTTAAAGTCTCAGCAAAAGCGTATTTGTTGCTAAATAATTCGCTGCAGTAATTTTTAATAAGAGCATACATTTTTTTTTAAATTTACGTACAGTGTATGGAATAAAATCATAAAAAAGTGGTTAAACTGTGGAAAAATACGAAAAATTGTAAAAATCTAGAAAAATACGTGAAATTGCAGAACATGTGGGAAAATGAAAAAAAATAGAGAAATGAGTACTTTCTGGGTGTGGTCTCAGCTGATACCCCGAATGACTAAAATCTCTTAATATTACATTTTCGAGAGGCGTACAATCAGTAAGGCAACACCTTTTCCTTTGCTCGATCAGTTTCGCTTGAAAAAATGCAGAATTTCTTGTGGGACATTGCGAAATATTCGCGCTTTGTTCCCTGTAGCTTGAAGTTCCAATAGGTGGCAGCGTTATATGCAGTCTTCAAAATGGCGTTTGGAACAGAGGTGCGTTCCAAGCAGAGAGCTGTCATTGAGTATCTTTAGCTGAAAAACCAATCCATCGCAGGTATTCATAGGCGTTTGCAGAATGTCTACGGAGACCTGGCAGTGAACGAAATCACTGTGAGTCGTTAGACGAGGTGTTTGACATTATCGCAGCAAGAACGTGAAAACTCGTCCGATATCCCGCGTGCCGGCCGGTCCCACCGAGCTGTGGGTCCTGCAGTGTTGGAACGTGCGGACACACTCATTTGACGTGCTCACGGATCACAATCAAACATCTCGCTGCTCAACTGGAAGTTTCTGTGTGTAGTGCTGACACACACGCCCACCAGTTGTGGTACCCAAAGGTGTGTGCCTGCTGGGATCCCCGCTGCCTAACAAAAGACTGTAAAGAGCACTCTCTCAGAAGCAGTACGTGGATGATGAGGAAGTTATTGATGCAGCATGATGTTGGTTCAAACGTCGATCAGTAGACTGGTACCACTTGCGTATGCCAGTCCTCCAGTAAGCTGACATAATGCCATCGCATTGAAGGAGTTTATATTGAAAAATAGGATTTTGTAGTCAAAAGCGTAGGGAATGATATTGTGTATTTGAATCCTTTATAAAAGCAGCCTGCTTTCAGATAAAAAGTGTTGCATTACTTATTGAATGTTCCCCATAATTTGACATTAACAAATATTCACACCTTAGTCTAGAGTGATGTGAGTTATGTAATTACAATAAAATTAATTTGTTATTAACAATTAGTCACAGCCTGATCCTCTTCCGATGGTGCACAGATCGAGAATGAAGGCACGAACCCAAATGTTTTATTTATAAAAGCAGGATGGGAGAACAGGATGCTTGAATGTTATTGGTCCAAGTGGGAGGATGGGGAGGGGGAGAGAAAGGCGTTGGTGTGATCTTGATCAGTTGTCAGTGATTCCCTGAGGGGGGGGGGGGGGGGAGGAGAGGAGTAGAGGTTGACCTTCAATATAATTAGTCCAAGTGTATGAACCGAAACCAGAAGTGCTTATCAGTGACCTGGAGATAAGACAATGGTTTTAACTGGATCACGGATGGAACTGATACTACTTCTCTACTGTCTAACACATTTTAAAGAAATTGGGTATAGTTGGTGCACAGATATAAAAAAACTGGTAAGAGATACTAAGATACTGGAGGGCAGAATCGAAAATTACTTCTAGCTTATAAAAATTTGTGACGATGCAAATATCTACTAAAGGTTCAATGTCGTTTTTGTATCGGTAGTAAATGAGTTTTGATAACAGTAAATTAACCGACAAGGATTTTTATTTTGGGAATGGTTAATAAACAGTAACTATGTCACGACCTTCATCCACAGCACGCACTTAATATTTTTGCCTTTAGGATCGTAACTTACACTTCCATAGCTTGCCCATACGAGATGCATCTGTTAGCGATTTTTTTTTCAGGCCACCCGTAGTGGATGCGGTGGACTTCCTTAGGTCGCATAGAGGTGACTTTTCAGGAAGGTTGCGGCATTCATACAGGTCTTCTGCTAGAACTTCCGAGCTGGTCTAAGCCCTAGAAGGTTTCCAATACTGTCAGAAACTGCTTTTTTGAATGTTCGAATGTAAGTATTAGAATGACGCGCTCTGACAGAAAGCAATATCTGTTTATACTGTAGAAGGCTGTGGTGTTGTGACGGGGGGGGGGGGGGGGGGGAGGGGGGGGAGGACAGCAAAAGGAATAACAATTATTGAGGCAACAGTCTGTCAATCTCAACATGCAGTAATGATTATATGACTGGCCGAATGTTAAACAGTTTTCTGGAGTTGATCTGGAATAGATATTTACAAGTGTTGGTAGTAGTCTCTCGTACAATATGCAGTGCAGGTTGGCATCCTACATGAGGTGGATTGTGAGTGAAAGGGTATTCGACAGTTGCGACTTTCTTAAGGCGATAGTTGTAATCGGTTGGGATCGGTAGGGCTATGCTTCCAGTGCGCTGAGATAGCGTGAAATTGCAGTTATGTTTTCTTTCACGTTCGGTAGTGTGGAAGAGGCTTCTGGAAATACTTGATCGTTTTAGCCGAAGGATGCGCGAACTACGGAGGCAGGTTTGTGTGGTGTTGGAGGGCCAATACCAAGCTCGAGTAGGCTTTAGTTGAGGCATTGAACTTGGGTAGGTTTGGTGAAGAGGAAATAAACCATTTATTTCTGTGTAATCTGTAGTGTTTCCTACGCTATTTCCGGCGCTATTTACTTCCATGACCTAAGTAAACTGCAAAGAACCACTTCGGAGATTAAGTGGGCGCTATGAACCCGTAAAATCTCCGATCCAGTCGTCAGATCTGGAGATTCTGTGAGAATAAACCGATAATCGTATGACTGAAATCATCGGAGTCGGCCTTGCAATTAATCGACCTTGTCTCGCGGATCAAATAGCAGTTGACGTACAAAATACCCGACCATAAATAACTTTATCTGATCTATTACAAACACATATCTCCTCTGTTGAGAGAACGACGTGAAATGTGAGTCTTCTAAAAAATCACTTTCCTTGAAAATTAGGATGCTAAAACAAAGGGATATAAGCTACCTCTAGCGTATAAAATACATGGCCATAATTCAAATTAAGGGTGTTATTCCTAATCTATTAATCCTGTGTATAAGTAATGACATAAAAGCACAATAGCTTTTAGTCAGATGGAATGAATTCTGACTGCAAGAAGAAAGTTCATTTAAGCTGTTTATTCGGTTGCTTTTTAACGGTAGTCTGAGTTTTGAATAATGTTGATTTCACTTAAGTCAAGCACGTGAATCTGTTTTCGTGTGTGTGTTATCATTCAACTACCTGAGAGGAGTTGACGAGCTATTTGAAAGAGAAACGACGGTGCCTATTTGGAAGTCCTACAGTAACGACTGATGGAACACTGTGCTAATAACATATCCCTCCATACTGAAATTCAGTGGTGGTATAGATGTACAATGATCAATGATACATCAACCTGATTCGTAATCCAGTTGTCCTCTTGACCTGATGGCAAAGTATGAGCAAGTTTTCAGTGTTTTTCATGATAGCACTCTATCTGGAGATACGCTACAAAAACTAAATCACTGTCATGGGACGAATGCGTAAAACATTTTTTTCCTGAAGATTCAAAAAATGTTACAGTGTTTTTTATTACACGTTTCTGTTTTAAAATAATGATAGTGCATCATTTTAACGTCGTTTGGATTGTCACAAAATCTTCTCAAGTAGCAAAATTTAAAATTTTGTCTTGTTCCATATCATGTTATCCCTCAGAGTAATATGCAAACTTCTGAGACGTTTATGGAATCTTCTAAGTGCTTCGGTGTATTTTAGAGAAACCACGTAGTACCACTGTTAATGAGTGGCGCTGGTATCATTTGCCTCCTCTCTATACCATTTCTGATGGTTTAGGGGACAACGGTTACCTATATGCTTTCACAAGAGAAGAAATCGAAGTTAATCTGGAGTTTATTCCGCAAGCTGAGGGAGAGGTCTTTGAACTGACGTGCGTTTGTAGCCGTGGCAACCAAACTTGTTTACGCCCGTAGCGTGGGCTGAAGCTCGAGCAGTACTGATTGTTTTAGCTGCCAAAACTCGTTTTCATATCAAACGTTAATCCAGTTTCAAATTGATGAAGACTTCTGGAACAATCAAGGCGATAAGGCAGTCTCAGTCAAGATACAGGTATGGTGAATACGGAGGTAGGATACTAAGCAGCGAAAATTATTTGACTGTCAGCGTCGACGAAACGGCAAAGCGAGGTAGAACAATGCAGACCTTAACGTTTAACTATTAACAATCACAAAGCACTGACTGTAATTGAGTGCCTAGCAAGTTTACAATCTACCTATTAAACCACAGTATCGATCCAACTATGCTCTTGCACGTCCGCTGAAGGGCTGACAAGCAGTTTAAAATCTGCTGATTTAAGTCACAGAGTCGAATCGATTTTCTATTTAAACTGTTTTTCCTCTGATTGTGTTTAGTATAGATATTATACAGCAGTTTTGCTTGTTTACATTAGCTAATCAAAACGTTTTCGCTTCAATTTTATTTGCACCTTCCGCTTTTTTATTTCATACAGGGCAGCCTCCACTTAAGATTCAGTGTTGTGAGTTATGTAAATGTAATATCAACAATACAATCGCAAAAAGTTACCAATTGTAAGACATAAAAGAAGCTAGGGTCCCTTGCTCGGTTTTAGTGTTGAAGAATTCTGTATATGTAAGTGGTCGGCTTTACTTGACAGCTTGCATTTCGTCTGTTTACGAGAAGCTGGATATTCACATCGGAATAACCTATGTTTCCTGATACGTCAAGTTCTTATAGTTATGTCTTACGAAATTCCTTCAGTTCATAGATCGTAGACCAATACCTCATATTAATTTATTTTTTGCGTTTTTATCCCCTTTTCTTTGCCTCGTGAAGGATGCATGAACCATTCTCATGCGAATCATAGTGTTTTCATATTGTTTCGTGATTTCTAGCTCTGCCGTGTAAGTTATATGTGTGGTTGCACTGTGGAAACTTCTAGATCTGCATCTGCACTCCGACATTTACCGTACCGTGTGTACCAGAATTATTTTCCCTTGTGTGTGTGTTCAATTATCGGACGATGCACGTGGAGAAAGAATGCCTGTCCCTCTTGTACTCCTTACACGATATACTATAAGAGAGGTAAGAAATTTGCTTCCTGATTCGTGCTGGAATGTCTGACTTCGGAATTTTGAGAGTAAGGCTGTCGCGGATGCACAGATACTCCCTTATAGCGTCTCCCACTGAAATTTATAGAACGCTGTTGTGACTAATTCGCGTTGACTAAACAAATCTGAGACGAAGCTGACAGCTTTCCTTTGGATCTTCCGTATCCCCATCCCTTTCGTTAATCCTGCTTGGTAATGGTCCCAGACGACGGAGAATATTCAAGAAATGGTCGAAAGAGGGTTTTTGTTAGCACCCTCCTTCGCGGGTGGATTACACTTTCTTAGGATTATCCAGATGCTTCGAAACTGCCATCTGTGCCCTCTGCCTTCCGCAAAGCTAAATTTAATGTACTCGTTTCACCTTAAATCGTTCGAAATAGAAGCTACCTTCACTGCATGATAACAGCTCCACTAAAGCAGAGTTACTAAACACGGTTTTCCAAAATTTCTTCACCAAAGAAGACGAAATAAATATTCCAGAATTCGAAGCAACAATAATTGCCAACATGAATAAGTTAGGCGTAGATGAATAAGTTAAGAAGCAGCTTCAATCACTCAATAAAGGCAAGGCCTCCGGCCCAGATTTTATATGATGTAGATATGCTGATGCAACGGCTCCATACTTAACAATGATTTACTATCACTCGCTCGTCGAAAGACTAGAAAGTTGTACAAGTCACACCAATACCTAAGAAAAGATATAGGGATAATCCAGTGAGCTACAGACCCATTTCACTAACGTTAATTTGCAACAGGATTTTGTAACATATACTGTGTTCGAACATTATGAATTACCTGCAAGACAACGATTTATTGGCAAACAGCCAACACGGATTTAAAAGACATCGTTCTTGTAAAACACAACTAGCTCTTTATCCTCACGATATAAGAAGTCCTATCGACAGGAATGCCATATTTTTAGATTTCCAGAAGGCTATTGACCAGTTCCTCACAAGTGTCTTCTAATCAAATTGTATGTCTATGGGTTATTGTGTCCATTGCGCGACTGGATTCGAGATTTCTTATCAGAAAGGTCACAGTTCGTAGTAATTGACTGAAAGACATCGAGTAAAACGGTGGTAATATGTGACATTCCCCAAGGAAGTGTTACAGGCCCTCTGGTGTTGCTGACCTACACAAACGGTTTAGAGATAACCTGAGCACCCCTCTTAGATTGTTTGCAGATGATGCTGTCATTTAACATCTTGTAAAGTAATCAGATACTTAAAACGAATTACAAAATGATGTAGACTAGATATCTGTATAATGCAAAAAGCGGAAATTCACTCTAATTAATGAAAAATTAGAAGTCATTCACATGACTATCAAAAGGAATCCGCTAAATGTCGGTTACAAGATAAATCAGACAAATCGAAAGGCTGTAAATTCAACTAACTACTTAGGGATTACAATTACGAATAACTTAAATTGGAACGATCACATAGGGAAAAGCGAACCAAAGGCTATGGTTTATTGGCAGAACACTTAGAAAAGGCAACAGGTATACTGAGAAGACTGACGCATGATATCAAAAAAGTTCAAAGAAAGTCACCTCGTTTTGCATTATCGCGAAATAGAGGAGAGAGGGCAGCGGATACGATACGCGAATTGGGGTGGCATTGAGTAAAAACAAAGCATTTTTCATTGCAGCAGAATTCCAATCAGCAAGTTTCTCCTCCGAGTGAGAAAATATTTTGTTGGCGCCCACCTACATAAGGAGAAATGATCACCATAATAAGGTAAGAGAAATCCAAGCTCTTTTGGAAATAAGTGTTCATTTTCTCGTGCGCTGTTGAAGAGTGGAACTGTGGAGAAATTGCTTGGAGACGGTTTGATGAATCCCCTGCCAGACACTTAATTGTCAATTGCAGAGTATTCGTGTAGATGTGGATGTAGATATTAGAAATTTGATGTGACGATTTCCAGAGAGTGATCGCGGATAACCTAATAAAATAATATCGGGTCTTTTGTCGGTTTACGAGCATTGCATTACATTCATTCATGTTGGGCGTTAAGCACTAATCTTTGCACTAAGGAGGAGAGGTCCCGAGCGGTGGAATAGACTTTTTGAAACAATCTATACGGTAATATAGGTCAACGTCGAAGGAATCACATCCTGCAGCCATTCTCCCTGGTGGACCCTCGTTTGTCAGTAATCGACGAAAAGATATTTCGGAATTTCGCGTGATGCTCTGTAACTATTAAAAATAGGAGCACTTAACAGGCTGGTTGCATCGTGTAATGGCTACGGTACTAACTATCAAACAGAAGGTTGTTGTATCTAACCTCATCAGGTACACAGATTTTTTTTTCTTTTTAAATCTTTATCAAATACCTTGATCATTATTTTTATTCAGGTAATTGGTTGAAATGTAATTTTTTTCTATTACGTTGTCAAGTCATATGGCTGATCGTACGAAATACATCACTTGCTCTCATTTTTCTTGCTATCAACCTTTTCCCAGTTGCAAGTGATTTTGATTATTGTTGTGTATTAACTTTGATTTAATTTATTCTGTGTTATCATCTTCCTTTTCCGTCCATGTTATTGCATACAGTATGTCTATTTCTCATTTTGCTTGAATTTCGTTTTCTTATAATCCCTGATTTCGTTTAAACCATCAGCCGCGTTATTTTGTCAGTAATGTAATAAGAATTTATGTTTTTAACGTTTGTATTAGGACTGTCGTCCAAAAAAATGTAAATCTTGCAGCGAAGCATACATTCTTGTCATCGCAGCCCAGTCAATACAAAAGGATTATTTTGTCCTTTGTTTTTTTAACCGACAGATCAACAATTCAAATGTTTAAACATTATGATAGATTAATAAAAATAATTAATTCACATGCTGAAATATGCCAAGTTGAAAAATAATGATAAGAGGAAAAAATAAGAGAAATTGAAGAGGTTAATGACGTGGCAAAGGGATACAAATAAAAAATGCATGTAAAACGATTAATTGAATAAAATTAATGTATCAGTACCATTTCGATAAAGATTTAAAAATAAAAGAAATCAGTGTACCTTACGAGATTCGAAGCGACAACCTTTATGTCAGAATAGTATCTTAATTATTACGCTAGACAACCAATCTATAAATTATTACTAGTTCTTAAGCTATACCTCGTCACCCGAAACTCCGATATATTGTTTGAACTATTACTCATAAACCAGGGTGAATGGCTGCAGGGTGTGGTTCGTTGGAATTTAACCTACTTTCAAAAAGTCGATCCCAACGTTGGGCACTTCTCCTTCTAAGCTCTGGTCGTCTTAAAGTCTTCCTGCATATCAAAAACTTTTCTGATTAGGTGATCTCCCCTGCTCGCTCAGCGTCGTCTGCGAACAACCTCAAAAGAATTTCAAGGCATTTTACATTTTGCCACATACAGAGAATCAGTCTGGTGTCCTAGTAAAATGCAGCATCACCGAGTGTCACTGTAGTGGCTTCTAGCATTTGACGTGTAAAATATACACTAATGCGCCAAAACATAAATACCACTGGCCACCAGGAGCTTCAGTGCAGCCTGGTAATTTTGATGACACGTGACGCCATAGGAAAATAATATAAGTGAAACAGAGACGAACAGGGAGTCATTCTAGCGACTATATGGGCCTCAGATGGAGAAATCCACTGACATAAGTCGTTTATCGACTAATAAAGTCATCAGAAGATCAAAACAAACTGCAAAACGATTTAGAAAAAATATCTGAATGGTGCGGAAAGTGGCAGTTGACCCTAAATAACGAAAAGTGTGAGATCATCCACACGAGCACTAAAAAGAACACGTTAAAGTTCGGTTACACGATAAATCAGTCTAATCTAAAAGTCGTAAATTCAACTAAATACCTAGGTATTACAATTACGAACAACTTAAATTGGAAAGAGCACATAGAAAATGTTGTGCAGAAGGCTAGCCAAAGGCTGCGTTTTATTGGCAGGACACTTAGAAAATGTAACAGATCTACTAAGGAGACTGCCTACACTACGCTAGTCAGTCCTCTTTTAGAATACTGCTGCGCAGTGTGGGATCCTTACCAAGATGGACTGACGGAGCACATCGAAAAAGTTCAAAGAAAGGCAGCACGTTTTGTATTACCGCGAAATATGGGAGAGTATGTCACAGAAATGATACAGGATTTGGGCTGATAATCATTAAAAGAAAGGCGTTTTTCGTTGCGACGGAATCTTCTCACGAAATTCCAATCATCAACTTTCTCCTCCGAATGCGAAAATATTTTGTTGACACCGACTTCCATAGGGCAGAATGATCACCACGATAAAATAAGGGAAATCAGAGCTCGTACGGAAAGATATAGGTGTTCATTCTTTCCGCGCGCCATACGAGATTAGAATAATAGAGAACTGTGAAGGTGGTTCGATGAACCCTCTGCCAGGCACTTAAATGTGATTTGCAGAGTATCCATGTAGATGTAGATAAGTGACACTGGCAAACCGCAAATTGGTGTGGCCCGACGCTTGGGAACGAGTATCTCGGAAACGGCGAAGATAGTTGGTTGTTCGTGTGCTATCATCAATGAAAAGTGGTTATAGGATGGTGAATCCACGAGTAGGTGACAAGATGTTGGAAGTCTACACCTCATCACAGAACGTGGAGATCGGAGACTTGATCGCTGCGTAAGGCATGGCAGACAGCGAGCTGTGTCATATGGGTGGTGCGCACATTGTTGAGGACGAGGCTCCGCTGCAGACTTTCCTTACGTGTTCCCATGTTGACCTAACGACATCGTCAGCTGCCGTTGCAGGGACCATAGGATCAACGATATTGCGCCTTGGGCCAATAAAAATGTATTGCCTGGTGGGATGACTCCGCGTTTATTGTTACAATATGTCGATGGTCTTGTATGTATACGCCCTCATCAAGTCGAATGGCTGCTCGGAACATGGACCGAGCCACGGATGCACGGCAGTGGGGCAGTATTATGCTATGGGGTACATTCACCTAGAGACCATTCCTGTCCTGTATCGTTACTGATTACGAGAAATGATGTCTTAATGCTAACATGAGGAAAAGAAAGTAATGGCTGAGCACAAACAAAGCAGCAACTCCCCGTACAAACAATTGCACGCCTACACAAAAGATAATGATATGCATCAGGTGGAACAGCGACGGTGTGGAGTACTACAAATTGCTTCCCCGAGGTGTAACCATCACTGCTGACATTTATTGTCAACAACTAAGACGTTTTGCAGACGCAATTCAATAACTACGTCAAGGAAGACTGCGTGAAATGAAGCTACTCCACGATAACTCCCGCCCGCCTTCTGCTAGACTGACAAAAAACACTATACGGGAGTTGGGTTGGGAAGTCATTCCGCCCACACCTTTGTCACCTGATCTTGCACCCTCATATTTTCTCCTGTGCCACTCTATCTAACAGCCGTCAAGGAACTTCCTTTCTGGATGAAAATGAGCTCCGAACATGGCTGGACGAGTTCTTCGCCTCAAAACCGCATGATTTCTACAGTCGGAGAATCAGAAAGTTACCCTAATGTTGGCAGACTATTGTAAATAGTGAAGGAGAACATATTACTGATGACTAGATTATCTATTATGTGTGTCTGTTGTGTTTATTAATCTTATGGAAATACGCTATGAACTTATGCACCAATCCAAGCAATATCTGCCACGGTGGTACGGAGCAACAGCTATAGGAGAGAATATAGTATTCAGTAAATAGTTTCCGTTACACTTTAAACATTTTTAACGGCCGATTTTTCTGTGACAACGTGGTATCATCACCGTTTGAAATTTAATAATGGCTGCTTGTCATCGGAAACCGACCGTTAATAGATTTTAATTTGCAAGGGAGGCTGTATGCTAGATACTAATCTTATATCATTAAGAAAGTGACCAAAGATTTTTCTAGCAACATTTTCTTTAGAACACCTGCACTATACTACTAAAGAAGTAGCATTGTTGGTTGCCTTTCACGTTGCTAAGGCCAATAGCAATCTCTTGTGTGTAAGCATACATTAAATCAATAAACTGATGGTTGGTGTTGTAACATAAGCCTTGAGTTTCGATAGAAATTCTTTTATGATGTTAAAAAAATTAACGTTGCGCTTGTTATGAAAGAAATTGCTGCCTGATTCAAAACGAGTGTTCTGTCTCTGTCGAAAGAGTTTGCTTCAGTATCGATAATTTATGTTACTTATCAGTTCATTTGATGGATAAATGTACCTCTTATTACCTAGTGGAAGGGAGCTTTGTACCAGTTTTGCTCAGATAAACCATAACAGAAAAGTGTAAGTTTCCAGAGATATATCTGCAACGCAGTAACAGTGTAGCCCAGCATATTCAGTAGAAGTCATATTGATGGATGAGCATCTTCTCGGGTCTGAATATTTGTGCTTCTCAAGTACGTTGGAATTCGATGTGGGACTGCGATTTTGGGTGTTCCAATGTTCAACTGGTGCGAAGCTCTTCATTGATTGATGAGATATTTTTCACTTGGTGAACCTTAATTGTGAGGACCCTTAATCACACTTGTGGTTTAGTCAGACGCCTCGCCTAAGCGTTAGGGTATTTGCCTTGACACCAGTGGAATATAGGAACCCATACCGACAGTTTCCAGTGGATAACAGCATGCTTCATGGCAGGTTATTAATCCACGTGATATGAAACAAAATGGGTATATGCTTCACTGCCTCACAAACTATTTTGTTGTAAACGTAGGTAAAGGCTTTTCTAGGTATTGTGCTGATTTGTGAAGGCAGTAATGCGATGGGACGAAAATATCGAACGCTGAAGAAGAGGACATCGAGGCAGCCATGAAATAAAGCTTTAATGTGGGTTTAATGAAGGTTAGTCCCACGAGGTTCTGAGCAAACAATATTAGTTGGCAGCGAAAACGAATGTATCAGGGAATCTTCACATGAAAGAAGCTAGTTTAGGTGCAAGCGAGAGCTAACTGTAATTACGGATGCCAGTGTACTTTCCGGACATTGTGTGGGAACAAAAAAAAATCGTTACTTGACATCTCCATTAATGTAAAGATACACTCCTGGAAATTGAAATAAGATCACCGTGAATCCTTGTCCCAGGAAGGGGAAACTTTATTGACACATTCCTGGGGTCAGATACATCACATGATCACACTGACAGAACAGCAGGCACATACACACAGGCAACAGAGCATGCACAATGTCGGCACTAGTACAGTGTATATCTACCTTTCGCAGCAATGCAGGCTGCTATTCTCCCATGGAGACGATCGTAGAGATGCGGGATGTCGTCCTGTGGAACGGCTTGCCATGCCATTTCCACCTGGCGCCTCAGTTGGACCAGCGTTCGTGCTAGACGTGCAGACCGCCTGAGACGACGCTTCATCCAGTCCCAAACATGCTCAATGGGGGACAGATCCGAAGATCTTGCTGGCCAGGGTAGTTGACTTACACCTTCTAGAGCACGTTGGGTGGCACGGGATACATGCGGACGTGCATTGTCCTGTTGGAACAGCAAGTTCCCTTGCCGGTCTAGGAATGGTAGAACGATGGGTTCGATGACTGTTTGGATGTACCATGCACTATTGAGTGTCCCCTCGACGATCACCAGAGGTGTACGGCCAGTGTAAGAGTTCGCTCCCCACACCATGATGCCGGGTGTTGGCCCTGTGTGCCTCGGTCGTATGCAGTCCTGATTGTGGCGCTCACCTGCACGGCGCCAAACACGCATACGACCATCATTGGCACCAAGGCAGAAGCGACTGTCATCGCTGAAGACGACACGTCTCCATTCGTCCCTCCATTCACGCCTGTCGCGACACCACTGGAGGCGGGCTGCACGATGTTGGGGCGTGAGCGGAAGACGGCCTAACGGTGTGCGGGACCGTAGCCCAGCTTCATGGAGACGGTTGCGAATGGTCCTCGCCGATACCCCAGGAGCAATAGTGTCCCTAATTTGCTGGGAAGTGGCGGTGCGGTCCCCTACGGCACTGTGTAGGATCCTACGGTCTTGGCGTGCATCCGTGCGTCGCTGCGGTCCGGTCCCGGGTCGATGGGCTCGTGCACCTTCCGCCGACCACTGGCGACAACATCGATGTACTGTGGAGACCTCACGCCCCACGTGTTGAGCAATTCGGCGGTACGTCCACCCGGCCTCCCGCATGCCCACTATACGCCCTCGCTCAAAGTCCGTCAACTGCACATACGGTTCACGTCCACGCTGTCGCGGCATGCTACCAGTGTTAAAGACTGCGATGGAGCTCCGTATGCCACGGCAAACTGGCTGACACTGACGGCGGCGGTGCACAAATGCTGCGCAGCTAGCGCCATTCGACGGCCAACACCGCGGTTCCTGGTGTGTCCGCTGTGCCGTGCGTGTGATCATTGCTTGTACAGCCCTCTCGCAGTGTCCGGAGCAAGTATGGTGGGTCTGACACACCGGTGTCAATGTGTTCTTTTTTCCATTTCCAGGAGTGTATGTCAAAGTTACTAATGTCAAGATTATTCAGCTTATGCTGTTGGCAAGGATCCCCAAAGACAATAGAACTATCCCACAACTGATAGAGGATTTATTTTCCAGTATTAACGTTTTGAGAACTTGCTTCCTCTAATTTTATACGGACTACGAAATGATTCGGTGTAAGCCGGAAATGTTAGCTGAATCTGCTAGGAGTTGGTAACACCCAATCCGGTTTACTGATCAGCGATTGCTTTGACGGTCAGAATGATACCATGAAGTACAGAAGATAATGCGAAGAAACGATTAACACTGTATCGTTGATAACAGGACGACGATCATAGTTCAGCTACTGAAAGTGACAGCGGTTCAATTTCTTGTAGTACTCCAACTTGCTTCTTCAATATAATGCCATGTAGCATCTCACTAATCTACGTTGCATAAACCTATGTTTTGTCTATCACATACTACTCTCATATTTCCGTTACATAATAAGTGGGTACCCATGTAAAGTGAATTTTAATGTCACTAATTTCATTCCTCACTAATCGTGTTCTGTTTGTAATAAGTCTTATGATCTTTAATAAGTAAACTGAGGCTATTTTCAAAAGTTAGTAAACTAGAAATCGAAGATGCTTCTGTGAGTTGAAGTAATTAGGACGCAATTACCTGTACTGTTCGTGTAACATTCAGTGGCTTTTATTTATTTGTTTGCTTGTTGTGCACCCGATAATAATAATAATTACAAGCTGAATACTGATCGATGCTCACGCAACGTGATTCATGATAGAACACCTCCCTTTAACCATCTTCAAATTCTTTGTAGTAACCAATTGCATGGATCAGTTCAAGTTATGTTTGCAGTCTGTTATTATACATATTATCACAAAAAAGTTTAACTTTTCTCATGTTGCTTATGAACATGAGGTAATAGTTCAGAAAACAGAATTGTGCTTGTAGTTTTAATTTTCACAATAAATTTTATTTATTTAAGGATTTACATTTACTGCTTCAGCATCGTGTGGCATTTTTAATTTATATATTTTTGTTTCTTGAAACACTTCAGTGTACAGATTTGTAACGATGAATATATGATACATTTGTGAGTAAGCTATTTTATTTAGTTTTCGGACTTTTTTCCCTCCTAAAAGCAATATTTAAAAATATGACCAACTTTGTTCCACTAACATCGTCGTCAATATAACAACCCTCATCATTGATGACAATTCCTGTACCATTCATATAGTCGTGGTTATCGCCATTCATGTAAGTTGCTTTACAGCTCCTGATGTAACATACTTGACTTAATTTATTCTGAAAAAAAAACGTCGGTCTAATGATTTGTTAAATGATTTATCTGAAAGTAAGAAATAAAAAAGATTAGAGAAACATTTGACACACCCCATTTGCTGTAAACGACTTCGAGCTTCATTCACAGGTCCATCAAATGTTTCTTTATTTTATTTCTTACTTTTCACAAAACATTTGAACGATCTGTTTTTTAATTCTTATATTTTTTTATTTCAGGTTTCTTTCGGAAAAGCATGATATCTTTGATACCTCATTTGCTTTCCTAGCGTCTTCTGTTCTCGAAACATAGTGAATTTAGTATCTGATTCTAAGGAAACCATTTTGACAGTTAAATATCACACCAATGTAACATTTTGTAACCAAAATAGGTAGGTCATGAAGAGATAAACGTTTTGACACCTCATTTGTCTTTCGTGTGTCTGCTGTTCTCCGAATTTCTTAAATTTTGTATCTGATTCGTAGAACGACGCTTCAAAAATCAAATATCGCACCAACGCAACATTTTGTGCGCAAAACAGCAACGCTTTGAAGAGATGAACTTTTTTACACTTTGTGTCTGTACATAGGTACCAGCAACTGTTCGTGAAACATTTCCATTTCCCACAAATCATTTATTTTTTTCTTAATTATTCTGATTATTTTCAAGCAATTCAATATTTTTTGACAAAATTAAACGCCACGTTGGTCAACCTGATAGCTCGTTTGCCTGTTTTCCGCTCTTCGTGTGGATATAATAATTCGGACAAGAATTCATTGTATAATTTTGCCTCAAATAATTAATTATCTTTCTATTAATTACCATGATTACATTAAACCAATTAATCACTGTTTAGCAAAACTAGACCTTATGCTGGTCAATTTGATACCCATTTGTCGATTCCCGCTTTTCATTTGGCTATGAAAATAGGGACAAAAATTTTCCCTCACAAGACTAATTTATTCTTAATTACTCTGATTCCTTTGAAACAAATAAACCCTTTTTGCAAAACTTCTCCTCGTGTTGGTCAGTCTGATACTACTTTTTTCTATTTACCGATCTTCGTTATGTTATGAAAATTCGGACAAAAACACATTGCGTAATATATAGGGAGTATCGTTTCCACTGTGTTCAAACATTTGACCAACAGAATTAAGCGGTTATCTTTTACATCCTAGTGAGTACTGAGATTTTTAGTAGAATTTTTTCCGTTGCCTGCATTAAATGTTACTTTGGTTAAGTGAAATGTGGCAGTAACAATTATAGTTTCATTTTAAAGCAAAGCCGGAAGTCCCCTCATACAAGTTAGGGGACTAGTGATTAGAATATTTTTTTCGCGTTACTAGCACACTCACACACACACACACACACACACATGATGACGCTGAGACACATGGAGCCGCAAATGTCGGGGAAATACAGCGAAAGTGACGGACGGATGTCGAGTATGTGACGTCACAGTGCTGCACGTGGCCCCGCTACGATACTCTTTTTTCGAACACCTTTTGTAAATGTGATCTGTTGTAACGCAGAAGTTACAAACTTATTGTCTTCACTGTAACTAAGCAAAAGTTGTTTTTATTAAGTTTTTCTGTCCTTTTGTCCCGGTTTTTGTTTACGGACTTTATTAAGTAATGGAAACGTATGTCATTTATTGGTAACGATGTAACTCGTAAGCTTATACTCATTTACTTGTGACGCTATACATTAAGTTTGTACTGTAGTTTGCAATAAACCAGTGGAGAACACGAGACTGGTAAATAAAATATTAAATCTTAAGGGGACGTGGACGCGAAATGAGTGAAATTTTCGAAAACATTTTGTTGTCACCATCTGAAATACAATTTTATCCTGTTTGAAAAAATGTATTTTTTTCATCTACTTTCCAGTTGTTGATTTGGTCTTAAACGCTCTTTGAGCAAATGTCTGCAAACCAGCCACGCTCATGCGATAGGCAAGGAATATCGCCATAAACATTTCTTGCCTGCTACAGTCATGGAAACAATAAAACCAATATACAGGGACGTTGCAGATACAAAATCACTTAGGAAATGTCTACATGGTCGTACACAAAATCCTAATGAGAGTTTCAACAGCTGCGTGTGGCAACGAGTACCAAAACCAGTGTTTGTTGGATGGACAGTACTCAAAATGGGTGTGATGGATGCTGTCATCTGTTTCAGTGATGGTGTAATCTGCAGGACAAAAGTAATGGACAAATTAGGCATCCATCCAGGAAATAATATGATAGCTGCTCTGACTGCCATAGATCGTCAGCGACTAGTTGAAGCTGAAAGGGCTGTGGAAGCCACCACTAAAGAGTCCAGAGTAAGGAAAAGGCTCCTGAAGAAGCCTTCAAAGGATAAAGAAGCAGTTGGACAGCAAGATTATGCTGCTGGAATATTCTGAAAGAGGCATACGGCGAGTCAAAAATAGCGTGAACATTCTTTTCTCATTTTCTCGAAACTACATTTCCAGAACATTAGGTACATATGACTTCACATTGGCTTAATCCATTTCTCTCAAGTGAAGAGTGGGATAGTATCTTTGTATTATGCCTAATACATCGCAGAAATGATGTATGTTTGTCATTCTGTATATAATTTTAGTGGTATTTTTTAGACAAAATAGTAATGTGGTATAATAAGGGTTTTTCTGTTTCCTCAGATATACTACAAACTACAAAACGAGAGACATAATGTGTTCCTATGAATGTTGACAGCAGCCTGCCACAGATTGAATGTTATTAGACTGATGATGGACCAGAAAATGGTACCAGAATGGGAACGTGTATTACAAAAACGTCTATTAGGCAAAGTACTGCAATTCTTAAATTATAACAAATATTTCAATAAATTTCCTTTTACAGCTTGCGTTAATGTCATTCATTGTTGATAAAAAAAACCATAATTTCCGCCGCATTGTAGATCAAGAGTAATGTGCACTGAGAGCGAGGTCTAAAAATACAGCCCGTTCAGGTCCAGGTCCCTTAACTCAGTGTAAACACGTAATTGTCTAACGCAATGCCAAAAAAAACGCCTGCCACATGCAGGACTCGAGCCCCAAGTCCCATACGGTAAAGTCGCGCATGTATCCCCAGATCCACACCGACGTGATTACTTGACTTGCGTTGGGATGATCAGGTGCAACAGACCGAAAGACTCAACCGCAGAATTTGCGGCTAGGTACGTCATCTGGTGACGTCACATGTTCGTCATTTTGTCATCCTGTTTTCTGAGTACTTTCCGGCATTTGCGGTCCATGTGTCTTATATTAAATTAAATTAATTAATTGATTAATTATACACTCCTGGAAATTGAAATAAGAACACCGTGAATTCATTGTCCCAGGAAGGGAAAACTTTATTGACACATTCCTGGGGTCAGATACATCACATGATCACACTGACAGAACCACAGGCACATAGACACAGGCAACAGAGCATGCACAATGTCGGCACTAGTACAGTGTATATCCACCTTTCGCAGCAATGCAGGCTGCTATTCTCCCATGGAGACGATCGTAGAGATGCGGGATGTCGTCCTGTGGAACGGCTTGCCATGCCATTTCCACTTGGCGCCTCAGTTGGAACAGCGTTCGTGCTGGACGAGCAGACCGCGTGAGACGACGCTTCATCCAGTCCCAAACATGCTCAATGGGGGACAGATCCGGAGATCTTGCTGGCCAGGGTAGTTGACTTACACCTTCTAGAGCACGTTGGGTGGCACGGGATACATGCGGACGTGCATTGTCCTGTTGGAACAGCAAGTTCCCTTGCCGGTCTAGGAAGGTAGAACGATGGGTTCGATGACGGTTTGGATGTACCGTGCACTATTGAGTGTCCCATCGACGATCACCAGAGGTGTACGGCCAGTGTAGGAGATCGCTCCCCACACCATGATGCCGGCTGTTGGCCCTGTGTGCCTCGGTCGTATGCAGTCCTGATTGTGGCGCTCACTTGCACGGCGCCAAACACGCATACGACCATCATTGGCACCAAGGCAGAAGCGACTGTCATCGCTGAAGACGACACGTCTCCATTCGTCCCTCCATTCACGCCTGTCGCGACACCACTGGAGGAGGGCTGCACGATGTTGGGGCGTGAGCGGAAGACGGCCTAACGGTGTGCGGGACCGTAGCCCAGCTTCATGGAGACGGTTGCGAATGGTCCTCGCCGATACCCCAGGAGCAACAGTGTCCCTAATTTGCTGGGAAGTGGCGGTGCGGTCCCCTACGGCACTGTGTAGGATCCTACGGTCTTGGCGTGCATCCGTGCGTCGCTGCGGTCCGGTCCCAGGTCGACGGGCACGTGCACCTTCCGCCGACCACTGGCGACAACATCGATGTACTGTGGAGACCTCACGCCCCACGTGTTGAGCAATTCGGCGGTACGTCCACCCAGCCTCCCGCATGCCCACTATACGCCCTCGCTCAAAGTCCGTCAACTGCACATACGGTTCACGTCCACGCTGTTGCGGCATGCTACCAGTGTTAAAGACTGCGATGGAGCTCCGTATGCCACGGCAAACTGGCTGACACTGACGGCGGCGGTGCACAAATGCTGCGCAGCTAGCGCCATTCGACGGCCAACACCGCGGTTCCTGGTGTGTCCGCTGTGCCGTGCGTGTGATCATTGCTTGTACAGCCCTCTTGCAGTGTCCATTTCCAGGAGTGTATTAGTAATATTAAATGAAATATATATAAGGAATTTTAACTTGAGACGATTAAATATCTTTAAAATGATACATCGCACAGAAAAAAAGTTCAAGGTCAAAAATTAAAATTCGTAAAGGGAAAATCTGTCTGCTACAATTGGCCACTTACTAATTATCCCTCCTGTGTGGGCGTGGTCAACTTTGTATTTTCAAGTATGAACCCCCTATTTTACTGCATGTTCGGATTCTATGCCAAAAACTGCATACGGTTTACGTAAACCATTGTTTCTCACTCGTGGTAGATGGCGCTGTGATCGACAAATATCAAGTGTGCCTGTTTTTGCAATTAAGAACCTATGCATTTCATTTACGAGGTAAACGTAAACCTTTGGGTTCTATCGGCTGATATTTATGTTCGAAATTTACTTAAGTGTTGCGAATTTGATTGTATGGTAAAACACGGTTAGCAGTTTCATTGTATGGTTAGAAAATTCGTTTAGCTTGATCCAGCAACAACGATGTGGATGTAGTAATTTTCTGTTCCCATCGGGATGCTTGACATCGGTGCATCCCCCTGCCACTCACCATTGGGGTGCTTATTGCGGTGCATTATTACATTTTACGTTATTACAATGATTGTCGTTTGTATTCTGCCAGCGCGAGAATTACAGCGGTTCAATGGAAACAAACACGAAAATCGGTCACCCTGATGGCGGGGTTCAAGGGCTACCAACAAAATCAAGCATTCCGATGGCTGTTCCATGTAGGGAACAGAAAACAACGCTAGCATACAAGTAGCTTATCTGCCAAAAATGTCAACGTCTAGTCCTATTATTTCTACTGTACAATCATATTTGCAACACTCAAGTAATATCCGAGCATCAATATCAGCCTTTAGAACACAACGGTTTACATTTACATCGTAAATGAAATGTAAAAACAAATGCGCCAGTTCTTAATTGAAAAAAAAAACAGTCACATTTGACGCCTGTCGATTACAGTGCCATCTACCACGAATGGACAAGAATAGTTTGAGTAAAGGTGGCCAGTTGCAGCACAGACACATGTCCCCTTTACTGATGTTAACTCTTCACCAGGAACAATTTTTCGTACGATGC
Organism: Schistocerca gregaria; assembly: GCF_023897955.1. NCBI lineage: Eukaryota > Metazoa > Arthropoda > Insecta > Orthoptera > Acrididae > Schistocerca > Schistocerca gregaria. The sequence goes on along the minus strand of NC_064931.1, from coordinate 606,599,656 downwards.
ATCATTTTGGAGATATTTAGCTGCCTCAGGTTAAAACAAACAGTCTGTTACACATCGCAGCGTTAATGTATTTCGATGTTACTTCATGGAGTAACATGAAGAGGACTAACAAATTCAGCTGTTCTGAGAAACCTGAATTCAGAGGTGCATTTTGTACATCATGAGACTACGAGATTTATATTGAGAAGTATGTCTAAAGTATTTGTCAGACTTGTTGCTCTGTTCAATAACCGTGTTAGAAAGTTACTTCGTAAGCGAAGAGAGCTTTGTAATAGGTTCTAAAATTAATTCTAAGAAGTCTTGGTCATAACTCATCTGTTCAGACGCCCAGTCGTCATACTGGCACCGAAACGGAAAACAGAACTAAGGCCAAAATATTCAATTCAGTGTTCCAGAATTGTTTCACTATTGAGACTGTAATACGATATCTCCTCCCAACCATCGTACGAATGGCAAAACGATTGATATTGAGATAAGTGATGATATTGAGATAAGCGATCGCGAATTATTAAATTATCTAAAATCGTCCAGGAGAGAAAGAGCAACTGCAACTGATGAGACACCTGAGCGACCCACACAAACTACGCAAAAGCACTTGCATCTCTTCCAGCAGCAGTTTCTTTCAGTTCGCAGGAACAACGAAGTTACAAGTGACAGGAAAAAACCGCACATAATTCGCGTTTTACTGACAGATATATGCACATACACTACTGGCCATTAAAACTGCTACACCAGGAATAAATGCAGATGATAAACGGGTATTCATTGGACAAATATATTATACTAGAACTGACACGTGATTACATTTTCACGCAGTTTGGGTGCATAGATTCTGAAAAATCAGTACCCAGTAAACCACCTCTGGCCGTAATAACGGCCTTGATACGTCTGGGCATTGAGTCAAACAGAGCTTAGATAGCGTGTACAGGTGCAGCTGCCCATGCAGCTTCAACATGATACCACAGTTCATCAGGAGTAGCGACTGTCGTATTGTGACGAGCCAATTGCACGGCCACCATTGACCACACGTTTTCAGTTGGTGAGAGATCTGGAGAATGTGCTGGCCAGGGCAGCAGTCGAACGTTTCTCTATCCACAAAGGCCCGTACAGGACCTGCAACATGAAGTCGTGAATTATCCTGCTGAAATGTAGGGTTTCGCAGGGATCGAATGAAGGGTAGAGCCACGGGTCGTAACACATCTGCAATGTGACGTCCACTGTTCAACGTGCCGTCAATGCGAACAAGAGGTGACCGAGACCTGTAACCAATGGCACCCAATATCATTACTCCGGGTGATACAACAGTATGACGATGACGAATACACGCTTCCAATGTGCGTTCACGGCGATGTCGCCAAACACGGATGCGACCATCATGATGCTGTAAACAGAACCTGGATTCATCCGAAAAACTGACGTTTTGCCATTCGTGCACCCAGGTTCGCCTTTAGTGAATTAGCAGTCTAGTTAAAAGCTGATTAACACTCTATAGTAAATTGATTTCTTAGGATGGCTAGGATGTGTGGCTGCTGTGTACGGACGCAGGAGGAGCTGGCCACTCTTCGCGAACAGCTGAGCGTGTTGATGGCTGCGGTCAGCCGTCTTCAGGCTGCTGCCTCGGAGTGTAGCGGCAGTGGGGAGTCTGGTGCGTCGCATGGTGCACCCCAGGTGTTAGATGCTTCACCCACTGTCCCTGCTGTCGAGACATCTTCGCGGGTACCGGGCGCGGTTGGGCCACCCTCTCCCCAAGGGGAGTGGCGGGTTCAGCGGCGTTCGCGGCGCACGAGGCGGAGGGTCAATGTGGAGGCTGGCCGTGTGGCATCGCCCGCTCTGCCTGTGAGTGGACATGTGGCTGCTCCTTCAGCAAGGTCCGAGCAGGCACACGGGGGGAGGGGTTTATTAGTTATTGGGAGCTCCAACGTTAGGCGGGTGATGGAGCACCTTAGGAAAATAGCGGAAAGGTCGGGGAAGAAGGCCAGTGTTCACTCTGTCTGCTTGCCGGGGGGTCTCATCCGAGATGTGGAGGAGGCCCTACCGGCGGCGATAGAGAGCACTGGGTGCACCCGACTGCAAATTGTTGCTCATGTCGGCACCAATGACTCTTGCCGTCTGGGTTCAGAGGTCATCCTCAGTTCGTACAGGCGGTTGGCGGAGTTGGTGAAGGTGGAAAGCCTCGCTCGCCGGGTGGAATCAGAGCTAACTATTTGTAGTATCGTTCCGAGAACCGATCGCGGTCCTCTGGTTTGGAGCCGAGTGGAAGGCTTAAACCAGAGGCTCAGACGATTCTGCGGAGAGCTGGGGTGCAAATTTCTCGACCTCCGCTATCGGGTGGAGAAATGTAGGGTCCCCCTGAATAGGTCAGGCGTGCACTACACGCCGGAAGCGGCTACGAGGGTAGCGGAGTACGTGTGGAGTGCACATGGGGTTTTTTTAGGTTAGAGAATTCCCTCCCTAGGCCCGACAAGACGCCTCCTGAGACGCGGCAAGGCAGGAGTAGGCAAAATGCAACAAGGAATAACAATATTAATGTGCTAATAGTAAACTGCAGAAGCGTCTATAGAAAGGTCCCAGAACTGCTCTCATTAATAAACGGTCACAACGCCCATATAGTACTAAGAACAGAAAGTTGGCTGAAACCAGACGTAAACAGTAATGAAATCCTAAACTCTGATTGGAATGTATACCGCAGAGATAGGCTGGACAGTGAAGGGGGAGGCGTGTTTATAGCGATAAGAAGTGCAATAGTATCGAAGGAAATTGACGGAGATTCGAATTGTGAAATGATTTGGGTGAAGGTCACGGTTAAAGCAGGCTCAGACATGGTAATTGGATGTCTCTATAGGCCCCCGGGCTCAGCAGCTGTTGTGGCTCAGCACCTGAAGAATAATTTGGAAAATATTTCGAGTAGATTTCCCCACCATGTTATAGTTCTGGGTGGAGATTTTAATTTGCCGGATATAGACTGGGAGACTCAAACGTTCATAACGGGTGGCAGGGACAAAGAATCCAGTGAAATATTTTTAAGTGCTTTATCTGAAAACTACCTTGAGCAGTTAAACAGAAAACCGACTCGTGGCGATAATATATTAGACCTTCTGGTGACAAACAGACCCGAACTATTTGAATCAGTTAATGCAGAACAGGGAATCAGCGATCATAAAGCGGTTACTGCGTCGATGATTTCAGCCGTAAATAGAAATATTAAAAAAGGTAGGAAGATTTTTCTGTTTAGCAAAAGTGACAAAAAGCAGATTACAGAGTACCTGACGGCTCAACACAAAAGTTTTGTCTCAAGTGCAGATAGTGTTGAGGATCAGTGGACAAAGTTCAAAACCATGGTACAATATGCGTTAGATGAGTATGTGCCAAGCAAGATCGTAAGAGATGGAAAAGAGCCACCGTGGTACAACAACCGAGTTAGAAAACTGCTGCGGAAGCAAAGGGAACTTCACAGCAAACATAAACATAGCCAAAGCCTTGCAGACAAACAAAAATTACGCGAAGCGAAATGTAGTGTGAGGAGGGCTATGCGAGAGGCTTTCAATGAATTCGAAAGTAACGTTCTATGTACTGACTTGGCAGAAAATCCTAAGAAATTTTGGTCCTATGTCAAAGCGGTAGGTGGATCAAAACAAAATGTCCAGACACTCTGTGACCAAAATGGTACTGAAACAGAGGATGACAGACTAAAGGCCGAATTACTAAATGTCTTCTTCCAAAGCTGTTTCACAGAGGAAGACTGCACTGTGCTTCCTTCTCTAGATTGTCGCACAGTTGACAAAATGGTAGATATCGAAGTAGACGACAGAGGGATAGAGAAACAATTAAAATCGCTCAAAAGAGGAAAGGCCGCTGGTCCTGATGGGATACCAGTTCGATTTTACACAGAGTACGCGAAGGAACTTGCCCCCCTTCTTGCAGCGGTGTACCGTAGGTCTCTAGAAGAGCGAAGCGTTCCAAAGGATTAGAAAAGGGCACAGGTCATCCCCGTTCTCAAGAAGGGACGTCGAACAGATGTGCAGAACTATAGACCTATATCTCTAACGTCGATCAGTTGTAGAATTTTGGAACACGTATTATGTTCGAGTATAATGTCTTTTCTGGAGACTAGAAATCTACTCTGTAGGAATCAGCATGGGTTTCGAAAAAGACGATCGTGTGAAACCCAGCTCGCGCTATTCGTCCACGAGACTCAGAGGGCCTTAGACACGGGTTCACAGGTAGATGCCGTGTTTCTTGACTTCCGCAAGGCGTTTGACACAGTTCCCCATAGTCGTTTAATGAACAAAGTAAGAGCATACGGACTATCAGATCAATTGTGTGATTGGATTGAGGAGTTCCTAGATAACAGAACGCAGCACGTCATTCTCAATGGAGAGAAGTCTTCCGAAGTAAGAGTGATTTCAGGTGTGCCGCAGGGGAGTGTCATAGGACCGTTGCTATTCACAATATACATAAATGACCTGGTGGATGACATCGGAAGTTCACTGAGGCTTTTTGCAGATGATACTGTGGTGTATCGAGAGGTTGCAACAATGGAAAATTGTACTGAAATGCAGGAGGATCTGCAGCGAATTGACGCATGGTGCACGGAATGGCAATTGAATCTCAATGTAGCGAAGTGTAATGTGATGCGAATACATAGAAAGATAGGTCCCTTATCATTTAGCTACAAAATAGCAGGTCAGCAACTGGAAGCAGTTAATTCCATAAATTATCTGGGAGTACGCATTAGGAGTGATTTAAAATGGAATGATCATATAAAGTTGATCGTCGGTAAAGCAGATGCCAGACTGAGATTCATTGGAAGAATCCTAAGGAAATGCAATCCGACAACAAAGGAAGTAGGTTACAGTACGCTTGTTCGCCCAATGCTTGAATACTGCTCAGCAGTGTGGGATCCGCACCAGGTAGGGTTGATAGAAGAGATAGAGAAGATCCAACGGAGAGCAGCGCGCTTCGTTACAGGATCATTTAGTAATTGCGAAAGCGTTACGGAGATGATAGATAAACTCCAGTGGAAGACTCTGCAGGAGAGACGCTCAGTAGCTCGGTACGGGCTTTTGTTGAAGTTTCGAGAACATACCTTCACCGAAGAGTCAAGCAGTATATTGCTCCCTCCTACGTATATCTCGCGAAGAGACCATGAGGATAAAATCAGAGAGATTAGAGCCCACACAGAAGCATACCGACAGTCCTTCTTTCCACGTACAATACGAGACTGGAATAGAAGGGAGAACCGATAGAGGTACTCAGGGTACCCTCCGCCACACACCATCAGGTGGCTTGCGGAGTACGGATGTAGATGTAGATGTAGAGTAAGCCACGCAGGCGCTCCTGTCTGTGATGCAGCGTCAAGGGTAAGCGCAGCTATGGCCTCCGAGCTCATAGTCCATGCTGCTGCAAACGTCGTCGAACTGTTCGTGCAGATGGTTGTTGTCTTGCAAACGTCCCCATCTGTTGACTCAGGGATCGAGACGTGGCTGCACGATCCATTACAGCCATGCGGATATGATGCCTGTCATCTCGACTGCTAGTGATACGAGGCCGTTGGGATCCAGCACGGCGTTCCGTATTACAATTCTGAGCCCACCGATTCCATATTCTGCTAACAGTCATTGGATCTCGACCAACGCGAGCAGCAATGTTGCGATACGATAAACCGCAATCGCGATAGGCTACAATCCGACCTTTATCAAAGACGAAAACGTGATGGTACGCATTTCTCCTCCTTACACAAGGTATCACAACAACGTTTCACCAGGCAACGCCGGTCAACTGCTGTTTGTGTATGAGAAATCGGTTGGAAACTTTCCTCAAGTCAGCACGCTGTAGGTGTCGCCACCGGATCCAACCTTGTGTGAATGCTCTGAAAAGCTAATCATTTGTATATCTTCTTCCTGTCGGTTAAATTTCGTGTCTGTACCACGCCATCTTCGTAGTGTAGCAATTTTACTGGCCAGTAGTGTATTTATGGGCTTATAGCACCCAAGCCAAATCGTTGTGGAATTATCTAACATCCCACGCCCGGGTTCCCGGGCTCTATTCCCGGCGGGATCAGGGATTTTCTCTGCCTCGTGATGGCTGGGTGTTGTGTGATGTCCTTAGGTTAGTTAGGTTTAAGTAGTTCTAAGTTCTAGGCGACTTATGACCTCAGTCCCTTAGTGCTCAGAGCCATTTGTACCAATTTGAACCTTGTTCCAAGAGGAGAGTCTCTCAGTTTCCCAAAGAGATGATAGTCACATGGAGCCAGGTCAGTGCTGTAAAGCGGGTGTTTCAGTGTTGTCCATACGAGTTCTGTGATGGCTGCCATGGTTTTTTGACTGACATGTGGCCGTGCATTGTCGTACAACAGCAAAACATCCTACTTTTGCCGATGTGCTCGAACACGACTCAGTCGAGCTTGAAGTTTCTTCAGTGTCATCAAATATGCATCAGAATTTATGGTGGTTCCACTTGACGCGATGTCCACAAGCAAGAGTCCTTCGGAATCGAAAAACACCGCAGCCATAACTTTTCCAGCAGAAGGTGTGGTTTTGAATTTATTTTCCTTGGGTGAATTTTGCATGATGCCACTCCATTGATTGCCTCTTCGTTTCTAGTGAAAAATGATGGAGCCATGTTTCATCACCTGTCACAATTCTTCCAAGAAATTCATCTCCACCATTCTCGTACTGTTCCAAAAGTTTGCTGCACTTGTTTATTTGTGAGCCACTGTCAACATCCTGCGAATCCACCTGGCACAAACCCTTTTTAGCGCCAACACTTTCAGTATTCTGCAAACACTTCCTTCCCCTATCCCAACGTAGCGTGATAGTTCGTTCACTGTGATGCGTCTGTCAGCAGTCACCAGTTCGTTAACGCTATGCACATTGTCTGGAGTGTGTGCAGTACGAGGCCTGCTGCTGCGAGGACAATCCTCAATATTGCCGTTCCCGCTTTCATTACGTAACCTGCTTGCCCACTGACTAACTGTACTGCGATCGACAGCAGCATCTCCATACACCTTTTTCAAACTCTTGTGGATGTTTCGCACTGTCTCGTTTTCACAGCACAGGAATTCTATGACAGCACGTTGCTTCTGACTAACGTCAACTGTAGCAGCCACCTTGAAGACATACTGTGACGGCGCCACTCACGGGAACAGGTTGAACTAGGTTTGAAAACAAGCGGGAAGGATGTATCTACACACTGTAAAACTTCCACACACACAGAATGAAAACTGTATTTTTACAAAAATTGTGTGCATTTCTTTTGGAGTGACCCTCGTACTTCGGCATAATACACCGGCAGCGCAAGCGGCTCCACGGCGATGTACACTCCTGGAAATGGAAAAAAGAACACGTTGACACCGGTGTGTCAGACCCACCATACTTGCTCCGGACACTGCGGGAGAGCTGTACAAGCAATGATCACACGCACGGCACAGCGGACACACCAGGAACCGCGGTGTTGGCCGTCGAATGGCGCTAGCTGCGCAGCATTTGTGCACCGCCACCGTCAGTGTCAGCCAGTTTGCCGTGGCATACGGAGCTCCATCGCAGTCTTTAACACTGGTAGCATGCCGCGACAGCGTGGACGTGAACCGTATGTGCAGTTGACGGACTTTGAGCGAGGGCGTATAGTGGGCATGCGGGAGGCTGGGTGGACGTACCGCCGAATTGCTCAACACGTGGGGCGTGAGGTCTCCACAGTACATCGATGTTGTCGCTAGTGGTCGGCGGAAGGTGCACGTGCCCGTCGATCTGGGACCGGACCGCAGCGACGCACGGATGCACGCCAAGACCGTAGGATCCTACACAGTGCCGTAGGGGACCGCACCGCCACTTCCCAGCAAATTAGGGACACTGTTGCTCCTGGGGTATCGGCGAGGACCATTCGCAACCGTCTCCATGAAGCTGGGCTACGGTCCCGCACACCGTTAGGCCGTCTTCCGCTCACGCCCCAACATCGTGCAGCCCGCCTCCAGTGGTGTCGCGACAGGCGTGAATGGAAGGACGAATGGAGACGTGTCGTCTTCAGCGATGACAGTCGCTTCTGCCTTGGTGCCAATGATGGTCGTATGCGTGTTTGGCACCGTGCAAGTGAGCGCCACAATCAGGACTGCATACGACCGAGGCACACAGGGCCAACACCCGGCATCATGGTGTGGGGAGCGATCTCCTACACTGGCCATACACCTCTGGTGATCGTCGAGGGGACACTGAATAGTGCACGGTACATCCAAACCGTCATCGAACCCATCGTTCTACCATTCCTAGACCGGCAAGGGAACTTGCTGTTCCAACAGGACAATGCACGTCCGCATGTATCCCGTGCTACCCAACGTGCTCTAGAAGGTGTAAGTCAACTACCCTGGCCAGCAAGATCTCCGGATGTCCCCCATTGAGCATGTTTGGGACTGGATGAAGCGTCGTCTCAGGCGGTCTGCACGTCCAGCACGAACGCTGTTCCAACTGAGGCGCCAGGTGGAAATGGCATGGCAAGCCGTTCCACAGGACTACATCCAGCATCTCTACGATCGTCTCCATGGGAGAATAGCAGCCTGCATTGCTGCGAAAGGTAGATATACACTGTACTAGTGCCAACATTGTGCATGCTCTGTTGCCTCTGGTTCTGTCAGTGTGATCATGTGATGTATCTGACCCCAGGAATGTGTCAATAAAGTTTCCCCTTCCTAGGACAATGAGTTCACGGTGTTCTTATTTCAATTTCCAGGAGTGTACTTGGCATTTACTGCACTGCACAAACGTGAAACCCTTACATGCTGTCAGTCCACACCTGAAACGGCTTTTTTGGATTTTATTCATCATCTTGGGTAAATGCATTGCATGGAACATCCTTGCTGTTAGTGATGGCACAGTCTTTGGAGTTCTGGGGCGATTCCTCTTCGGAAACGCATGACCTTTACCATTATATTCCTCTTCTTGTCTTTCACCCTCTTCTTCGTCTCGTATTCTCTCTTGCGTATGTGAAAGTATAGGTTGTTGTCGAATGTACACTGATGAAACAAAACATTATGACCGCCTGTTTAATAGCGTGTTTGTCCATCTTTGGAACGAAATACATCACTGATTCTGCGTGTCACGGGTCCGGCTGTTTGTTTATAGGTTTGTGGAGGTATGTGGCATTATATGTCCACGCGCATGTCATGTAATTCACGTAACTAAGGGGCCGCTAATTTGCGTACTCGGTGATGGCGTCCGACAGCCACCCAGATGGCTCCCATAGGATTTACATCAGGCGAATGTGGTAGCCGAGACATCAACGTCAGTTCACTTTAATCCTCTTCAAACCATGTAGCACGCTTCTGGCTCCGAGACACGGACAATCGTACTGCTGAAAGATGACATTGCCGTCGGGGAAGACATCAAGCATGAAGGAATGCAGGTGGTTCGCAGCAGTCAGCGTGTCTTCGATTGCTACCACAGGTCTCAAACAAGTGCAGGGAATGTCTCCCATACCACAATATTGCTCCCACTACGCTGCGGCCTTGGCGCGCTTTACTATTCGAGCCGCCGTTCATCTCTATGATGGCGTGGATGGAGACGACCATCAACCTAGTGTAGCAACATTGTGTTTCACCCGAAGAGCCGACACGTTTCCATTGATCGACGATCGAATTCCGATGGTCCCGTGTGGACTGCAATTGTAAATGGCGATGTCCTTGGGTCAACATCTGAACACGGAGGGGTGGTCTGTTGCGGAGCTCCATGTTCAACAATGTACGATGAACGGTGTGCTCCGAAGCACTTGTGCGTGCACCAGCATTGTGCTCTTTCGACAGAGATCCCACAGATCGCCCTCTGTCCTACTTCACAGACCACGCAAGCCTTCGGACCCCACGTCCTGTGAAGAATCGTGAACGTCCAATCATTTAGCGACTGGTTCTAGTTTCGCCGTCCATCTACCTCTTCCCGTAGATGCTCACGACTGTAGCACGACATTCGACCAGCTTTGCCGTTTTCAAGATATTCGTTCACAGGCTCTGCGTAATAGCAATCTATCCTTTGAAACTTTCTGGCAGATTAAAAGTGTGTGCCGGACCGAGACTCGAACTCGTGACCTTTTACTTTCGCGGACAAGTGCTCTACCATCTGAGCTACTCAAGCACGACTCATACCCTGTTTTCACAGCTTTACTTCTGCCAGTACCTCGTCTCCTACTTTCCAAACTTTACAGAAGCTCTCCTGCGAACCTTGCAGAACTAGCACTCCTGAAACAAAGAATATTGCGAAGAAGGAGTGCTTCTGTAAAGTTTGGAAAGTATGAGACGAGATACTGGCAGAAGTAAAGCTGTGAGGACGGGACGTGAGTCGTGCTTGGGTAGCTCAGTTGGTAGAGCACTTGCCCGCAAAAGGCAACGGTCCCGATTTTTAGTCTCGATCGGGCACACAGTTTTAACCTGCCAGGAAGTTTCAAATCAGCGCACACTCCGCTGCATAGTGAAAATCTCATTCTGGAATCTGTCCTCTGTCAAAGTCGATTATCTCAGTGGCTTTTCCAATTTGCAGTCCATATCGCCCCCGGGTCTGCTCCGCTTACATACTTTTGTTACCGCGTCACGTGCCCGCAACGCCACAGGGCGGCATCCAACATCGCGATGGGCAGTGTTCATAATGCTTTGGCTGATCAGTCTAGGCCCAGTGCTACACCGGAAAAATGTATCGCAGTGCTGCTGTGAGCAAATGAACAATCATTTATTCAATGGTGCAGAATATATTAGTATATTACAGTCGATTCTAAACACATTCTTGTTCAAAAAAAGAAAATGGTTCAAATGGCTCTGAGCACTATGGGACTCAACTGCTGTGGTCATAAGTCCCCTAGAACTTAGAACTACTTAAACCTAACTAACCTAAGGACATCACACACATCTATGCCCGAGGCAGAATTCGAACCTGCGACCGTAGAAGTCACGCGGTTCCGGACTGAGCGCCTAGAACCGCTAGACCACCGCGGCCGGCACATTCTTGTTCAAAATTACTAAAAACAAACAGAAATTACCTTTATTTCTTGAAGTCATGCTAACATTGCGATAAACAGTTTTCTTCAATCAGATGCTGAAACCTACAGGGAACTTGCAGAAACGAAAACAAGAGACACGCTGGAAGCACATGGTGTAGAGTATATGCTACAGTCAGGCACAGCAAGTTCAGTTAATCGCCTGAGCTAGAAACAAATACAAGTTTGATGTAGCGAGGACTGAGGAGGCTGTGTAATTGCGGAATTGGCCACTAGATGTCATGAGAGGTGAGCCCGCCAATATAAAACGAGGAAGCGTGTATTTTGTTGTCAGTAGAGACGCAGTAACAGCAGACCGAGTCGGCGAGGAGAGCTCACTGACTTCGAATGTGCACTAGCCATTGGAGGTCATCTGAGCAACAAATACGTCAGGGACATTTCAATCCTTCTAAAGCTGCACAAGTCAACTGTTAGAGAGGTTATTGTGAAGTGGAAACGTAAAGGAGCAACCACAGCTAAACCAAGACCACAAAGACGTCACGTACTGGCGGACAGGACTGTTCGGAATTGCGAAAGCTGGTGGTAAAATATCAGCGTAAGAAATCACTCGTGAGTTCAAAAGTACTACTAGCACTCCATGTAGCACAAAGACTATGCGTAAGTCGTAAATAAGAATCGGGTACACAGGTCGAGCAGCTCCCCATAAGACACACATTTCTTGAAGAAAAGACATTATAACACCAAAGCTGCTGTTTATTTACTGAATGACTAGTTTCGAGCTTAGCCCGTTTTCACAAGCCACCTATTATAGAGAACAAAATTTGTTATGAGTGGATGTTTAGAATGTGGATAATAAAAATATTAGTGATAAAATGTTTCATTTGGTAACTACTTACGTATTTGTATTTAGAAAATGGTTTGTGTGTACAATTTTCTTTACGTCATCATAGTTAAATGTACCTCATATCAGCGTTAAAAGATGTCACAGATGTAGCAACACCTCACAGTATTATGTTCATGTTTGTGCATAATGTATATTATTCCTAACTGTAGTACCTTCATTATCCAACATGATGTGATTATGTGACAACAATATTGTATACACAATGCAGAATTTGTTATTACTGGATTGCACTGAATGTCACACAGGTTTATTTATTGTAGCTGTTATCGTAAATGTGACAGATGTTGATGCGAAGAATTTTATTATAAGGTCTTATATAATCACTGATATTTTCAGTTTACTTTGCTATTGTATTAACATCACTGAATATGTTCAGTGTAAGAAGCAAGGTGATGAGATGGAACACTGTGTCTCACACTGAACATAGAGATATTAATACAATCGAGAAGTAATCTGAATACATCAGAGATTATATAAGACCTGATAATAAAATTCTTTGCATCAACGTCTGTCAACATTACGATAAATGAGCCAATGTGGCATATAGGCGTAATCCAATAAGAATAAATTCTCCATTGTGTATACAGTATTGTTGTCACGTGATCGCATCATGCTGGATTATGAAGCTACCACAGTTAAGAAAAATATATATTATGAACATACAATAATACTGTAAGTGTAACTAAATCTGAGACATCTTGTACCGAAGATATGAGATACATTGTGATGTGAAACAGAAGTACTCACACCAATCATTTCCTAAATGCAAATACGTCAGTAGTTACCATACGAACCATTTTATTACCGATATTTTTACACGCCCAGTTATAACAAATTTTGTTGTCTATATAAGTGGCTTGTAAAAATGGGCTAAGCCCGAAACTAGTCAGCCAATAAATAAACAGCAGCTTTGGTGTTTGAATGTCTTTTCGTTAGTAACTGAGAGTTGCGAGACACGACGTGCCGAAAACGTTTATATCCACGGTTTTATGCAGTCAGAGCTGCAGGTAAGTGACGCTTGAGGTGTCGTAAAGAGCGACCTCACTCTGCATTGGATGACTGGAAACGAGTGATTCGGAGTGATGAATCAAGCTGTACCCTGCGGAAATCCGATGAAAGGGTTTGCGTTTGGCGATTGCCTGGACTACGTTATCTAACACATGTGTGGCGCCAGCTGTGAAGTAAGGAGGAGGAGGTGTTACAGTATCGAGGCTTTCCGCGTGGTTAGTGTGTGGCCCACTTCTTGGGCACAAGGATATGAACTCGTTTCATAGTACTGATTACAGTAGAGGAACAGTTAGGAGACTATAGTTGTTTGTATCAGTTTGACAATGCACTCAGTCATAAAGCAGCATCTGCGAGACAATGGTTTGTGGACAATAACATTCCTAAAATGAACTGGCCTGCTCAGACTCCGAACTTGAACACAATGGAACACATCTGGCATGTGTTAGCCCTTCGACATCGCCCCAGATCCTAGTTTCCAACATCATTACCATATCTGGTTTCGGCTCTTGAGGAGGTATCGGCTGCCATCCCTCTATAGACATCCAGACGGGTCATTGAAAGTGTCTCCAGTAGAGTTCAGGACGTCATACAGGCGAAAGGTGGACACAGCCCATATTAATGACCATTAACAGGTGTCCGAAAACATTTGATGAGATAGTGCAGGTGTTGTGCGTCACCTGGAGGAAAAATGTTTAAAGAGAGAAGAATTAGGCAGCATATTTATTACTCCAATTATATCTCATGAAATAACCGCTACGAGAAAATTAGAGAAAGTGTTCTTACAGAGGATTGCCAATAGTCGTGTACTTACCAAATATCTTCTACTAATTGTTGTCACTTACAAAATTCGATTCTTTAGGATCCGCACAAGTTCCTTTCTCTCCTTAAAACTTTTTCAGCCTGTCGTTTTTTCATAGGCTACGTAGGAGCCCAGCTGTTTTTATCCTCGGCTGTGTACTGTCAAAGGGGGTGAAGCTGACTGATTTTGGACTTCACACTTATGTGTTTCTGATACCAATAAAATTAATATATTGGTTTTTCTTTCAGAAAAGAAGTATTGAGCTGCAGTAATAAAATTTTTGGTTTTGATTATCTTTTGCTCTAACAAATAGGAAAATTTAAGAAAAAAGCAGAGTGGTTTAACTTCATCCCACATGGGGATGAATTTTACCGATTATCTGTTATGTGATAAATGCAGATTCTTTAAGACTCTAGGATGACTTTAAATGTTCTGAAACTATCAGTAACAGATAATAAATCTGGTATAATGATTAAATTTTAATAATAACTTCATAAAGAAAGTTGTAGGACAAAACAATAAGTTAACAAATTTCCTTTATGAAATTCCGAAGAAACACACACAAAAAAAGTTATCAATGAACGTTAAACCTGACATGTCAACTTCAAACCTATCCATTGTCTTTGCAAGTTCGTGATGGAAATCTGACAAATTAGTGATCCACACCAACTATAGCCATCTTTTTATTGTCACTGAGCCGCACACAGATTTGATCTTTTTGTCAGGACGTGCAGCTTCTTGTCCAATCAAGACCCGGAAAACTGTGCGTAAATTCTGACTGAGCGTTTTCCTGTCAAGGAGTGACTTCGCTATGTATCGAAGATCCGTGGAAGGAAAGCATAAATCCCCAGTCTGCACAATCGAGAATTCCCATCAGTAGAACTTCTTCTTCTTTAGCACTAAATACTGGCTGATCGCCTCGTGTTTTATCATGACGACCATGAATCCTGTTTATCAGGGTTCCTTTAGGAATTTTATACACTCGCCTAGACTCGTTAATGCCCATTTTTTTTTCTTCTAAACCTTCTACGAGACAGTTCCGAAACATTCATGCTAGATTTCTTCAATTCACCCGATTTATTTTAGAACACCTGTGGCATTTTCATCCTGACAACTCCTACATTCGAAACTGTATGATGCAACAAACAGAACTGCCAGCTACGTGACAAATTAATAAGTTAACATCAGACACTTGCAACAAAGACTTTCTCACTCCACCACTAGACTAACAGAGACATTTGTTAGTGTCTCCGCTGTGTTACACTTTTGCTGTGTTCATTAGGTGATATACTTGCCACGTTAACGAACGTCTGTTAATTAAAGAACTGCTCGAGGAAAGACGGCCAACTTCACCCCAGGTTTCTCAGGATGTCAACTTCATGCCAATTTGAGCAAGAATTTGTAGAGTTTTATTTGTGTGTTTATAAATAGCTAATTATAATAGATTAACTTTTTTATTACTCTAGTTGTTGTGAAGATTCAGTTTATGACGTACACTCCTGGAAATTGAAATAATAACACCGTGAATACATTGTCCCAGGAAGGGGAAACTTTATTGACACATTCCTGGGGTCAGATACATCACATGATCACACTGACAGAACCACAGGCACATAGACACAGGCAACAGAGCATGCACAATGTAGGCACTAGTACAGTGTATATCCACCTTTCGCAGCAATGCAGGCTGCTATTCTCCCATGGAGACGATCGTAGAGATGCTGGATGTAGTCCTGTGGAACGGCTTGCCATGCCATTTCCACCTGGCGCCTCAGTTGGACCAGCGTTCGTGCTGGACGTGCAGACCGCCTGAGACGACGCTTCATCCAGTCCCAAACATGCTCAATGGGGGACAGATCCGAAGATCTTGCTGGCCAGGGTCGTATGCAGTCCTGATTGTGGCGCTCACCTGCACGGCGCCAAACACGCATACGACCATCATTGGCACCAAGGCAGAAGCGACTCTCATTGCTGAAGACGACACGTCTCCATTCGTCCCTCCATTCACGCCTGTCGCGACACCACTGGAGGCGGGCTGCACGATGTTGGGGCGTGAGCGGAAGACGGCCTAACGGTGTGCGGGACCGTAGCCCAGCTTCATGGAGACGGTTGCGAATGGTCCAAGCCGATACCCCAGGAGCAACAGTGTCCCTAATTTGCTGGGAAGTGGCGGTGCGGTCCCCTACGGCACTGTGTAGGATCCTACGGTCTTGGCGTGCATCCGTGCGTCGCTGCGGTCCGGTCCTAGGTCGACGGGCATGTACACCTTCCGCCGACCACTGGCGACAACATCGATGTACTGTGGAGACCTCACGCCCCACGTGTTGAGCAATTCGGCGGTACGTCCACCCGGCCTCCCGCATGCCCACTATACGCCCTCGCTCAAAGTCCGTCAACTGCACATACGGTTCACGTCCACGCTGTCGCGGCATGCTACCAGTGTTAAAGACTGCGATGGAGCTCCGTATGCCACGGCAAACTGGCTGACACTGACGGTGGCGGTGCACAAATGCTGCGCAGCTAGCGCCATTCGACGGCCAACACCGCGGTTCCTGGTGTGTCCGCTGTGCCGTGCGTGTGATCATTGCTTGTACAGCCCTCTCGCAGTGTCCGGAGCAAGTATGGTGGGTCTGACACACCGGTGTCAATGTGTTCTTTTTTCCATTTCCAGGAGTGTATATAAGACGTAGACACACAAGTTGTTTTATTTCAGTCACAGCTACAAAAGTTTTATTCAACTGTGTATACTGCTGCATGTCGTCTCAGAACTAATATGAAGACTATGTAGTTATTTAAATTTATTTACAAAATGTACTCAAGAAATTAATCAAAATATTATAGTTTCTGTTCAAGGTCATGGAGCACAGCAATAGAAGGCAACCATCAAACACAGGGCAAGGGAATAGAACACAGCGCCAATCAAGAGAAACTGTAGAGTTTAGTGTTAAGGGGCCGATTGCAGTAAGCCTCGATGAAGAGCAAGTCACCAGCCACGGCTGCTCTGTGGTAGAGCTGCAGTTCCAGGGACCATCACAAGTAGGCTCTTTTTTCGCCACTTCAATATTTCTTAATTAGAATTTCTTTTGATTCATAGCGTTTTTTATTGGTTACGTAAAACAACCAGAAGGCCGTACTTCGTCGTGAGCGAATTTTTCATTCTGCATTAGGGAAACGTCCCGGCAGATTACACAGTGTGTCGTTCGCTAGCAATGCTGTAATCAACTGAACTATCCAGGACGATCTGCGATTCGCCCCTACAGATGCAGTTTTGCCAGAATTTCTCTCCTATTTTCCGAACTTCAGAGTAGGTAACTAATGTAGACCTTATTGATCTAGCATGTAGTGTCAGAAATCTAGCAGGTATAGACCTACAACAAATTACCTCTCCAGAGGACGCCTCCTTATCGTAGCACTGACCACAAGGGCGAAGTGGTTTGCATGGTCACATGAAGCTGTGAGAAACACTGGCACTGGTAAAGTCACTGGAAAGACCTCCCAAGCCAGACAGGCTCCAGCAGATGAAACAGAGAAAGGTGGTCGAGGTCCCACTCATGTCCCATCTTAAGCCTTCACACTATAGTCCTATGTGATAGCACCTAAGCAAGTTTCAGTTTGATGACCACACACAGAAGCGCTGTTCTGCATTTCCAATCATAGACAACAACGAGAGGAGATGTTACACCCTTCCAGAGAAACCACATTACCTGCTACAGAAAAAAAATCAACTAACTCGTAAAGCTTTTTGTGTGAAACAAACGTTACTAACAGTCTACATCTTTATTCTTCATGGCTATATATTTATTTCTCAACATAATCGCCCTGGTGACGAACTCATGTCTCCCAACGAGAGACCAATTTGTTGATACCGACGCTATAGAATATTTGACTTTATTGATGGAGCCGCAACCTCACCTTCGCTTACACCGATCGCTTGAGCCTTGTCCTGCAGTTACACAGGGTCAGCCATCGTTAATCGGATTTGGTATGTTAATGGTTAAGGGGTGGCTGGATGCCCTTACTGCCGCCACTTCGTACCCCCCGGGATGGAATTAGTGTACCCCAACGTTCTGCGTCGAGTGTAATCCATGGAATAGTGCGAATCTGTTCAGATGTCTGCGAGCCGTGCAACTGAGGCGGAACATTGGGACCAGCCCGGTATTCACGTAGCGGGATGTGGAAAACAGCCTAAAAACCACATCCAAGCTGGCCGGCACATCGGCCCTCGTTGTTAATCCGCCGGGCGGATTCGATCCGGGGGCGGTGCGCCTACCCGAGTCCACGAAGCAGCGCGTTAGCACTCTCGGCTACCCTGACGGGTTTACACCGCTTTATCACTATCAAAGTGAAGTCCTCGAAGGTATTCTTTAAGTTTTCAGAACAGATGAAAATCGGATGGCACCAAGTCGGGACTGTGTGGAGGATGACAGATGACATGAACCCAAGGCGTCGGATTGCTGCAGATGTCGCAGCGCTCGTGTGTGGTCTGGCATTGTCATGCTGAAGGAGAGGGTGCTCCATGTGTAGACGAGCTCTTCGAATTAGAAACTAGATTACAGCACTCTATTTCTCAAGCATCGACATAGTTACGTCACTCACAGCCATCTTAAGCTGTACAGTTCGGAGTCCTCTAGCGTCAGTGGGCTGCAAATATGTAGACATGAAGAATAAGTATGTAGAATGTTACTAACTTTTGTTTTATTTAGAAAACTGTAAGAGTTTTCACATAAAAATTCGGATACATTACTTTTCAACATGCCCTCGTACAACGCTCCATATGGAAACCATAAACTGTAGGATGCTTGGAACTGAAGATGAGCTGCGAGGATGCTTCACTAAGTAAGGTAATAAGAGTTCTCATGAATGTATAAATACTCTGTGCGAATCAAAATTCCATGTCTAGAGAGAAGAGACGAACACCTTTTTCAAACGCCACAGTATGTGGAGGTTGCTGTGCTTTGCGCAGCGAAATACAGTTTCAAGATAATAAAAGGAAGCAAGATCAATGTTTAACGTTCCGTCGACAATGGCATCATTAGAGACGGAGTTACAAGACTGAGGTGTTGACGGACACATGGTCGGCGAGAGAAATTCCAAATGTAATATATATAAAATTTTAGCGTGTAATGAAAACATCCCCATCTGTAATTCATCGCCATCTAATGAAAGTTTCCAGAGAGGGCGTAATGTCACAAAAACAGGTGTGGTTGTGGTACCAGGAATGTTTTAAAGGCAGAACACATATGCAAGGCGAGCAACCTGTCCGTCTCAGAAACAATGGATCAAACTAATCGTCGCATTCATATGAGACAGACTGCACATCAGCTCAACTTCCTTGGCACACATTGGACTAAAGGGCAATATCCAGGTTTATACCATGTCCCATTTTCTAATATGTTTTAAAATTATTACAGTCAAATGACTGAAGAGTGATGACTTGCATCCACTGACAGCCCAACCCCCGCCTATCACTAATGTGGGGAGAAAGGGATGAAGTAACAATAAAGGAGAAACAAATGGCCTATCGAAAACCGTGTTACCGTGGGGTACCGCGGCAGCTGCCAGACTGGAATAAAGCCAAACCAATGACGTTTTCAGCATTTGATACGGCACTGGGCGAAAGATGTTCCATCTTCTCTACTACAGCCATCGTCAATTAAAAAATGTTCAAATGTGTGTGAATTCCTAAGGGACCAAACCGTTGAGGTCATCGGTCCCTAGACTTACACACTACTTAAAGTAACTTAAACTAAAGTATGCTAAGAACAACACACACTCCCATGTCGGAGGGAGGACTCGAACCTCCGGCGGGAGGGGCCGTGCAATCCGTGCCATGGCGCCTCTAACCGCGCGGCCACTCCCCATCGTCAATTAATTTGCTGCCTAAACAACAGTACACAACTACCATTTCCTAATATATTTCCCTCAGCGCCGTCTGATTTAAATCGACTACATTCAATTACCCTCGCTATACTTGTTAATGTTCATTTATAACCGTTTTTGAGGACATTATCCATTCAATTCGACTGCTTTTCCAGGCCTTTTGCCGTCTAACAGAATTACCTTGTCATCGGCAATTCTCACAGTTTTAATTTATTTTCCCTGCACTTTAATTCATTCCGAATGTTGACCTTGATTTTCTCCAGAGCTTGTTCAATGTACAGACCAAATAACATCTGGAGCAGTCTGCAGTCCTGTCTCGCTCCCTGGCCAACTACCATCTCCATTACCTCCCTTTCATATCCTTGTACTGTTATGACTGTACTCCGGTTTCTGTACAGATTGAAAACAGCCTTTCGCTCCCTTTATTTTATGCCTGCTACCATCAGAATTTCATCTAATGTATTAAATATCGTCAAAAACTTTCTCTAAATCTAAAAATGCTATAAATCTAGGTTTTCCTTCCTAGAATCTATCTTGTAAGATAAGTCGTAGGGTCAGTACTGTCTTGCGTGTTCTCGCATTTCTCCGAAGCCCAAACCGATCTTTCCTGAGGTTGGCTTATGTCAGTTCTTTTCCCATTCTACTGCAAATAATTCGTGGCAGTATTTTGCAACCATAACTTCGCTCGAGGTGTTAGTAAACGAATTTTTCCATTCAAACAACAGAATCCTGCTGTTTGTCTCCTGAATCTTTTCGTGTTGCAAAATTTACGGGTCTTAACCATTTTTTCCATTACGACATGTTTGTGTTTGTTGTATTCATCCGTCGGGTCGCAGTGAAATGCTTCATTTGTTGGATTCTACTGTTTACTAGTTCTCGTCCGCGCTTCTCGTAGGGTGATATTTTCATGGCTGGCTTGAGTACCAAATCTTTTGTTGTAAGACTGTGTCGCAATTCTTGATTCTTCAATCAGTTCATTTCGTTGTTCTTCGGTTTCTCTGCCTCTCACGGTGCTTATTCTCGTTCGTTGGGAACTTGAACGTGCTTCGCGCTCTTAGTCGGTTTCACTTTTTCACCTTTCTTTTCGTGTTCGCCGTTTTTCTTCAGAACTGGCAAGATCGCCTCCTGCTTTGCGCTTGGGCACTGTCTAAAATATAAATCGAATCAACTTTTTGTCAACAAACACACTAAGGACACTTTATTTTCGATTCATATTCAGTCGCTGTATCACTATGACTACTCACACTTTACTGTTTGTTTTTATTCACTCATTGCACTACTTTTTCGGTTCCTCCCTTCGTAGTGATAAGAAACTGATGTTCGTATCCACGACGAGTCGTGCTTTGTATATCCCCATCAATGGGTAGTCCCACAAATGACGAATTCAAGAACATACCAAAAAGGCTTCCAATGTTCCATAATGTTTCAGAACATTCTACAACATTCACGAGTGTTCTGGAATGTTTCACAATGATCTGGGATGTTCCAGGACGTTACCGAACATTCAGAAGTCTTCCCGAATGTTCCATATTATTCCCGAACGTTCCAGAACATCCAGAATCATTGCGGAACATTCTAAAATTTTGTGGAATGCACTAGAATACTCTAGAATATTCTCGAATGTTCACGAATACTCTCGAATGTTCTGGAATGTTCTAGAAATTTCTAGAGGGCGGAACTTCCCAGCTCTTATAACTTCAAAAGCACGCTTCCAGGTAAAAACGGGACCCTTCTTCATAGGGGATAGATGGCTAATACACCGTATGACTCCCTTGATCGTACCAGGACTCGTTTCTATGTTTCAGCGGTGCACACATAGTACACTTTCTTTTATAACATACACCGAAGAGCCAAGAAACTGGTACACCTGCCTAACATCGTGTAGGGCCCCCGAGAGCACGCAGAAATGCCGCAACATGACGTGGCATGGACTCGACTAATGTCTGAAATAGTACTGGAGGGCCTGACCCCATGAATCCTGCAGGGATGTCCATAAATCTGTAAGAGTACGAGGGGGTGGAGATCTCTTCTCAACAGCACGTTTCCAGGCATCCCAGACATGCGCAATAATGTTCATGTCTGGGAGTAGGTGGCCAGCGGAAGTGTTTAAACTGAGAGGAGTGTTCCTCGTGCCACTCTGTAACAATTCTGGACGTGTGGGGTGTTGCATTGTCGTGCTGGAATTGCCCAAGTCTGTCGGAATGCACAATTGGCATGGATGGATGCAGGTGATCAGACAGGAGCTGATATTCGTGTCACCTGTCACAGTCGTATCTTGACGTATCAGAGGTCTTATATCCCTCCAACTGCACTTGCTCCACACCATTACAGAGCCTCCACCAGCTTGAACAGTCCCCAGCTGACACGCAGGGTCAATGGATTCATGAGGTTGTCTTCACACTCGTACACGTCCATCCGCTCGATACAATTTGAAATGAGACTCGCCCGACCAGACAAATGTTTCCCGTCATCAACAGTCCAATGTTGGTGTTCACGGGCCCAGGTGAGGTGTAAAGCTTTGTGTCGTGCAGTCATTAAGGGTACATGAGTGGGCCTTCGGCTCCGAAAGCCCATATCGCCGATGTTCCGTTGAATGGTTTGCACGCTGACACTTTTTGATGGCTCGTCATTGAAATCTGCAACAATTTGCGGAAGGATTGCACTTCTGGCACGTTGAACGATTCTCTTCAGTCGTCGTTGGTCCCGTTCTTCCAGGATCTTTTTCGGCCTCAGAGATGTCGGAGATTTGATGTTTTACCGGATTCCTGATATTCACAGTAGACTCGTAAACGGTCCGTCGGGAAAATCCCCATTTCATCACTACCCCTCGTATGCTGTGTCCCATCGCTCGTGCGCCGACTATAACGCGGCGTTCAAATTCAGTTAACTCTTGATAACCTGCTATTATTGCAACAGTAACCGATCTATCAACTCAGCCAGGCACTTTTTGTCTTATATAGGCGTCGCCGACCGCAGTGTCGTATCCTGCCTGTTTATATACCTCCGTATTTGAATACGCATGTCTATACCAGTTTCTTTGGCACTTCAGTGTATATTGATTTTCAGCCCCTGGCTTATTTGGAATTAAAATTATTACATTCTTCATCTCATGAAGTCTGAGGGTATTTCACCTGTCTCATATATGCTGAATACCGAGTGGATTATTTTTGTTATGGCTAGCTTTGTCAAGGATTTCTATAGTTCTAATGTAACATCGTCTATTCTAGGTCCCCTTCTTTCGATTTAGGTCTTCTTCTCGCAGTGTAATATCTCTCATTTCATCAACATCTACTTCCTCTTGATTTTCCATAGTATTTCTATATATTCCGTCCGCCGTTTAGCCTTCCCTTCTTTGCTTAGTACTGGCTTGCCATCTAAATCCTAGATATGCATACAGCTGCTTCTCATATCGCATTAGTCATGCATGCTACTATACCTTTGAATCTGTTCTATAGTCATTCCTGCCTTGCCATGTTGCACTTCCTGCAAGTCTCATTTGCCCCTTCATTTGCTGCGTTTCTATATTTTTTCTCCTTCCATCGATTCAATTCAATATCTACCGTAGTATCCATAGATATCTGCTGAGTCTTGTCTTTTACTGTCCAATGTTCTGATGCCTTCACTACTTAACCTCTCAAAAGTTACCCATTCGTCTGCTACTAAATTCATTTCCCCCGCCCTGGCAGTCTTTGCCTAATGCTCCCACTGTAACTCTTAACAACCTCTGGTTCCTTCAATTCATCCTGGTAACATCTTCTAGATTTCCTACCTTTCAGCAACTTCGTCAGTTCTAATCTGCGGTTTATAACCAATAACTTGTGGTCAGAATCCTCATTCGGTGCTGGAAATGTTTCGCAGTTTAAAATAACCTTCAGAAATCCCTGTCTTACCATTATGTAATGTATCTGAATCCTTCGGATGTCTCCAAGCCTCTTCCACCTATACTACATTCTTTTAAATTGTGCTACGTACAAAATTCTACCTGGCTGCTTTCCTTTTGACTATTTTCCCCCAGTCCAAGATCAGATAATATTTTTCCGTCTTTCCACTTTCGAATACCACTCATCCACCACAATTATATTTTCATCTCTCATGATTATAAGAATAATTTCTTTAATCTTATCATAGATTTTTCCAATCTCTGCATCACCTCCGGAGCTAGCATGCATATAAATATTGTACTAATGTGGTAGATGTTGGCCTTGTGTCTATCTTGGCTATGGCAGATAAGATACCCGTCCAGCTGTGATCTCCTTAACTCGTTTAACGTGAATGCCGGGATGATTACTTTGAAATGACACGGCCGATTCTCTTCCCGTCTCTTCTGCATCAAGAATTGTGCTCCGTTTGACATCAATGTCACAATGTCAACGAGACGTTAAATTCTAATCTTCCTTCCTTATTTCTACTACGCATTTCTGTTTTGTATTTATCGACCCACTGTTTTGTAAACGCTGTGTTTTCAACGCATCTTAAGTTCAGCAGTTACTTTCATGGCGCTACTCTTCTAGCTAACAGTCCTCTTTAATGTCCTGTCTTATCAGCAATTTTTTTCTTCTGCTTCTTGTTTGGCGGGTGAAGGTTTCTTCTGACGTTTTCTGCTATCACGACAGCAGATAAAGCAGTACCTGCAGTTGATTGGCAACTGTCGTCACCATATGAGTGACGTTAGGCTACACGTTGTTTCGTAGATTTCGCTAACTTCCCAGTTTTACACGATGGAAGTATTGCACAGATGTATCGTGCCATATTTAGATATTGCATTACACCCACTTCGAGGCTTGAAGTAAGTTCCAGAGTAGTAACTGTGGTATATGGATAACTGTGCATCCCATTTCAGTAGAGTATTCCTTATGTCATATTAAGAGGGCAACAGCCAGCCAACCGTATGACCTGTCCTGTTCTAAATAATATTGGGTTGGATGTGGTACGAGTGTGGACCTCAGGTCTCACTTATCGTTAAAACATACAAGTGTTTGCTTTTTATTTTCTTTCTTCTTTCTTCAGTAAAAACATTTTATTCAGAAATATACATGTTTTATTTGAAACAGTGAACTCTATATGCTTATGCAAATAGAAAATAGGTTCACAGATGTTTCAAATGGCTCTGAGCACTATGGGGCTTAACTGCTGAGGTCATCAGTCCCCTAGAACTTAGAACTACTTAAACTCAACTAACCTAAGGACATCACACACATCCATGCCCAAGGCAGGATTCGAACCTGCGACCGTAGCGGTCGCGCGTTTCCAGACTGTAGCGCCTATAACCGCTAAGCCACTCCGGCCGGCCAGAAAATGGGATTCTAAATGTTAATATTTTGGAAATATATGATTTTAAATACAAGTTTTTATTGATGCTCTAAAATACTTCATAAATGCAAGAAAATAACAATCTACCAATAATTTCTAGCAAGTAATAATTTGCTACTGTCAGTAAATAAATTTTTACTTTTTCTAATAAGTTTATAAACCATTATTTTTCGCAATACATATATACGTTCCACAAATCTTTTATCTTGGAATTACAGCCAAGTTTCCTGCATTTTGAGACATCCCTTGTCTCAACAAATGCTGGTAGTTCGCCAACATTGTAAAACCTAACTTCTGAAAGTATTTGAAACACAGCTCTTCTTGAATTTTTGACATTTCCTACATCTTCAGTATCAGTGTAATTCACTGTACAAGGACGCCCTCTTCTTCCGGCTACTGCCCGACATCTTAATGTTCTTATTGTTTACCAGTCAGTTTCATTAAGCTCATTGAGCCAATATTTAATCAAACACGAGACTTCGTCATCTTTCCAGTCATAGAATTCCGTAATGCTGTCATTAAGAATTCTAATTGTCATCAGTTAACATTTCATGAATTGCTGTAGAGTTTAGAAACAACGTTTATTTCAGTATTCCATTGTCGAAAACCAAACTGAAATGAGCAGATATGCATTATGATCTGTGGTCCACGTACGAGAAACATCAGATAATGTGTTATTTCATAGTAACGAACAAAATTTATGCAAATCTAAACTAATTCTCAACATCTAGAATAGTTAGTGAGCGTTAGGAAAAAAATACTGATTGCCAGTTTAATATTCAGGTATAATATTTATTTACTTAACTTTTCGATTCGTAGAAGTAACCATTTTCTGCATGCGCTCAGCTGTAAACTAACACACGAATCTTTTCGTGCAAGTTGCTGCGTTCTGGTTTTAAAACTAACAACTAGAAGGTCCACATTCGTGGACCATCGGTCCATGAGCGGGAAAATACGCCTATTTTCAGAGAAAAAAAATTATGAACGGGGTTCCATATGTGTGGAACGAGGGAATGAAGAGGTTGAAGTGAACAAATGATGACGATGTTGTTGGAGACAGACAACGTGCTTTGATCGTGCACATCGGAGCATGATTGTAATACTGAAGTTCCCATGTAATACATGGCCTCCGATTGGCCGCCAGCGGTACCAGACGACATCAGGGCACGAGAATCTTAATAGGGAGATCCAATGATTCGATCGCGAACGAGATCGTCTGGAAAGTGACGTGCTGTTGTCCCTCTGACGAGCACTGTAATGCTTAGCGATAATACTTCACCATCTATTTTCGGACTTTACAGTTAGAGGCTTTTCGACATTAAAGCGCTTATTTTTCTTCGCGGATTTTTAGGCACGTAGTACTACGTCCCAAAAAGAACATGATACATCTTATTGCTACAAATAAAATTTATTATGGTTCAACTACGCGCCGACGAGAGGTCACTGGAGACAAAATACAAGCTCAGAACGAACAAGAATGGGACAGGAAGTAAACCGTCGCCTTTTCTTAAGGAATCAATCTACGCTACTGGCCATTAACATTGCTACACCAAGAAGAAATGCAAATGATAAACGGGTATTCATTGGAGAAATATATTATACTAGAACTGACATGTGATTACATTTTCACGCAATTTGGATGCATAGATCCTGAGAAATTAATACTCAGAACAACCACCTCTGGCCATAATAACGGCCTTGATACGCCTGGGCATTGAGTCAAAAAGAGCTTGGATGGCGTGTACAGGTACAGCTGCCCATGCAGCTTTAACACAATACCACTGTTCATCAAGAGTAGTGGCTGGTATATTGCGACGAGCCAGTTGCTCGACCACCATTGACCAGACGTTTTCAATTGGTGAGAGATCTGGAGAATGTGCTGGCCAGGGCATCAGTCGAACATTTCTCTATCCACAAAGGCCCGTACAGGACCTGCAACATGCGGTCGTGCACTATCCTGCTGAAATGTAGGGTTTGGCAGGAGTCGAAAGAAGGGTAGAGCCACGGGTCGTAACATATCTGAAATGTAACGTCCACTGTTCAAAGTGTCGTCAATGCGAAGAAGAGGTAATCGAGACGTGTAACCAATGACACCCCATACAATCAAGCCGGGTGATACGCCAGTATGGCGACGACGAATACACGCTTCCAATGTGCGTTCACCGCGATGTAGCCAAACACGGATGCGACCATCATGAGGCTGTAAACAGAACCTGGATTCATCCGAAAAAATGACGTTTTGCCATTCGTGCACCCAGGTTCGTCGTTGAGGACACCATCGCAGGCGCCCTGTCGGTGATGCAGCGTCAAGAGTAACCGCAGCCATGGTCTCCGAGCTGATAGTCCATGCTGCTGCAAACGTCGTCGAACTGTTGGTGCAGATGGTTGTTGTCATGCTAACGTCCCCATCTGTTGACTCAGGGATCGAGACGTGGCTGCACGATCCGTTACAGCCATGCGTATAAGATGTCTGTCATCTCGACTGCTACTGATACGAGGCCGTTGGTATCCAGCACGGCGTTCTGTATTACCCTCCTGAACCCACCGATACCATATTCTGCTAACAGTCATTGGATCTCGACCAACGCGAGCAGCAATGTCGCGATACGATAAACCGCAATCGCGATAGGCTACAATCCGACCTTTATCAAAGTCGGAAACGTGATGGTACGCATTTCTCCTCCTTACACGAGGTATCACAACAACGGTTCACCAGGCAACGCCAGTCAACTGCTGTTTGTGTATGAGAAAATGTTCAAATGTGTGGGAAATCTTATGGGACTTAACTGCTAAGTTCATCAGTCCCTATGCTTACACACTACTTAACCTAAATTATCCTAAGGACATACACACACACCCATGCCCGAGGGAGGACTTGAACCTCCGCCAGGACCAGCCGCACAGTTCATGACTGCAGCGCCAAACACCGCTCGGCTTATCCCGCGCGGCTGTGTATGAGAAATCGATTGGAAACTTTCCTCATGTCAGCACGTTGTAGGTGTCGCCACTGGCGCCAACCTTGTGTGAATGCTCTGAAAAGCTAATCATTTGCATATCACAGCATCTTCTTCCTCTCGGTTAAATTTCGCGTCTGTAGCACGTCATCTTCGTGGTGCAGCAATTTTAATGGCCAGTAATGTAGCATTCGCCCGGAGAGAAACCGACAGAGACCTAAACCTGGATGGGCAGCTTAACGCTGTAGAGGTATAGTACTCTGAGACAAGTAATTTGAGACACGGAACTTGGATCGTAAGAATCAGAAAACTGCTGAACACTGGCGGTGGAAACTTGGCCTAGTTGTCTGTTTATAGGTATAATCGCGTCAGCTACTTACCACAGTGATATTTTACTTCACAACACTTTCTTTAACAATTTATCACAATATGCACTAATGGAAATAGAACGTGTGACACTAATAATACCTTCAATATCGCCAGTGTGACCGTGTTCAGAAATAAATATGTAGACACCAAGAATAAAGATGTAGAATGTTAATAACATTTGTTTTAATTAAAACGCTTCAAGAGTTTTCACGTACAAAAATTCAGAGGCATTGCCTTTCAGCACTCTCTCGTAGAAGCAGTCAAGTCATTATGCGTCATGATATATGTGTAGAAACGTGAGGACGCAAAATTAGGTGAGATGCCTCGTGTTAAGAATAAACTGCCTGTGTTCCTTATGGCCATTACTTCCAACGTGATTTAACCACGGCCGAGGTACTGATACCCCAGGAACTCAAGAAGTTATGGAATTCGTGGGTATACTGCACACCTAACAGAATCGCATTTAAGCAGTGGAATCTATTCACTGGAGTAGTGCACAAGCCTAAAACGGGACAAAGTAGAAAATAAGTTTAATTAAGACAGTCTTATCTGGGTAGATCGTGAACGTCTTACGTTGCCTTTGTGTGTCCTTTAACGGTCGTCCACGTCAGACCCTCATAATTTGGAATCGCGCTGGCAAAATTAAGTTCTTTACCATTTCTTTCTCAAATTTAAAGTCCAGCGCTGTGCGATAAAAGCTGTAAAGCGCTGTACGGGAAAGAAAGAAAGTGTATAGCAAAAATTTTGAGACCTGCTAAGAGAAATTTTGGAAAGTCCCTTCACATAATATTTAAGGAGGCTTCCAGAAAACAACAACAAGAAATTTTTATGAAACTTTCAGTACTAAGGTAACGAAGTAGCAGCCGCTAAGTCTATGTTTTAAAAGAGAAAATGGCGCACTAGCTATTAATAATGAAGAGAACTGTGACTTGTTAGCGGAGTACTGTAAAAAAACTCCTCAGTTGTGAGAAATCAGTGATATCTTTCAACAAAGCAGAACTTGAGAATATTATTCCAAATTCAAAACCACCAGATACTGAAATACAGAACGTAAACAACTCAAAGATAATGTTTCTGGAGAAGATTCAGTTGTGGAGATATAGAAAAATACCAATGATGACGTGACTGCAAATTTGGTACAATGAGAAAATTCCAAAAGAATGGAAATGCACTCTCATACATCCTCTACACAAGAAATGAAATAAGGCACATGTTTACAACCTTAGGGGAAACTCTTTAGTGATTTATGTACAAAATCCTATCCAAACTCTTCAAAATCGTTTGTAAGAGCAATTAGACCGCCAGTTCGGAGAATACTAAGGATATTTAGAAAGGGTCGTCCCTGCGTAGAACAGATTATGAATTTGAAAGTAATAGCAAGGAACTAATGTATAAGGAGCAAAAATCTTGTCGTAACCTTTATAATCTTCCATAAAGCATACGACTCCGTATACAGAAAGCACTTTTCAGTATACTAGAAGAATTTGGAACAGAAAAAACTGTCAGTCATTAAAAGAACAATTTCAAATAAAAGCTTGAGCAAGGGAAGATGATGACCTACCCCACTGCCCTTCAACTACGTTTTGGGAAAGGTAATAAGGGAACGGAATCTTACAAGGAATCCCTTGAGTGTGAGGGCAGAAGTTCAATTTTTAGTAAAGCTCATTTGGAAGTTTTGTGTGAACAATTCTGATAGGTAAAATATTAACTGCTAATGACTCACCATGTGCATCACCAGGGCGACAGAAAATGAGTGCCTGGGAGGTGCAGAATCTTCTATGAGATGTATATATTACATTTCACAAAATGGACATCGTCAACAGTCAAGGAATATTCTAAACAAACCATCAACTTGTATCATGAACGCCGAACGAAGAATTGCGCACAAAGGTTCCCACCATCAAGACCGCAGGCGAGCTCCTTGGGAGCTACGAACTATGCAGGGCGTTCAGCTAGGTGTCCACTCTTAAAGAATGAATATAGAATCATATTGGTGTAACGGAGTGATGAGAACTGGTAGAATGTGATGGCATACAATTGAATGCGAAAGTCTGTCGAGGAGCTTATTGTGAAACTGGCTATCCCTTAAGGCGTAGCTGCAGATAGTGCTATAATATGTTTTATAGACTCGTAAAAGAAAACATCCAGAGTCTGAATTTGCCCAGTGGTGCCAAGTGATATGAATTACAATGTCACATACATTTCGGAAGCGGTAATCTGCTCTAAAGGAGTATGATTTTTATATGCAAACCAGGAATGAAGCAAAAGTTAGTTATTTTAATCAGCTATTGGCCAAAAGCAGTACTCATACCATAGCTGTAGTTCTCTTAAGCCCATTTTCCCACCCTTGCTTGCTGTGACGTAACTATTTCCTACTGCCTTTACAAGATCACACACACGAGAAAGAATCGTAGGTGACAGAGCACCTCCAACCTCTCGCAGTACAATAAATAACTTTCCAGATAGTTTACCATCCAGATTAATAGTCGGCGTACTTATATACGAATGTGTTAAGCCATTGTTGCTAGCTGATCTTGATACAACTCTCTTGGTACCTTTAATTTCCAGGGTTCCTTTCTTACGCGTTTCCTCTGCAAATCCCGAATGTTTGGAGTTGAAAAGAAATTCCGAACTGAACGATGGGACATATCTGTTCATCACATCTACAAATTGTCGGGCTGAGACCGCAGTTTGCTGTGCGTCGCCAAGTTTATGTTTGAAATTTCTTTATCTTACGTCCTCCTGTTCTGGGCACTGTTTGAAGATATGCAACCACCCACTGCTTCCCTTGAAATCACTGTAATGTATGTCGCGCTCAATTTGACATGTATAACTTAGTAGGTCACGATCATGAGCATCCTGTAAATTGTATCGAGACTCCTTGAAACGCACAAACACTAATTTTTGTAACAAGTAAGTATTGTCCGTCCTTCAGTATCCGTAGTTTTTCACATGTACTACACAGTCATATTGCTGCGAACTTATTCAAAACCTGTGCATAACTGTATGCTTAGTACCTGCCCCTTGGACAACGATTATTCTTTACTACGTTTTGCTGGAGACAGGATTTGTGGCTCCCTGTTCGACAACGATGATGATATACACAGCTCGAAACCTGTTTCAATATCACTTTCACTTGTTAAGCACGTATCGTCATCATTGTAATCCTCATGTACATTGTTCACCCAGTCGAGCATATACGGCACAACACATTCCACTGACTCATCTTGCAGAACCGCTAATATTTTATCTGCCACTTCTTTATCTCTCAGCGAAATTTCTTGTGTTCCTTTCTGACGAAATGTCGACTTCAGAAACTGTTGTAGATATAACGCAATGTTTGCTTTATTTATCATTTTACACGTTTGTGAGTTACTTATCGACTAAGCAGTTCAGCTCTGCTCCTTAGCCTCATGCTGTGCTCATAATTGGATACCTCCAGTCCTGCCCCCTGTTGACACTATCAACCAGCGTTGTGGTTGCATGGTAGACAATACACTACGTGATCAAAAGTATCCGGACACCCCCAAAAACATACATTTTTCGTATTTTTCGTATTAGGTGCATTGTGCTGCCACCTATTGCCAGGTACTCGATATCAGCGACCTCAGTAGTCATTAAACATCATGAGAGAGCAGAATGGGGCGCTCCACGAAACTCACGGACTTCGAACGGGTTTAGTTAGGTGTCACTTGCGTCATCCGTATGTACGCGAGATTTTCACACTCTAAACATCCCTAGGACCACTGTTTCCGATGTGACAGTGAAGTGTAAACGTGAAGGGACACGTACAGCACAAAAGCGTACAGACCGACCTCGTCTGTTGATGACAGAGACCGCTGACAGTTGAAGAGGGTCGTAATGTGTAATAGGCAGACATCTATCCAGACCATCGCATAGGAATTCTAAACTGCATCAGGATCCACTGCAAGAACTATGAGAGTTAAGCAGGAGGTGATAGAGCGTCGATTTTATGGTCGAGCGGCTGCTCATAAGCCACACATCACGCCAGTAAATGACAAACGACGCCTCGCTTGGTGTAAGGAGCGTAAACATTGGACGATTGAACACTGGAAAATCTTTGCGAAGAGTGACGAATCACGGTACACAATGTGGCGATCCGTTGACAGTGTGTGGGTATGGCGAATTTCCGGTGAACGTCATCTGCCAGAGTGTGTAGTGCCAACAGTAAAATTCGGAGGTGGTGGTGTTATGGTGTTGTCGTGTTTTTCATGGTTGGGGCTTGCACCCCTTGTTGTTTTGTGTGGCACTATCACAGCACAGGCCTACATTGATGTTTCAAGCATCTTCTTGCTTTCTACTGTTGAAGAGCAAGTCGGGGATGGCGATTGCATCTTTCAACACTATCGAGCACCTATTAATAATGCACGGCCTGTGGCGGAGTGGTTATACTACAATAATATCCCTGTAATGTACTGGCCTGCACAGACTCCTAACCTGAATCCTATAGAACACCTTTGGGATGTTTTGGAACGCCGACTTCGTGCAAGCATCGATTCTTCTCCTCAGTGCAGCACTTCGTAAAGAATGCGCTACCATTCCCCAAGAAACCTGGCAGCACCTGATTGAACGTATGCCTGCGAGAGTGGAAGCTGTCATCAAGACTAATGGTGGGCCAACACCACATTGAATTCCATCATTACCGATGGAGAGCGCCACGAACTTTTAAGTCATTTTCAGCCAGGTGTCCAGATACTTTTGATCACACAGTGTATGTGGGTCATGGAATGTCGTAAACATCATTGGCCTTTCGCGGCCTCTCACTCAGTCGGATCCTTGTTAGACTTCAAGAGAAAGGGACCCATGAAATAAGGTTGAGATATTACAACCCTAACCTCGAACTCAACTATCTAACTTCTGCAGATGATTTAGCAACATTTCTCGACAACTTCGATACAGCAGCTGATCAAATCAACCTGTTGAAAGAGACGGCGGGAAAGGTTGGATTAAAAATTTCTTTCAAGAAGACACAGTTCTTAAAGAACATTAAAAATACTCCAAAATAACTAAGGAGAATATTCAGTAGAATCAACAAAGTGAATTAATTTAATTACTTAGTGAAAGTAATGGAGTCTAACGATCTAGATAAAGAAGCAAACGAGAATAGAGCCCATAAAATGGAAATTGCTTATCATTTAACGAAGAATATTTACAACAAAAAGTCATTCTCAGTAAAAATAAAAATTCAGCACTACAACACCGTCATTAAAACGAGATGTCTTTATGCAGTATAATGCTTAGTTCTCAACAAAAATGGAGGAATTGAAGCGTTGGAGGAAAAAGAAAGAAAGATACTACGGAAAATACTCGGTCCAAGAAAAGTTGGGAATACGTGGATGAGAAGAAATAATGGGGAAATTTGCACCCAAACTTAAAAAAAAATCTGATGCCCTCAGGAAAAGGAGAATTTCTTTTTATGGCCATTTGGTTCGAATGAGCTCCTAATGAGCGGCAAAAAAAATATTTAACCACTTCGACTAAGAGCCCAAAACGCATATCATTTGGTTTAGCGAAGTGAAAAAGGACACGCCAGAACTCAACGTTACGAAAGCAGAAAAGCAGCCTACTTTCGAAACAAAATTGGGACGTTCCTGGGTTTTCAAGAAAAGGTCAGAAAGCGCATCACTGTATGGACAGGTGAAAGAAGAGAACAACACAGTTTAAGAATGAAGAAATACTGGAAAGACTGAAGAACAGGAAAGAGGGCTACATCATGAGGAAGTTACTTTGCGTGGTCCACAGATGGGCGAAATCAAAGGAGGAAGAAAGAATAGTATGTAGAGAAACAGTTGACTCATAAAAAGTTTATGTATTTGTAAATGGTCCATACCACACTGAAATTAAGCATAGGCGTTTTTCATCTCCTTCTTCCAATCTGAGGTAACTATGATGAACTGTGAACTACACCCTGAATCAAATTAATGACGTCAACAGCGTGCCGTAGCATTTTCTTCTGTCGCTTTCTACGGTTATGCAACAAAATGACAGCGGGCTGCTTTCACAGAGAACACGGTTTTATCTTGTAATATGACCAAGCTTACTTGTTAGTTCCAGCATTAACCGCGCCAACACTTCGCAAATAATATCCAAGTATGTTGTAACAACAGTGAATTCCACTGCAGTTGCTGTAAGAGACTGGAACTGTATTTCCTACTTTGGATTTGTACTGTCAGTTTTTGGCGATAGAAAAATGATAGCCGGTGTTTATTAAACATTTCAAGCAACATGATGCGGCCACAATGAGACAACAGATAGGAAGCAAACTGTTTCTTTATCAGCATGATAGCACTCCAGGCCACAAAACAATGACACTTACGTCATAGTTTTCACATATCTGCTGGACTTTCCTGCTCACCGTGCCGACCCCAACCCCATAGCACATGTCTGAGCAAACTACAGTGTCGATTGCGTATCAACTTCTCAGGAAATCCCAGTAACAACTATTTCCTGGACTTCAAGAAGAATGGAAATTAATTCTCCCCATTAGTGCAGAAAAGCTTAGTGGAATGTCTTCTCTGAGGATCAAACGCTGTATTAGAAGCAAATGCAAGTCCCATACTTTAATAGTTCTAAATGAATGAACAGCAGTGAGTGTCTGGAGGCTTTTAGCCACATTTAGTTATTTATTTTTATCATTTCAAAGAACATTTAAAGCGTGTCAGTCACCACAAGCGTCTGTTCTTAAAGCTGCAATAGTTCATGTTGACAGCCCACCAAATAAATTTCGCTGACAAATTAGCCATTAAAAACTGTGATTACTGTCTCTCCTTACCCAAAGAACTGTCAGAAACACGTCTTTCACAATTTTCATTTTCAAACTGGCGATACCACAGTAATAAAACAGATATCAATGCAATAACGCTTCTTTTCTTCCACTACTTACAGGTCATGAATACTTAGAGCATTACTTACTATCATGCGTCTTGGCTAAATTTGACTGTGTTTATAGACTTTGACACTTTTTGATTATTTTCTGTAATGAGTAATATAATCATAGAAACATATAACTAACTCAAAATCCGTGTAATATATTTCTAATGTAGTTGCCTATTGTCTCATCAGTTTTGTTTTATGAAACTAATGATGTAATGAAATAATAAAATACGTGAAATGACATTTGACAATAACCATATCACCTTGTTGTTACAGGTTGGTGAATTAGTATTCCGAAACTATTATACTGCTTGGTTGACTGTCCTAGTTCGAACTGCAGTTAGTGGAGATGCGAATGCTACAAATGCCTCCTCATCGGCTGCCTCAGCAGCCAAAGATGATTCAGGAGAATGGCAAGTTGGAATTCCACAAAGAATTCTCATGCCAAACCCTCACCTTGAACCTGGAAGTCATGACCTATTTTCAATCCCGGCTACTGAAGTAAGTGTTTACATTTCTGTCAAAATTATTTATTATGCCCTATCACTCATTTAAGCTACTGCATTAATTTTTAATGTCCACTACATACGTTTCATTGAAGAGTGACTTATGTGCATGAAGCTCGTTTGTTAGCGGTGCAACATTACTAATTCACAAGTGAAATGATTTATGTGATTTTCTGCTATGGTTTAGCAAGTGGAAGTATCCTTTGAGTCCGTACCCTCTACGCAGTTCCGTCTAATAAGCTGTACGGCCGACTTGTCCAGATTATTATAGACACAGTTCTCTAGCACCACGAAAGGTTAACGCCGGAACGCCTCGCTGAGTGTGTTCGCTTGAATGTAGGAGCATGTGTCACATTCAGTGGACGGAAATCTTGGGACCAGTGTGTGAGATCAGCAGCAGAGGAAGGATTGAGTCATCCTCTTATCTGGGCGGTACTTCCATGAACACCTGCTGTATCCATTTCATCTCCGCGCGTCGAGACCCTTAGACGACAAGATCACCGTAACACTTTGCAGTTGTCGCAATGTCTCTTGCAAAAATGTGGCGCAGATCCACTGTTTACGTCTAAGACTTTACTTAATGACGAGGCGGAGTGCAAAAGAGATGATAATGATAATTTTTATAGCATATACAGAAGGTGTACAAAAATATGGAACACAAAAAACACAGCACATTACCATGTCCAATACGGTGAAGGTAACCGTTGGCATTCAAAACAACCTCCAGTCGTCTCGGAAAAGATAAATACGGGTCCTGTATGGTTTTAAAGGAAATATTATACTGTTTTTCCTGCCAAATAGTGGCAATATCAGGCAACGACGATGCAGGTGGATAGGGACCACGTACCCTTCGCTCCAAGGTAGACACGAAAGACTCAATAATGTTGAAATCTGGTGAATATAGTGACCAGCGCAGATGTGACAATTTATGCTGATGCTCAGAAAAGCAGTCCTGAACAATGCGAGCTGTGTGAAAAGGGACCCTGGCGTCTTGGGACACAGAATCACCACACGGGAACAACTGTGGAATGACCTGATCAGTCAATTGCTCTCGTAATTCTTGGTAGTAATGCGATCTTGCAGACTAATCACGATATGGCTGCCCAAATCATCACCAAACCTCCACCATGTTTCATTTTTGGGACGTGAACGTGGCTAGAAGTTGGTAACAGTGTGAAACAAGGCTCATCCGACCAAATGACTTTCTTCCATTGCTTCATAGTGCCGGTTGTGTGGCTTCGGCATCGCATTTTACTGTTACGGTTATTCACATCATTGATGAGTGGTTTTGGTTTCAGTTCGCCCTGCAATTTCTTGCTCAGAGAGTACCCTTCGTGTTCTTTTGTTGCTGACAGGGTTCGCTAGTGCGACATTCAGTTCTGCAGTGATTTTGCATCTGCAGCCCTCTTAGTTTTCGTCATAGTGCTTTTCAGTGACCGTCTGTCACTATCAAACACAAACTTCGATACCTTTCCTCTTGAAAGACCAACACTTCAGGTGTCTTAGCTACTGAAGCACCAACTGTAAGAACATTAACAGTTTTTCCGCAATCGAAATCGTGTAGCTCCGACATAATACACTCGCAATGACACTGACTGACGACTGACACTTGCTACGTATGGAGGACGTTTCACAGGTGCCGTTTCGTGGTCAAGTACAACAGCGCAACCTGCAGGCTCGGCTAGTATCCGTGTTTACGTTCAAGCAAGAATTTCTCGCGGTGTTTCCATATTTTTGTTCAGCTCCTGTGTGAGACGACGAAAATTCCCACGCAGTCACCCAAAGAAGATATCAACATTATTTCTCAACGTTCTGTCAAGGTTTCTTGGAGATACCAATATCCTTAACATCGGTTCGTTGCAGGACTCTCGAACATATTCTCGGTTCGAATATAATGAATTTCCTTGAGACAGAGAAGTTGGTTTCCATGCATCAGCACGGATTTAGAAAGCATCGCTCCTGCTAAACACAACTCTCCTTTTTTTCACATGATATCTTGCTAACCATGGATGAAGGGTATCAGACAGATGCATATTCCTTGACTTCCGGAAAGCGTTTGACTCGGTGCCCCACTGCAGACTCCTAACTAAGGTACGAGCATATGGGATTGGTTCCCAAGTATGTGAGTGGCTCGAAGACTTCTTAAGTAATAGAACCCAGTACGGTTTCCTCGATGGTGAATGTCCATCGGAGGTGAGGATATCATCTGGAGTGCCCCAGGGAAGTGTGGTAGGTCCGCTGTTGTTTTCTATCTACATAAATGATCTTTTGGATAGGATGGATAGCAATGTGCTGCTGTTTGCTGATGATGCTGTGGTGTACGGGAAAGTGTCGTCGTTGAGTGCCTGTAGGAGGATACAAGATGACTTGGACAGGATTTGTGATTGGTGTAAAGAATGGCAGCTAACTCTAAATATAGATAAATGTAAATTAATGCAGATGAATAGGAAAAAGAATCCTGTAATGTTTGAATACTCCATTAGTAGTGTAGCGCTTGACACAGTCACGTCGATTAAATATTTGGTCGTAACATTGCAGAGCGATATTAAGTGGGACAAGCATATAATGGCAGTTGTGGGGAAGGCGGATAGTCGTCTTCGGTTCATCGGTAGAATTTTGGGCAGATGTGGTCCATCTGTAAATCATTATCATCATCAGTGTTCTGCCTAAAGGCAGGTTTTCACATGGTAGTTCTCCAGGCTGTCCGGTCTTTTTCCATCCTCTTCAGGTCTGCATAATTTCCTCTTCCCTTTATGTCGTCTATCACCTTGTATCTCCTTCTTCCCCTCAGTCTTCTCCCACAAACCAATCCTTCCAAAGCATCTACTAGCAAGCACTCACTCCCTTCTCAATGAATGTCCCAACCAGTTCTTTTTCCTTTCTCTTGCAACCTTCAGCAGACATCTTCTCTCACCAACCCTTTCCAATACTCTTTCATTACTCACTCTATCCATCCAGCTTATTCTCTCCATTCTCCTCCACATCCACATCTCAAATGCTTCTAACCTTTTTTCATCCTCTCGTCTCAGAGTCCATGTTTCTGCCCCATATAGTGCCACACTACAGACAAAACATTTGGCGAGCCTTTTCCTTAGTCCTTTATCTAATTCCTTAGTCCTGTAAAGGAGACCGCTTATAAAACACTAATACGACATATTCTTGACTACTGCTCGAGCGTTTGTGATCCCTATCAGGTCGGATTGAGGGAGGACATAGAAGCAATTCAGAGGCGGGCTGCTAGATTTGTTCCTGGTAGGTTTGATCATCACGCGAGTGTTACGGAAATGCTTCAGGAACTCGGGTGGGAGTCTCTAGAGGAAAGGAGGCGTTCTTTTCGTAAACCGCTACTGAGGAAATTTAGAGAACTAGCATTTAAGGCTGACTGCAGTACAATTTTACTGCCGCCAACTTACATTTCGCGGAAGGACTCCAAAGATAAGATAAGAGAGATTAGGGCTCGTACAGAGGCATATAGGCAACCACTTTTCCCTCGTTTTGTTTGGGAGTGGAACAGGGAGAGAAGATGCTAGTTGTGGTACGAGGTACCCTCCGCCACGCACTGTATGGTGGATTGCGGAGTATGTATGTAGATGTAGATGTAGATAGATTAACATGAGCATCCGTATCACCACAGAGAGTCTCGTTATAGGGACACTGGTCACGCAACTCCAACTACGTGCAGAAACTTTGGTATTACGTCTTAAATGCATGCCAACATGTGTGGCAATGGCCGATCAAATTCAAAGAGATTGTAATTTTTTACGCTGGAGGGCGGAGGGTTGCAGTGTCACAGATGGATTTTACATCGAGCCCCTCATCACTTGGAGCCCCTCCCGTTAGTGAAGTTTCACAAAGTATGCGTTTCGGGGCACATGATTATTAGTCTAATTTTTCATGCTTCGGTTAGGGACGACTGTGCCTCAAAATATTCGTCAATTTTTTAACATCCCATATAGGGTTGAAAGAGAACATGAAACACCTACACAGCAATAAGAGATCAACAGCTAATAAATAAGCATATAGTTAGATTATTTATTTTATAGTAGCATGAGGAACTTGGAATCCAGAATGCTGAAGAAGTGAGTAGTTCACATCATAAGGAATCCTAAGGAAATGCAATCCGAAAACAAAGGAAGTACGTTACAGTACTCTTGTTCGCCCACTGCTTGAATACTGCTCAGCAGTGTGGGATCCGTGCCAGATAGGGTTGATAGAAAAGATAGAGAAGATCCAACGGAGAGCAACGCGCTGCGTTACAGGATCATTTAGTAATCGCGAAAGCGTTACGGAGATGATAAATAAACTCCATTGGAAGACTCTGCAGGAGAGACGTTCAGTAGCTCGGTACGGACTTTTGTTGAAGTTCCGAGAACATACCTTCACCGAAGAGTCAAGCAGTATATTGCTCCCTACTACGTGTATCTCGCGAAGAGACCATGAGGATAAAATCAGAGAGATTAGAGCCCACACAGAAGCATACCGACAATCCTTCTTTCCACGAACAATACGAGACTGGAATAGAAGGGAGAACCGATAGAGGTACTCAAGGTACCCTCCGCCACACACCGTCAGGTGGCTTGCGGAGCATTTATGCAGATGTTGATGTAGATAACTCATTTTAATGTTTCTCGCACTAACAGTTAACATCGTTGGAACTGCTGTTCATCCATATGTAATCAGCAGAAGAGATCATAGCTTTCAGGTACTTTCTTAATTGACGTCTCAAAACTCTCGGCATATGTGCCGCTATCTACCAGATGACAGTGTTTATGTGAAAAGTACACCGAGCGTCACATCGACAAGTGTGATGTAGTGTTGAGCACGCTAACCTGAAACATATGTGTCTACTTCTTTCGATCGATCTAGAGGAACGGTACATTGTTATAGATCGGGAGGAACGTCCATAGGACGATGCGACATCGGTGTACTTGTACGAGACGGAAGTCAGTTGCGTGGTCGGTTGTTCGGGGGAGGGGGCCAAACAGCGAGGTCATCGGTCCGATAGAATTAGGGAAGGATAGAGAAGGATGTCGGCTGTGCCTTTCCAAACAAACCATCCCGACATTTGCCTGAAGTGATGTAGGGAACTCACGGAAAACCTAAATCAGGAAGGCCGGACGCGAGATTGAACTGTCGCCCTCCCGGATACGAGTCCAGTGTGCTAACCACTGCGCCACCTCGCTCGGTACGGAGGTCGGTAACAATAAATGTGTTTATAACTGGTTCCAACGATTAGTGGACGGAAAGAAAATTATTACTGTGCCAAGCCACTGTCTACTGTCAACAAGCGTAACGATCGATAAATCTGGCCAGTACGACAGGTGATGGCAAAATCTTGTTAAGATTGCTATCGGAGGAATTGGGGATCGGCAAAGACAAGGTTAACGTCATCACACACGAAGATTTGAAGAAATGAAATACCTGTTCCCGAATGCTGACGCACAGAGTGACTTATGAGCAAAAGAATGGAAGCTGCTGGAGATTTCTTCCACGTCTGTTGCCTGATTCACTTTTTCTGCAAAAAATCTTCACTGGGAATGACATTTGGCGCTCTCACTTCTATTTACAGTAGGGCCGCTAACATTCACACAGGGGGCAGCTGTCAACACTTTATTTTGACGAAATTCTAAAGACGTCTGTCATCAGTGCTTCGACTGGTTACAAAAGAAGCCTTCCCTAACAGTTTCCAGCAGCTTTATAAACATTGTTAATAGTGTATTGTGTTCTATGAGGATTATCTTATACATCTACAGCCATACTCCTCAGGCCACCGTATGGTGTGTGGTGGAGAGTTCCTTTTACCACTACCAGTTATTTCCTTTCCTGTTCCACTCGCAAATAGAGCTAGGGAAAAACGACTGTCTATGTGCCTCTGTAAAGCCTTAATATATCTTATTTTATCTACGTGGTCCTTACGTGAAATGTACGTTGGCAGCAGTAGAGTTGTTCTGCAGTCAGCTTCAAATTCCGATTCTCTAAACTTTCTCAATAGTGTTCCACAAAAAGAACGTCGCCGCACTTCTAGAAATTCCCAATTGCGTTCCCGAAACATCTCAGTAATACTGGCGTGAAAATCGAAGCTATTGTTAACAAACACAGCAGCCCGCATCTGAACTGATTCGATCATCATCATCATCATCATCATCATCATTTAAGACTGGTTATGCCTTTCAGCGTTCAGTTTGGAGCATAGCCCCCTTATAAAATTCCTCCATGATCCCCTATTCAGTGCTAACATTGGTGCTTCTTCTGATGTTAAACCTATTACTTCAAAATCATTCTTAACTGAATCCAGGTACCTTCTCCTTGGTCTGCCCCGACTCCTTCTACCCTCTACTGCTGAACCCATGAGTCTCTTGGGTAACCTTGCTTCTCCCATGCGTGTGACATTACCCCACCATCTAAGCCTGTTCGCCCTGACTGCTACATCTATAGAGTTCATTCCCAGTTTTTCTTTGATTTCCTCATTGTGGACACCCTCCTGCCATTGTTCCCATCTACTAGTACCTGCAATCATCCTAGCTACTTTCATATCCGTAACCTCAACCTTGTTGGTAAGGTAACCTGAATCCACCCAGCTTTCGCTCCCATACAACAAAGTTGGTCGAAAGATTGAACGGTGCACTGATAACTTAGTCTTGGTACTGACTTCCTTCTTGCAGAAGAGAGTAGATCGTAGCTGAGAACTCACTGCATTAGCTTTGCTACACCTCGCTTCCAGTTCTTTCACT
The DNA here is from genome assembly GCF_023897955.1 of Schistocerca gregaria. Taxonomy (NCBI): domain Eukaryota; kingdom Metazoa; phylum Arthropoda; class Insecta; order Orthoptera; family Acrididae; genus Schistocerca; species Schistocerca gregaria. The sequence goes on along the minus strand of NC_064931.1, from coordinate 606,557,336 downwards.
ATGTTGCCATCCTGTGAGAATATGCATCCTAAGTACTTGAAACCGTCCACCTGTTCTAACTTTGTTCCTCCTATTTGGCACTCAATCCGTTTATATTTCTTTCCCACTGACATTACTTTCGTTTTGGAGATGCTAATCTTCATACCATAGTCCTTACATTTCTGATCTAGCTCTGAAATATTACTTTGCAAACTTTCAATCGAATCTGCCATCACAACTAAGTCATCCGCATATGCAAGACTGCTTATTTTGTGTTCACATATCTTAATCTCACCCCGCCAGTCTATTGTTTTCAACATATGATCCATATATAATATGAACAACAGTGGAGACAGGTTGCAGCCTTGTCTTACCCCTGAAACTACTCTGAACCATGAACTCGATTAACCGTCAACTCTAACTGCTGCCTGACTATCCATGTAAATACCTTTGATTTCTTGCAAAAGTTTGCTTCCTATTCCATAATCTCGTAGAACAGACAACAACTTCCTCCTAGGCACCCGGTCATATGACTTTTCTAGATCTATAAAGCATAGATACAATTCCCTGTTCCACTCATAACACTTCTCCATTATTTGCCGTAAGCTAAAGATCTCGTCCTGACAACCTCTAAGAGGCCTAAACCCACACTGTTTTCATCCAATTGGTCCTCAACTAATACTCGCACTTTCCTTTCAACAATACCTGAGAAGATTTTACCCACAACGCTGATTAAAGAGATACCTCTGTAGTTGTTACAATCTTTTCTGTTTCCATGTTTAAAGACTGGTGTGATTACTGCTTCTGTCCAGTCTGATGGAACCTGTCCCGACTCCCAGGCCATTTCAATTATCCTGTGTAGCCATTTAAGACCTGACATTCCACTGTATTTGATGAGTTCCGACTTAATTTCATTCACCCCAGCTGCTTTATTGCACTGCAGTCTCTTGACCATTTTCTCCACTTCCTCAAATGTGAACCTATTTCCATCATCATTCCTATCCCATTGTACATCGAAATCTGAAACATTCCTGATCGTATTTTTACCTACATTGAGCAACTCTTCAAAATATTCCCTCCATCTGCCCAAGCCATCAACAGAATTCACCAGCAGTTTTCCTGACCTGTCCAAAATACTTGTCATTTCCTTCTTACCTCCCTTTCGAAGACTGCTAATTACACTCCAAAATGCTTTTCCAGCAGCTTGACCCATAGTCTTCAACCTGTTTCCAAAGTCTTCCCAAGGTTTCTTCTTGGATGCTGCAATTATCTGTTTGGCTTTGTTTCTTTCTTCAACATAACTTTCTCTGTCTACCTGAGTTCTAGTATGTAGCCATTTTTGATACGCCTTCTTTTTCCTTTTACAGGCTGCCTTGACTGTGTCATTCCACCAAGCTGTTTGCTTCCTCCTACTTTTACACACTACTGTTCCAAAATATTCTTTAGCCACTTCTAGTACTGTGTCCCTGTACCTTGTCCATTCCTTTTCCAATGACTGTAATTGACTACATTCAACTGACTGGTACCTCTCTGAGATCGCTGTTATGTACTTGAGCCTGATTTCCTTATCCTGAAGTTTCTCCACTCTTATTCTCCTGCACTTTCGGCCTCACAATCCCATTTTCACTGCAGATTAAATAATGATCAGTGTCATCAAAGAATCCCCTGAATACACGTGTGTCCCTCACAGCCTTCCTGAATTTCTGATCTGTTATTATATAGTCAATGACAGATCTGGTTCCTTTGCCTTCCCAAGCATACCGGTGAATGTTCTTATGTTTAAAAAAGGAGTTTGTGATTACTAAGCCCATACTGGCACAGAAATCCAAGAGTTGTTTCCCGTTCCTGTTGGCCTCCATCTCCTCTCCAAATTTACCCATAACCTTTTCATACCCTTCTGTTCGATTTCCAATCCTGGCGTTAAAATCCCCCATGAGCAGAATACTGTCCTTGTCCTTTACTGATTCGATGTCTTTCTTTAATCCGTCCTGGTGAGGATCCCAAACACTCCAGCACTACTCATGAATGGATTGCATTAGTGCTCTATACGCGGTGTCCTTTACAGAAGAACCATACTTTCCTAAGATCCTCCCAGTAAACCGAAGTCGACCATTCGCCGCTCCTATTCCTGTCTATACGTACTCGGTCCATTTCATATCGCTCTGCAACATTACGCCTTGATATTTAACGGACGTGACTGTGTCAAGCACTATACTACTACATCTACATCTACATCGATACTCTGCAAACCACCATACGGCGTGTGGCGGAGGGTACCCCGTACCCACTGCTAGTCATTTTCTTTCCCTGTTCCACTCGCAAATATAACGAGGGAAAGACGACTGTCTGTACGCCTTCGCATTAGCTCCAATTTCTTGTACCTTATCTTCGTCTCCTTACGCGCAGTGTACATTGGAGGCAACAGAACCGTTCTACAGTCACTTTTAAATTACGGTACTCTAAATTTTCTCAGTAGTGTTACTCGAAAAAAAAGTCGCCTTCTCTCCATTTGAGTAGCCAAAGCATCTCTGTAACACTTGCATGCTATTCGAACCTAACAGTAAGAAAGCTATCAGTCCGCCTCTGAATTGCTTTGATGTCTTCCCTTAATCCGACGTGGTACGAATCCCAAACACTCGAGCAATACTTAAGAATAGGTTGCACTAGCGTTCCATTTGCGGGCTCCTTTACAGACGAACCACACTTTTTTAAAATTCTCCCAATAAACCGAAGTCGATCATTCGGCTTTCCTACCACAATTCTCACATGCTCGTCCGATTTGATACCACTTTACAACGTCACGCTCAGATATTTCAACGACGTGACTGTATCAAGCAGGACACTACTAATCCTGTATCGGAACATTACGGATTTGTTTTCCCTACTCATCCACATTAACTTACATTTTTCTACATTTAGAGCTAGCTGCCTTTCATCACACCAACTGGAAATTTTGTCTAAGTCATTTTGTATCCTCCTAAAGTCACTTAACTTCGACACCTTACCGTGCACTATCGCATCATCAGCAAACAAGCGCAGACTGCTGCCCATCCGGTCCGCCAAGTCAGTTACGTGTATGGTGAATAATAGTGGTCCTATCACACTTTGTATCGTATTTTATGAACACACATCGTCGAGGACAACGCTGACGAGAATGATAACATGACTATCGCAAAAGACTGTCATTGTGAATCTGCGAGCAGAGGGAGCTGCCTCGAAATTTTCCTTTTAGGTGCGATTGTGCCGCTCCAGTGTTCGTCTTCTTGTTTCCAGCTCAAAGTGATGCTCCCAGGTTTCGTCATCTGTAACGATCCATGACAGAAAGGCCTCCCCACTGGCCACAGATTGTTCCAACATTTTGAATGAAATAGATATTCTTTAAATTTTGTTGTCTGTTGTGAGTATTCGTGGAACCCAGCTTGAGCACACTCTGAATATCAAAGAATCTCAATCATTGCACACCCACTTCCAATGTTCACTGATAGCTGTAGAGCCAATTTTCAAGCTGTCATGCGCCGATATGCAGGAATAATGGCATCCTCGCCATTGATTAGTGGCTGGGACAGGAAGTCCCTAACATGGCCAATCACGGAAATGATTTCTGCACTTCCTGGCTCTTTAACTTTCTTTATCCACGTCCAGCAGTACTCCTATCAATTGCATTGTCACCACAGACCACACACGGACGTTTCTGGATATTCACAACCGTTGCTTTCTCCGCAATCAGGAATTCAATTACATCACGTTGCTTGCAACGAATATCTAGCGTATACGCCTTTTTAATGGTTCGCTACGGCCCTTCTATACGTCGTAATTGCTCTAGACTTTGCACGCTTGTAGAAGAAACGTGAAATTTGAACCACCTAAAAGGACGTTTTCGTATATATCATGTGGTTATAATTGATGTGTATCTACTCACAGAGGTCCACTGTGGACTGTAATTATCGTATGGCAGCGAAACTTGTTAGTTATGCTAATGCATTAATGCGGTACCGATTTACGCTGGAAAAAACTAGTTTGCAATTATGGTCACCAGATGAAAATCTGACGCTGTATATGTAAGAAAGACTTATAGAAATAATTTCCATATGTACCATATTGTATTACCTGTGTTGTTAAAAAGAACTACGCAATGTTTCTGTTATGTATGAGGCGGAACTATGGGCCTCATAGAAAAAGGGTGACCCGACTGAGCTAGGCAATTTGACTCTTAGTATGATCACGAGGTGTGGCCATTAATTGCAAGCGTTGATCACTTAGGCTGACGTGAGGATCAATGAACTATACTTGACGAAGTGTATCTGGAACATCTTAGGTGATTAGAAGTTAGTAGACAGGAATACAATTAAATACTTAGCTTTAATTCAGCATGAGCGGTGAACGTCCATCTTGACTTTGTACAGTAACGTTTACAAGTGCAGTTATAGACTGAACTGCGAATACTTCTTTACAATTCTGATTGCTTCGCACATATAGATCAATTGTCAATGCATAAACTGTATGTGACGCCTGGCTAGGTCGTAGCTACTGACTTAGCTGAAGGCTACGCTAACTAGAGTCTCTGCAGACGATATCTCTGAAGCTATAACGAGTGAACCATTGCTATTAAAGTCGGCTGTAGAACTGGGCAGTGCGCAAGCTTGTCTCGTAAGACCAGTCGAGGGGCAGCGCTCGGTCTGCTAGCGACGACGGTGGTGACTCGCGGGTCCGATGTGTTCTGACGGACCGCGGCCGATTTGAAGCCTACAACCTAGCCAGTGTCGTGCCTTGCGATGACACCACAGTTCCTTCTGATATGCGTGCATACATGTCCGAAGGAATGTTGCATCATCCTTCTTAACAGCACAGATAATGTAACAACGTATTTATCCACCGATACCAAGCAGCGACACTCAATTGAAATGTTCTCCCCTCTACGGGACTTCCATAATGTGTGTACGAGTACAGGTTGTGACGCAGGAACGACGACATATGGAAGTCCATCCGTGGCCGGATAGCCAAAGCGGCTAAGTTCAGTGCTCGCATAAATCCGGTAATCCGAATTCGAGTCCCGGTCAGGCACAGATTTTTATTGTCGTCATTCCCTTATGGTTGGTCGTATTCGCAACTGCGAATACATTTCATGTGCTTCTATATGTGATGGATTATGAACTGGACAAATTCTGAAGGTGGCAGGGGTAGAATACAGGGAGCGAAAGGCTATTTACAATTTGTACAGAAAGCAGATGGCAGTTATAAGAGTCGAGGGGTATGAAAGGGAAGCAGTGGTTGGGAAGGGAGTGAGATAGGGTTGTAGCCTATCCCCGATGTTATTCAATCTGTATATTGAGCAAGCAATAAAGGAAACAAAAGAAAAGCTCGGAGTAGCTATTAAAATCCATGGAGAAGAAATAAAAACTTTGAGGTTCGCTGATGACATTGTAATTCCGTCAGAGACAGCAAGGGACTTGGAAGAGCAGTTGAACGGAATGGACAGTGTCTTGAAAGGAGGGTATAAGATGAACATCAACAAAAGCAAAACGAGGATAATGGAATGTAGTCGAATTAAGTCGGGTGATACAGAGGGAATTAGATTAGAAAATGAAACACTTAAGGTAGTAAAAGAGTTTTGCTATTTGGGGAGCAAAATAACTGATGATGGTCGAAGTAGGGAGGATATAAAATGTAGACTGGCAATGGCAAGGAAAGCGTTTGTGAAGAAGAAAGGTTTGTTAACATCGAGTATAGATTTAAGTGTCAGGAAGTTGTTTCTGAAAGTATTTGTATGGAGTGTAGCCATGTATGGAAGTGAAACGTGGACGATAAATAGTTTGGACAAGAAGAGGATAGAAGCTTTCAAAATGTGGTGCTACAGAAGAATGCTGAAGATTAGATGGGTAGATCACATAACTAATGAGGAGGTATTGAATAGAATTGGGGAGAAGAGGAGCTTGTGGCACATTTTGACTAGAAGAACACATGTTGGCAGGACATGTTCTGAGACATCGAGGGATCACCAATTTAGTATTGGAGGGCAGCGTGGAGGGTAAAAATCGTAGAGGGAGACCAAGAGATGAATACACTAAGCAGATTGAGAAGGACGTAGGCTGTAGTAGGTACTGGGAGATAAAGAAGCTTGCACAGGATAGAGTAGCATGGAGAGCTGCATCAAACCAGTGTCAGGACTGAAGACCACAACAACAACAATGGACTGGACGTGGAAAGAAAATGTCAAACAAGTGAGAAAGGCATAATGATGATTTCATTATGCCCTCTTCAATATGAGCACCGGAGACATCGACGAGATGCTGCATCGGTAAAACGATGTGATCAACAGTTGCTCAGCCGGCCAGTGTGGCCGAGCGGTTCTAGGCGCTCCAGTCTGGAACCGCGCGACCGCTATGGTCGCAGGTTCGAATAATGCCTCGGGCATGAATGTGTGTCATGACCTTAGGTTAGTTAGGTTTAAGCAGTTCTAAGTTCTAGGGGACTGATGACCTCAGATGTTAAGTCCCATAGCGCTCAGAGCCATTTGAACCATTTGAACAGTTGCTCGCGGCAGTTCCGGTAGAATCTGAGCAACGTGTTCATGTATAATGGCACTCACATCTGGTAGAAACCGAATGTATCCCTGGTAAACGCGTCCTTTTAGATATCCCCAGAGCCAAAAGTCATATAGATTCAGATCAGGTTGTCTTGCAGGCCATGCATCTGCAGTACCTCTGGAGACAACAGGTTTGTGGAAGGCTGCATTAAGCAGATCTTTCACTAGGCGAGCGACATGAGGTGTTTCTCCATCTTGCACGAAAACAGTGGTTTCCACATAGTTGCGCTCTTCCAAAGCAGGAATCAAATACTGTACAAGGAGGTCTCGATAACATGCAGACATTACAGTACACCTCAAAGGTGTTCTGGCTGTATTTTCTTCAAAAGCGGACCGATAATAAAGATGCTTGTGTATCCACACCACACAGTCACAGACGTCGACTGCAATGGCTCTTCGTGCACAACACGCGGTTTAACAGCATCCCAGATTCGGCAGTTCTGTGTATTCACCGCACCCTATAGCGTGAAATGTGGCTCGACATTCCACAGAATACTGCCCGGCCACATGCCATCAACTTCGATCTGAACCAGAAGCCGAAGAGCAAATTCAGAACGTTGCTGCCCGCATCTCGTGGTCGTGCGGTAGCGTTCTCGTTTACCACGCCCGGGTTCTCGGGTTCGATTCCCGGCGGGGTCAGGGATTTTCTCTGCCTCGTGATGGCTGGGTGTTGTGTGATGTCCTTAGGTTAGTTAGGTTTAAGTAGTTCTAAGTTCTAGAGGACTGATGACCATAGATGCTAAGTCCCATAGTGCTCAGAACCATTTGAACCATTCAGAACGTTGCTGTGGTTCATGAAGTTTCAGTTGCTGCGCCGTCTGGATCTTCTAGAGTGTACCAGTGTAATCGTGGGATGGACAATTCTCGTGACACTGCACTAGCGCTAACTCTGAATGGTCAGTTATAGCAACATCAACCTCATCAGTAACTTCCACAGGAATAGGACGCCTTCCTCTTCCAGGTCCCACACCAAGCTCACCCGTTTTTCGAACTCTCTTCTTTAAACCATTTAATGGCCTTGCGTCTCTGTTTAAACCTACTCTCTCAGTGCTCCACTGTAATTGCTGCCGTTCACATAGAACAGTTTCACTAACAGCACATGGCCTCTCTTCTCGACGGCCATACTGTTACCTCACGTCATAGCTTCTCAAATGACAGCGTGGATGCCAGATCCTCATACAAACAATATACAGCCTCTGATGGCCAAAACTGGAACTAATTTTTCTCAGCGTAAATGGGTTCCTCATTGACGCATTAGCATAGTGACCAAGTTTCGCTGCTGTATTATAATTACACCCCACACTGGACCTCCTTGAGTAGCTACACTTCAATTAAGCACCCGGTACTATAAATTTGCGGCGAACGCTCTGATACTCCTGTAATTTGCAGTGACCTTATCGCCATCGATTCTATTCACTTAGCTCGAGGTAAAGGAATCCCATACTTGCAGATCTGCATAAGGAGGCATTATAAGTCTGTCACCTGTTTCATTCTAGAATAAACGTTGTGGTAGCCAGCCTTTTCACTCCTGCAAGTTCTTAACAGCCTGAGCTGCAATCTTACTAGATAAGGCGGATGACGCACAAAATTCCTGTGACGTCTGACGCATAGCCGGTACATACACATGCCGATCGTGAAACTGACTACCGAGGAGTAGATAGTGTTCTAGTTTATCTTGATTACGAACAGAGGTACTCACTAATCTGCCGACCCAGTTCGTATCAGTTTGTGCGTGATCTTGGTATCTTTTAAAACGGTAAAAAGTATGTGCTCAGTGTTCTTGCGCTGTTCAAGTTGCACTACTCATTGCTTGTCCAGTACTTCCTGCTGCTCTTAAATACTGCAATGCGTTCCTGCTGGTCTTTCCTTTTAGCGGTGTGTTTGTAGTCTCCTGTGCAGCAATTGCAAGGTTATTAGCCTTGCACCTCACCAGAATCTGACGGGTAATGCTCACGGCGTCTGTGATATTTGATGAGCCACGCATGCCTCACAAGACGTGCTAAATGGCGAGCGCCTCAGAGAACTCGGCCTTTATTGGCTGGGTAAGGGTTTGGTGAACCCGCGTCTTCTGAATGAAAGACTGGTGAAGGCCGCCGGTATTCAATAACAGTAAGCTCTTGGTCTGCTTCAGTGACAGCCCTGCAGCGCGGCGGTAGTACGTTGTGTGTAACGAGTATCTAGGCTCAATTGCCCGGATAACGAGGATGGTACAAACCTCTATAAAAAATAAACGAACATCTCAATTTCAAGGTGTACTGCGCACCGATGGTGAATGGCTGTTAAGATGGAACAGTCGTTAGTGGACATCCTCTGAGGAACGTCCCGCAAGGGCATAAGCCTTACCAAGCAAAACGGGGTCCTGTCTGGGTGGACCTTTTTGTCCTTAGCTGGTCGTGGGAAATGACATATAGAGTCCAATACGCAGCAGCACTCCCAACGAAACGGATGTACTGCCTGGGAGCGTTCACAACCACTCGACAAAAAGATTCACGGCGAACAGTAATCTTGATAGTGTGATTAGTAAATGGGTTACAGAAATCATCAATCAAAATGAGTTCAAAGATTACGAAATGGTACCTTGCTGGCTAAAGCTAACAAATCGAAGCACCTGAAAGTATTAAGAAAATCTAGAAATTTTGGTGGAATTGATATAGTTGTTAAAATTCAATATTCCCTCAACTTAGACATGCCGTGATACAATCAACATGGACATCTTCGATCTTAAACAAGAATTTTCACCGGAGGAAATAGTCGACGTGATACAAAAAACGCAATTGCGGGAAATCCTGAAAGGCAGTCCACAAACCTGGCACTGTCTGAGCGCATGCAGCTATCTGGGAGCCACCCGGTCTGGAGCCGACACTGCCCAACATTCACCAAGGAAAGAAAAATGCAATAAATAAAAGTCACAAAGCGGATCCGTACTAAGATAGATATTTCGACGCTAACAACATGGAGAGAAAAAAGATCCACACCCAACACCTGTACTTGTAAATGTACTTGGTAAAGCAACCATGGTAAAAATACACTCCTGGAAATGGAAAAAAGAACACATTGACACCGGTGTGTCAGACCCACCATACTTGCTCCGGACACTGCGAGAGGGCTGTACAAGCAATGATCACACGCACGGCACAGCGGACACACCAGGAACCGCAGTGTTGGCCGTCGAATGGCGCTAGCTGCGCAGCATTTGTGCACCGCCGCCGTCAGTGTCAGCCAGTTTGCCGTGGCATACGGAGCTCCATCGCAGTCTTTAACACTGGTAGCATGCCGCGACAGCGTGGACGTGAACCGTATGTGCACTTGACGGACTTTGAGCGAGGGCGTATAGTGGGCATGCGGGAGGCCGGGTGGACGTACCGCCGAATTGCTCAACACGTGGGGCGTGAGGTCTCCACAGTACATAGATGTTGTCGCCAGTGGTCGGCGGAAGGTGCACGTGCCCGTCGACCTGGGACCGGACCGCAGCGACGCACGGATGTACGCCAAGACCGTAGGATCCTACGCAGTGCCGTAGGGGACCGCACCGCCACTTCCCAGCAAATTATCGACACTGTTGCTCCTGGGGTATCGGCGAGGACCATTCGCAACCGTCTCCATGAAGCTGGGCTACGGTCCCGCACACCGTTAGGCCGTCTTCCGCTCACGCCCCAACATCGTGCAGCCCGCCTCCAGTGGTGTCGCGACAGGCGTGAATGGAGGGACGAATGGAGACGTGTCGTCTTCAGCGATGAGAGTCGCTTCTGCCTTGGTGCCAATGATGGTCGTCTGCGTGTTTGGCGCCGTGCAGGTGAGCGCCACAATCAGGACTGCATACGACCGAGGCACACAGGGCCAACACCAGGCATCATGGTGTGGGGAGCGATCTCCTACACTGGCCGTACACCTCTGGTGATCGTCGAGGGGACACTGAATAGTGCACGGTACATCCAAACCGTCATCGAACCCATCGTTCTACCATTCCTAGACCGGCAAGGGAACTTGCTGTTCCAACAGGACAATGCACGTCCGCATGTATCCCGTGCCACCCAACGTGCTCTAGAAGGTGTAAGTCAACTACCCTGGCCAGCAAGATCTCCGGATCTGTCCCCCATTGAGCATGTTCGGGACAGGATGAAGCGTCGTCTCACGCGGTCTGCACGTCCAGGACGAACGCTGGTCCAACTGAGGCGCCAGGTGGAAATGGCATGGCAAGCCGTTCCACAGGACTACATCCAGCATCTCTAAGATCGTCTCCATGGGAGAATAGCAGCCTGCATTGCTGCGAAAGGTGGATATACACTGTACTAGTGCCGACATTGTGCATGCTCTGTTGCCTGTGTCTATGTGCCTGTGGTTCTGTCAGTGTGATCATGTGATGTATCTGACCCCAGGAATGTGTCAATAAAGTTTCCCCTTCCTGGGACAATGAATTCACGGTGTTCTTATTTCAATTTCCAGGAGTGTACATCAAAAGCAATATTCACAACAGTAGATATAAGGAAAAGTTCAACACTGAGGGTAGAGAAAGAAATCTGAAAACAAAGTGTCTCTGACCCTACCTGTCCCCCATCTGCCTCTAAATAAAAGTGGTCAAGGAAAGGAGCACTATGTTCGGGTCAAAACCTGTACCGGGAGTAGACTTACATGCTTCTCCACCAGACTTAGAGAACCGCTCCACTCCATCCACAGCCACCAACCAACTACATCAGTAACACATCGCCCCAGCACAAAGACAGGAGCAAAATTAAAAATACGACACTAAACTGGATTCCACACAACATTGAAATATGAGTTGGCACAGGACACATATGGAGGAACTGGGTCACCTCATACAGAACAGAAAAAATAGTTTAAATGGCTCTGAGCACTATGGGACTTAACATCTATGGTCATTAGTCCCATAGAACTATTTAATCCTATTTAACCTAAGGACATCACACAACACCCAGCCATCAAGAGGCACAGAAAATCCCTGACCCCGCCGGGAATCGAACCCGGGAACCCGGGCGTGGGAAGCGAGAAAGCTACCGCACGACCACGAGATGCGGGCGTACAGAGCAGACCTTTCTTGCTAGATGCAGGTATAGTGTAGTTAGTTGGCAAATATCGAACTCTTCTGCGGCATCCTGTAACAGGCGTTGTAATGTAAGATGAAAGATATTCACTTAGGGCTTTAATTAAATTTCTTTCATTTTACGTTGCATTATTTACTTGTATTTTCAGCATTTCTGTTCCGTTTCTATATTAAATCTTAACAATAGTTACTGTCAACGTACCCCTTAACTATCCAGGGTGTAAAGGGTATAAATGCAGATGTTTCTATTGGTGACTGAGGACGGTGTACTGAACAACATTACCTCACTTTTTTCTCCATTTGCAGAGTAATAATTATAGCTATTATGAATAGTATTTTCTTAGGTTGCTTATTACTTCCGAGCAAATGTGGCAAGAGCAAGTATTTAATGCCTATTTTCCCCTGGGCATCAGGTCAGGTGCTGAATTGAGGGTGCCAACGACGCGAAGTGGTTAGTCTATACTGACAGCCCTAGTCCAGTTAGTGGTGCCGTTACGACCATGCACAAAACATCAGGTCGTCAAGTTTCTTCCGTGTTTGCGTGAAGACTGTTCGACGCAGAGAAGAAACAACATACTCACTTATGTGTGTACATAATAAGATAAAACATATAAAAATATTTGCACTTACACTCGCTACATCCTGTATACACATGGTGAGGCATTTTAAAATGTTTCTGGAAATATCCGGAAAACTACAAATCGGATTAAAAAAAGGTTGTAATAAAAGTTGCTCGTGTCGAAGAGGAACATCTAATGACACCAAACTCGATACCCCTGCTCCACCCCAGGGACGGGAGTGAGATCAACTTTCAAATATTACATAGGAATCCTATTTTTAATGCAGATTCGGATTCTCCGGGGAAAAATACGTGACTTTTTTATTTGACATTTTTTTCGTTGCCTAATAGATGACGTTGTAATCGATAAAAACCGAAATGGATTAGGATCGTTGAAAAATGATATCCCAAGTGTTGTATCTAGGAATCCTGCATACTCAAATGGTTGAAATGGCTCTGAGCACTATGGGACTCAGGTTCGAATCCTGCCTCGGGCATGGATGTGTGTGATGTCCTTAGGTTAGTTAGGTTTAAGTAGTTCTAGGGGACTGATGACGTTAGGAGTTAAGTCCCATAGTGCTCAGAGCCATTTGAACTATGAGACTCAACATCTGTGGTCATCAGTCCCCTAGAACTTAGAACTACTTAAACTTAACTAACCTAAGAGCATCACACACATCCATGCCCGAGGCAGGATTCGAACCTGCGACCGTAGCGGCCACGCGGTTCCAGACTGAAGCGCCCAGAACCGCACGGCCACACCGGCCGGCCCTGCATACTCGGTTCGCTAGACAAACAATCAAACAGCTCGTATTAATGAGTTTTATTAAAACAAGAGAAGTGCAAATACTTAATTTTGGTCTGAGCCGGCCGCTGTGGCCGAGCGGTTCTAGGCGCTTCATTGTGGAACCGAGCTGTTGCTACGGTCGCAGGTTCGAATCTTGCCTCAGGCATGGATGTGTGTGATGTCCTTAGGTTAGATAGGTTTAAGTAGTTCTAAGTCTAGGGGACTGATAACCTCAGATGTTTAAGTTCCATAGTGCTTAGAGCCATTTTGGTCTGAGATCATCCACAAGTGCAATTACACAGATGTGTCGCAAGCAAAGGCGACATACAAAATAATCAGTCTTCTTCAGAATAGACAAACACAAGTAACGCCTCTGGTCCTAGCGACCGCCACTAACAAAAGTCTGTCAACTGAACATACAGTGACTGCTGATCTCTAACTGTGCTACATAGAGTTTGCTAATGAAGAGGCTACGATGCGTCGGCTAACGAAGTGGCTAACGTCGAAGATGCTGTCGAAGTGGCTGCCACCACTCGGGTGCGACGCTTATGTCGTCTTCACCTAGGGGCCGCTGCTGTTGCGTTGTCGTCTTGGAAGGAGGTCGGTCAGTGTGCGATGGGTTGACCTCTTCTCAAATGCTTCTCTTCTCTGTCTTTACCGACTGGAGCGCCTGCGATGACTTTACGCCGAAACACCAAGAAATACACATCGACTAGGATCCCGGTAGGTTAGAAAGGCAGTTGTTCTAAAATATTTAATGAGAAATCAGTTTTTACAGCAAAAAACTTGATTCTCCAGACCACAATACATTACTTTGTCCACGTTATGGATGTAATTCCTTACACAGATATCGCTAAAATAGAAAGCAACTAGAAGTTTTCTTTGTTTTGTTTATCAGTTAATTAAAAATTACTTTTAGTACTTTTAGCGTTACCTGGGTATGACGTGTTGGACATAGCAGTAACGTGTCCCCCTATGGGTGCTTCTCGAGAGAGTCTTCAAAATTGGCATGCCAGTTTCCTATGGGAAATGCTGAAAGTATCAACAACCTCAGAGAACATGCGGTAGTGAATTATCAATGAATGTGCAACCATTAGTGAAGTAGACACTTAGAGAAGTAGCATTGTCTTTCAGAAGTAGGGTTGCAATGTGTATTGCAGAAAATCTGCTTCATTAAAACATGGTGATTTATGACGTGCAAGGGGACTCATCAAAAACAAGCACCCTGATGGTGAGAGGCAAGGAGACTCACTCACATTACGAAAGCACCCCAAGGGGAACAAAACACTACAACGTCCACGTCGTAGTTCCTCGTTAGCGCTAAAAGTAGTTTTTAATTAATTGATACACAAACCAATGAATTGTGTCGTGTCTTAACGCAGGACGGAGTGAAGACGGGGGGTTACAAGTCAGTCTGAAATTTTCAAGCACTTAGGATCAATTGCAGAAATACAAACTCCCATAGAAGGCAGATTGATTGTTTGCTGTACCGCCAAACACTGTCACGGGGCATCTACGAGAGATGCAGATTTTGGGACTCCATAGGATACTTGCAGCAGCACACTCAAGGATACTCGGGGGTCTGAATAACACTGTTTATTTGCAATCAAAATGACTACTACACTGTAGGTTAATTCTAAACATCATAAAAAGCCAAGGGTGCTACTGGTTGCACAACTGAAGTCAGTGTCTGAGCCCACGGAGTGAGAGCGAACAGAAGCAGCGAACACTAGCAGCATTTTGAGTACAAACATAGAGAGCAGCACTGCAAGTCAGAGAAACAGACTTGTCGGAGCTTACCGAGACTGGCAACGATCAACTCGGAGTTAGCGTCCCAATGATGTGACTGAGAACTGCCTCTGAATACAAAGCTATTGTTTTTAAAAGGGATGTGGCGACGCACTGCTTCTCCCTTCATATAGTCGGCCCGCCTCACCTCCGAAAGTTTACAGGATTCAGCTAATCTGACGACTGGTTCTGCATCTCCAGGGCGCCTCTGGCCAACTACATTCAGATTCTTCCCCTTCTCCTTGTCGGTGGATAGGGATGTACCTTGTCTTTACATTACCCATCTCCAGGTTTGGTAGCAACAGCGTTCAGCTGAAAGCTAAACGTCACTGCTCTTCCTCTTGTGGCCAGCAATAACAGCGTTTTATGTCACTTGGCCCCGCCCAGAGGCACTTCGTCAGTGGGGACCGCTGCTGTACCACTTCAAACAGAGTAAACCACTGACGCAGCAGTTCTCAGAGGCAAGTATCAACCTTGCTGCGTCTGCTAAGACGAGCCTTTTTGTGGACATCGTCTACTGTGACGCCTTACAACGCGTGTAGGCGATGGATGGAGTTACCAGTCAATTCTCTGAAGTGAAACTTCTCCTCAGGGATAGTTACCCTCAGCGTCTGAAATTTGTAGGTCTCTAGCGTTACTGATGATCTCTGGTAACCTAAACGCTACCACTTTTGCCTGCTCTCTGCATTGTGTCTCTTATTTTCTGTCTTGGAGTGGCTTTTCTGGCTTCCAACAGTCTTACGCTTAATCATTGCATCGCCAGTCTATGACAATTGTTCCATTGCTTTCCACATCAGTAACGTCTGTGAAATAAATTACACCAATATTGTGGACAAAGTAACGTATTATGTTCTGCAAAAGTCATGTTTTCTGCTATAAAAACCTGTTTCTCATTAGAATAATTGCCTTTCTAACCTCCTGGGACCCTAATATGATGTGTATTTTTTGAAATATTATCATTTTTGAATGGTTATTAATTCATTTACGTTTTGTCGATTATAGTGGCATCTATCATGCAACGAAAAAATTTTAAATTAGAGAAATTATGTAGTTTATCCGGAGAAACTGATCCAGCAACAAAAAATGAGGTATCATTTCAAGATTTAGAAGTTGAACTCGTTCCCGGCTCTTGGTGGTGGCTTGAGTTTTGTGCAATTAGTTGTCCCACTCCGAGACGAACAACTTTTATTCCAACCCTTTTTTAATCCGATTTGTAGTTTTCCAGATATATTCAAAAACAGGTTCAGCTGCTGCACCGTCTATATAACATAAAACATTGTATGACATCCTGGTTATTGAGTATGTACGACTTGTTTCCACATTATAGATCTAATATTTACGACAGTAAACTGAATTAAATTGTTAATGTTCCGGTATGCTCTGTATACCTTCCATCAAGGAACCCGTTGACAGTGAAATGGTTCAAGTGGCTCGAAGCGCTATGGGACTTTACATCTGTGGTCATCAGTCCCCTAGACTTAGAACGACTTAAACCTAACTAACCTAAGGACATCACACACATCCATGCCCGAGGCAGGATTCGAACCTGTGACCGTAGCACCAGCGCAGTTCTGGACTGAATCGTCTAGAACCGCTCGGTCACAGCGGCCGGCCGTTGACAGTGAGAACCTCAAACAGTGTATTGCTGAACTTTCCCCTACTTTAGGATTGGATGAGGCCAGTCTTAAATGTAACCCTCGGAATATGTGGTAGACCATGTGTGCTCAAGCTGTTTCTACTGCAGCTAGTGAAACAATGCTGTCCTGTTGTTTAATATGGAAACTGTATGCAAAGGAAAACACCGACGCTGCAAAGCATAACTTGATGGTTTGCTAGGTTTTCTTTTTACTATCTAACCAGGAAAGCTATAGGACAATTGAGGATCACGTAATGGAAGTCGAGTCTGCTCTTAACAAATTTTTTATTTACTCTAAAGCTGAAGAAGATGAATAGAAAGTTATCTCCGTGTAAAATAATCTCAGTTTTACTTTTAAACTAAACAGAAGTCAATCACAAGTATTCTGCTTTAGCAGTATCCCTTTTATACTTAAATTAAGCAAATGTTAAACAAGAGTTAGATGTAAAATAAAATCAACCCAACCTCGAATTAAGTTAACAAAAACATTCCATTATCCTCGTTTTCCTTTTGTTGATGTTCATCTTATATCCTCCTTTCAAGACATTATCCATTCCGTTCAGCTGCTCTTCCAGGTCCTTTGCTGTCTCTGACAGAATTACAATATCATCGGCGAACCTCAAAGTTTCTATATCTTCTCCATAGATTTTAATTCCTACTCCGATTTTTTCTTTGTTGTCTTTACTGCTTGCTCAATATACAGATTGAATAACACCGGGGATGGGCTACAATCCTGTCTCACTCCCTTCCCAACCACTGCTTCCCTTCCATGCCCCTCGACTCGTATATCTGCCATCTGGTTTCTGTACAAATTGTAAATAGCACTTCGCTCCCTGTATTTTACCACTGCCACCTTCAGAATTTGAAAAAGAGTATTCCAGTCAACATTGTCAAAAGCTTTCTCTAAGTCTACAAATGCTAGAAACGTAGGTTTGCCTTTCCTTAATCTATTTTCTAAGATAAGTCGTAGGGTCAGTATTGCCTCAAGTGTTTCAACATTTCTACGGAATCCAAACTGATCTTCCCCGAGGGCGGCCTCTACCAGTTTTTCCATTCGTCTGTAAAGAATTTGTGTTAGTATTTTGCAGCCGTGGCTTATTAAACTGATAGTTCGGTAATTTTCACATCTGTCAACACCTGCTTTCTTTGGGATTCGAATTATTATATTCTCCTTGAAGTCGGAGGGTATTTCACCTGTCTCATACATCTTGCTCACTAGATGGTAGAGTTTTGTTAGGCCTGGCTCTCCCAAGGCTGTCAGTAGTTCTAATGGAATGTTGTCTACTCCCGGGGCCTTGTTGCGACTTACGTCTTTCAGTGCTCTGTCAGACTCTTCACGCAGTATCATATCTCCTATTTCATCTTCATCTACATTATCTTCCATTTCTATAATATTATCCTCAAGAACATCGCCGTTGTATAGACCCTCTATATACTCCTTCCACCTTCCTGCTTTCCCTTCTTTGCTTAGAACTGGGTTTCCATTTGAGCTCTTGATATTCATGCAAGTGGTTCTCTTTTCTCCAAAGGTCTCTTTAATTTTCCTGCATGCAATATCTATCTTGCCCCTAGTGATATGCGCCTCTACATCCTTACATTTGTCACCTAGCCGTCCTTGCTTAGCCGTTTTGCACTTCTTGTCGATCTCATTTTTGAGACGTTTGTATTCCTCTTTGCCTGCTTCATTTACCGCATTTTTATATTTTCTCCTTTCATAAATTAAATTCAATATCTCTTCTGTTACCCAAGGATTTCTATTAGCCCTAGTCTTTTTACCTACTTGATCTTCTGCTACCTTCACTATTTTATCTCTCAAAGCTACCCACTCTTCTTCTACTGTATTTCTTTCCCCCATTCTTGTCAATCGTTCCGTAATGATCTCCTTGAAGCTGTCTACAACCTCTGGTTCTTTCAGTGTATCCAGGTCCCATCTCCTCAAATTCCCACATTTTTGCAGTTTCTTCAGTTTTAATCTACAGTTCATAACCAATAGATTGTGGTCAGAGTCCACATCTGCCCTTGGAAATGTCTTACAATTTAAAACCTGGTTTCTGAATCTATGTCTTACCATTATATAATCTATATGATACCTTCTAGTTCAAATGGTTCAAATGGCTCTGAGCACTATGGGACTTAATATCTTAGGTCATCAGTCCCCTAGAACTTAGAACTACTTAAACCTAACTAACCTAAGGACATCACACACATCCATGCCGGAGGCGTGAACCGCAAGCCCACCGCGGCCGGCATACCTTCTAGTATCTCCAGACTTCTTCCATATATACAACCTTCTTTTATGATTCTTGAACCAAGTGATAGCTATGATTAAGTTATGCCCTGTGTAAAATTCTACCAGGCGGCTTCCACTTTCATTCCTTACTCTCATTCAATATTCACCTACTACGTTTCCTTGTCTTCCTTTTCCTACTGTCAAGTTCCAGTCCTCCATGACTATTAAACTTTCTTGTCCCTTCACTATCAGAATTATTTCTTTTATCTCATCATACATTTCATCAATCTCCTCGTCATCTGCGGAGCTAGTTGGTATATAAACTTGAACTACTGTGGTAGGTGTGGGCTTCGTATCTATCTTGGCCACAATAATGCGTTCACTATGCTGTTTGTAGTAGCTTACCCGCATTCCTATTTTCCTATTCATTATTATACCTACTCCTGCATTACCCCTATTTGATTTTGTACTTTTAACCCTGTATTCACCTGATCAGAAGTCTTGTTCCTCCTGCCACCGAACTTCACTAATTCCCAATATATCTGACTTTAACCTATCTATTTCCCTTTTTAAATTTGCTAACCCACCTGCCCGATTAAGGGATCTGACATTCCACGCTCCGATCAGTAGAATGCCAGTTTTCTTTCTCCTGATAACAACGTCCTCCTGAGTAGTCCCCGCCCGGAGATCTGAATGGGGGACTATTTTACCTCCGGAATATTTTACCCAAGAGGACGCCATCATAATTTAACCATACAGTGAAGCTGCATGCCTCGGAAAAAATTACGGCTGTAGTTTCCCCTTGCATTCAGCCGTTCGCACTACCAGCACATCAAGGCCGTGTTGGCTAGTGTTACAAGGCAAGACAATCAATCATCCAGACTGTTGTCCCTGCAACTACTGAAAATGCAGTAAAAGGAAATAATTTTCTGATTGCTTACAGGGTAAATAGGGATCCGGAGAAATAAACTTGCTGATGCGACTGCCAAAGAAGCGTGCTTCCTCCAACCTCCAGTTCGCTGTTCAGTCCAAAAATGTTTCAAATGGCTCTAAGCACTATGAGACTTAACATCTGAGGTCATCAGTTCCCTAGACTTAGAATTACTTAAACCTAACTAACCTGAGGACAACACACACATCCATGCTGCAGGCAGGATTCGAACCTGCGACCGTGGCAGCAGCGCGGTTCCGGACTGAAGCGCCTAGAACCTCTTTTTTTATAATCTCATTTTGTTCTGTATTTTTCGTTGACCTCGTTCGTGGCGGACGTCCGATTACACTCGTTCAGGTTGTTCGTTGATCTGTTCACTCAGTTTTTATTCCAGAGGGTAGCTAAACTCTCTGACCGAACACGATGATGTCGACCACAGCCGCCGGCGCTGTTCAGTCCTCCTGCCGGCCATTCACAGTACACGTGACCAGGAACGCCACGTGCTGGTGCGAGGCTTAGTGGCTGGAAGTGGGGACCGATAAGCTGTGGTCAGTGAAACCTGTAGTGTGACAACTGCATACCACCTTCTGACCATGACGAGGCGAAGAGTGGGACATTGTCTCATGACACATGGCTTTCTCTACAGCGTGATGCCACACCAGTGTATCAAAATTGCAGAACTAGGGTACCTATGCAGCATACTTCGATTAATTGTATTTTATTTGATGACCTGAGGCCAGATATGGATCTCCCACAGGACCTACCCTCTCTTAGATGACAATGAGAAGAGTGTGATACGAGTTTTAAGGTTTTATCTGTTGTCAGAGCTCCTTCCCAAAATACTGGGTGTCAGATTTTAATGTGTTGATGAGTAGATGCGACATCCACTCTAAGCAATCAGCCAGCCACATTAATCTGGCACCTTTTTAAGTGCATCAGTCCTGGTATTTTATAAATAGTTTTACCAATAGTTGCCGGCCGTTGTGGCCGAGCGGTTCTAGGCGCTTCAGTCCGGTACCGCGCTGCTGCTACGATCGCAGGCTCGAATCCTGCCTCGGGCATGGATGTGTGTGATGTCCTTAGGTTAGTTAGGTTTAAGTAGTTCTAAGTATAGGGGACTGATGACCTCAGATGTTAAGTCCCATAGTGGTCAGAGCCATTTGGACCTTTTTTTTACCAATAGATACTCTGTTGTTTTTTTATTTCTTTAATTTAAATTTATCCATGTTATATGGATGTTGTTTGAGGTCTGCGACTGTATTATAAGAGTATGCGGAATAATTTATACTGCCGCAGTCACTTTTTACTAATATTTTATTGGCACAATGCATTTCGGCAGCGTGCATTGTGCTAATAAAATATTAGTAAAAAGTGACTGCAGCAGTATAAATTATTCCACATAAAGTTTTTATTTGTATTTAATGGTCTTCTTTTATGACCATGTCAATGTTGCGTTTTAAATTCTTATGGTGCTGTGTTTGTTGATACAACATGCTTTCAGAATTTATTTTTGCTTTAACTGATTTTAACTTACCTCTTATATATTTATTTCATGCAAGAACGGCGAAGACCTCGCAGTTTAGCGTACTAAAACTCTAAACACTAACTAATTTACATTATCCGCTCTTGTAACCCACTGAGTTTTATCTTTGATATTGGTCTAGAGTTAACAGAAATCACCCGGTGTCGCAGCAAACACGTTTGATGGGCAAAGCCGAGGATCTCTCGGCTGATTAAAAGCTACCGCGCAGCAACGGGCAGACATTCCATCACTTTCATAGAGGCTGCCACAATCGGAAATCCCTCTGATATCTACACTGAGGTGACAAAAATCATGGGATCGTGATATGCGCATATACTGACAGCGGCAGTATCGTGTACTCAAGGTATAAAAGAGCAGTGCATCAACAGAGATGTCGTCTGTGCTCGGGTGATTCATGAGAAAAGGTTTTTCGACACGATTACGATTGAGCGAATGCGAAATGGTATTTGGAGCTAGACGCATGGGACATTCTGTTTCGGAAATCGTTAGTGAATTCAGTATTCCGAGGTCCATAGCGTCAAGAGCGTGCCGAGAGTACCAAATTTCAGGCATTACCTCTTACCACGGAAAACGCAGTGGCCGACGGCCTTCACGTAACGACCGAAAGCAGCGGCGTTTGCGTAGAGTAGTAAGTGTTAACACACAACAACACTGCGTGAAATAACCGCAGAAATAAATGTGGGCGTAGGACGACAGTGCGGCGAATTTTGGCGTTAATGGGCTATAGAAGATGATGGCCGACGCGAGTGCCTTTGGCAACAGCACGACAGCGCCTGCAGCGCCTCTCCTGGGCTCGTGACCACATCGATTGGAAGCTAGACGACTGTAAAACCGTGGTCTGGTCAAATGAGCCTTGACTTCAGTTTCTATCCGTTGATGGTAGAGTTCGAGTGTGACGCAGACCCCACGAAGCCACGGAGCCACGCGACTGCTACGGTCGTAGGTTCGAATCCTGCCTCGGGCATGGATGTGTGTGATGTCCTTAGGTTAGTTAGGTTTAAGTAGTTCTAAGTTCTAGGGGACTGATGACCACAGGTGTTAAGTCCCATAGTGCTCAGAGGCATTTGAACCACGGATCCAAGTTGTCAACAAGGCACTGTGGAAGCTTGTGGTGGGTGGCTCTATAATGGTGTGGGCTGTATTTACATGGAATGAGCCTTGACTTCAGTTTCTATCCGTTGATGGTAGAGTTCGAGTGTGACGCAAACCCCACGAAGCCACGGAGCCACGCGACTGCTACGGTCGTAGGTTCGAATCCTGCCTCGGGCATGGATGTGTGTGATGTCCTTAGGTTAGTTAGGTTTAAGTAGTTCTAAGTTCTAGGGGACTGATGACCACAGATGTTAAGTCCCATAGTGCTCAGAGGAATTTGAACCACGGATCCAAGTTGTCAACAAGGCACTGTGGAAGCTTGTGGTGGGTGGCTCTATAATGGTGTGGGCTGTGTTTGCATGGAATGGACTGGATCCTATGGTCCCATTGAACCAATCATTGACTGCAGATGGTTACGTTCGGCTGCTTGGATAC
This sequence comes from Schistocerca gregaria, assembly GCF_023897955.1. Classification (NCBI taxonomy): domain Eukaryota; kingdom Metazoa; phylum Arthropoda; class Insecta; order Orthoptera; family Acrididae; genus Schistocerca; species Schistocerca gregaria. The sequence continues at coordinate 606,534,714 of NC_064931.1, read as the reverse complement.
CATTTACAGCCATTTATGGACTTTATGTTCCCAAAACTACGATGAAATTTTGATGGATGGCAAAGTGCTATGTCACCGGGCCATAATTGCTCATGATTGGTTTGAAGAACATTTTGGACAATTAGAGCGAATGATATGGCTATCCAGATCGCCCGGTATGTATCCCATCGAAATTTATGGGACGTAATCGAGAGATCAGTTCGTGCACAAAATCCTGCACAGGTAACACTTCCGCAATTATGGACAGCTATATAGGCAGCATGGTTTAGTATTTCTGCAGGAGACTTCCAATGACTTGTTGAGTCCATTCCACATCAAGTTATTGCAATACGCCGGGCAAACTGAGGTCCGACACGGGATTAGGAGATAATAGAAGCTCTCCTGCGACATGGCTTAGCCATGCCTCTGCAATATCCCTTCTTCCGGGAGTGTTAGTTCTGCAAGGTTCGCAGAAGAGCTTCTGTGTATTTTGGAAGGTAGAAGACGAGGTACTGGCAGAATTGAAGTTGTGAGGACGAGTCGTGCTTGGGTAGCTCAGATGGTAAAGCACTTGCCCGCGAAAGGCAAAGGTCCCGAGTTCTAGTCTCGGTCCGGCACACAGTTTCAAATCTGCCAGGAAGTTTCATATCAGCGCACACTCCGCTGCAGAGTGAAAATCTCATTCTCATAGCATGTATGACCAATTGACCGACACCAAAACCGGTGCAGAGACAACTGTGGTGCACCATGGGCCATAAGTGGCAGGGATAGACGTCGGCTGCGGAGATGTGTACGAGCGAATAAACGTGCAACTGTTGAGCAACTAAACGCCCAGATGAACCAAGAGGCTACGAGCAGTGTCTCCTCAACGACCGTTCAGGAAACATTGCTGTATATGGGCTTCCACAGTAGCCGCCTGGTTCATGCACCTACACTGACTGCTGTTCATCGGCAATGAAGACTGGAATTCGCACGCCAGTACCGCAGCTGAACGTTTACTGAGTGGCGACAGGGCGCATTTTCAGATGAATCACGTCTTATGCTCCATTGGACAGATGGGCGTTGGCATGTGTGCAATGTAAAACATCTGAAAGTAAACATCCTGTAAGCTTTATGGTCTGGGGAATGTTTCCGTGGCATACTGAAGGTGGTCTCGTCGTTCTGCAAGGCACACTGGATCGACGAGAATATACATCTATCCTTGGGCACCATGTCAACCCCTACATGCAGCTTGTTTTTCCTCGGCACGATGGCAGCTACCAGCATGGGGTGTTCTAAGAGCACAAGAGTTTACTCCACTCCCCTGGCCACCAACCCCCCCCCCCCCTCCCAGATTAGAGTCCAATCGAGAATCTGTGGGACAGTACGCACTGTGGATCGTCAACCTAGAAACCTGGCGCGGCTGGCCTCGTCACTTGTGTCAGCGTGGCTCCACATACCTGTCGGTAACTTCCACAACATCATTGACTTTTCCCGAACTTCTCACAACAGTCCGCGCTGCAAACGGTGGTTGTTCAGGTTTCTGACAGGTGGTCACATTAATGTGATTGGACCCCGTATCTTTGCGTGGGCCGGCCGCGGTGGTCTAGCGGTTCTAGGCGCGCAGTCCGGAACCGCGCAACTGCTACGCTCGCAGGTTCGAATCCTGCCTCGGGCATGGATGTGTGTGATGTCCTTAGGTTAGTTAGGTTTAATTAGTTCTAAGTTCTAGGCGACTGATGACCACAGAAGTTAAGTCGCAGAGCCATTTGAACCATTTTTGAAATAAGTATAAATCTCCTAACATATACCTCTCCACTTTCTTTCGTCAGCGTAGTGGCGTTATTTCTTCATTCCTTCATTATATTTCATCAGCCATCCCATTACACAGATTTCTGTCATGTGCATCATACCACCTCCTCACGTCTCCTTCGAATAATAACAAAACACTTTCCCTTCCCTCTATATGGCACAATCTTACCAAACTCTCTTAACGACAGACAACGTAATTACCAAAATCAAATCTCAGCGCCGGCCATTGTGGCCGAGTGGTTCTAGGTGCTTCAGTCTGGAACCGTGCGATCGCTACGGTCGCAGGTTCGAATCCTGCCTCGGGCATGAGTGTGTGTGATGTCCTTAGGTTAGTTAGGTTTCAATAGCTCTAAGTTCTAGGGGACTGATGACCTCCGATGTTAAGTCCCATAGTGCTCAGAGCCATTTGAACCATCAAAACTCAGCTTCAAAATGGTTCAGATGGCTCTGAGCACTATGGGACTTAACTTCTGAGGTCATCAGTCCCCTAGAACTTAGAACTACTTAAACCTAACTAACCTATGGACATCACACACACCCATACCCGGGACAGGATTCGAACCTGCGACCGTAGCGGTCGCGCGGTTCCAGACTGTAGCGCCTAGAACCGCTCGGCCACCCCGGCTGGCAAAACTCAGCTTCATGTAGACTTCATTTCCATAGATTTTAGAAAAATGGAGCTTTTATAATTTTTCATGTGCAGTATTTATTTACTTTCCAACTAATTATATCCGATTTTTCACTCATATTTATTACTATCTTTTCTGATCTTGTCGAGAAGCTACAAAAGTTCAACGGAAATTTTAAATGCCCTAATGCAAACTCTCCTCTCACTGTTGCTATGTCATAAATCAGGTACGTCAAAATCGGTGAGTAATTCTTACACTATTAAAGTTCGTACACAGTAATAGCTCATGCAACACATTAAGACATATAATTCTTATTGGTTACGGGTAGAAAAGAAAACATATGAAATCACACAGTAGAAATGAGGTTGCAGTCAGCTGGGACTGCACAGTGTATCTGCCAAAGAGTGACAGATTCCCTACAGACGTGCGCGCATGCATGTCTGAAGGAAATAAGAAATGAATTGAAAAAAAAAAGACACGCCGCGAAGGAATTATCGGAACTGGACAGAAATCGGTAGACGTGATGTACATGTACAGACAAACAAATGATTATAATTTTAGAAAAAGTTGGATGATTTATTCAAGAGAAAGAACTTCAAAAACTGAGCAGGTCAGTAACACGTTGGTCCACCTTGGCCCCTGTGCAAGCAGTTTTTCGGCTTGGCATTGATTGACAGAGTTGTTAAATGTCCTCCTGAAGGATATCATATCAAATTCTGTCCAACTGACCCATTAGATCGCCAAAATCCTGTTATGTCTGGACGGCCCGCCAATAATGCTCCAAATATTCTCAATTAGGGAGAGATCCGGAGACCTTGATAGCCAAGGTAAGGTTTATAAAGCATGAAGACAAGCAGTAGAAACTCCCGCCGTGTGCGAACAGGCATTACCTTGCTGAAACGTAAGCCCAGGATGGCTTGCAATGAAGGGCAACAAAACGGGGGATAAAACATCGTGGACTTACCGCTGTGCTGTAACGGTGCCGTAGATGACAGCCAAAGGGGTTGTTGAGCCGTAAGGCGAGCGACAGGTTGGTATCCTACCGCTGTCCGGGTCGACTCCAACACGTCATCTTCACTGGTCATCGAGGCTCAGTTCGAAGCAGAACTCATCACTGAAGACAATTCTATTCCATTCAATGAAATTCCAGGGCGAAGGTGTGCCTGGGGACGCCTTGGGCAGTGGTGGGGCCCAACGCGACTGTCGCCCGACTTTTTTTTTTTTTTTTTTTTTTTTTTTTTTTTTTTTTTTTCATCAGTCTTCTGACTGGTTTGGTGCGGCCCGCCACCAGTTCCTTTCCTGTGCTAACCTCTTCATCTCAGAGTAGCACTTGCAACCTAGGTCCTCAATTATTTGCTTGACCTATTCCAATCACTGTCTTCCTCTACAGTTTTTGCCCTCTATAGCTCCCTCTAGTACCATGGAAGTCATTCCCTCATGTCTTAGCAGATGTCCTATCATCCTGTCCCTTCTCCTTATCAGTGTTTTCCACATATTCCTTTCATCTCCGATTCTGCGTAGAACCTCCTCATTCCTTACCTCCCACCTAATTTTCAACATTCGTCTATAGCACCACATCTCAAATGCTTCGATTCTCTTCTGTTCCGGTTTTCCCACAGTCCATGTTTCACTACCATACAATGCTGTACTCCAGACGTACATCCTCAGAAATTTCTTCCTCAAATTAAGGTCGGTATTTGATATTAGTAGACTTCTCTTGGCCAGAAATGCCTTTTTTGCCATAGCGAGTCTGCTTTTGATGTCCTCCTTGCTCCGTCCGTCATTGGTTATTTTACTGCCTAGGTAGCAGAATTCCTCAACTTCACTGACTTCGTGACCATCAATCCTGATGTTAAGTTTCTCGCTGTTCTCATTTCTACTACTTCTCATTACCTTCGTCTTTCTCCGATTTACTCTTAAACCATACTGTGTACTCATTAGACTGTTCATTCCGTTCAGCAGATCATTTAATTCTTCTTCACTTTCACTCAGGATAGCAATATCATCAGCGAATCGTATCATTGATATCCTTTCACCTTGTATTTTAATTCCACTCCTGAACCTTTCTTTTATTTCCATCATTGCTTCCTCGATGTACAGATTGAAGAGTAGGGGCGAAAGGCTACAGCCTTGTCTTACTCCCTTCTTAATACGAGCAATTCGTTCTTGATCGTCCACTCTTATTATTCCCTCTTGGTTGTTGTACATATTGTGTATGACCCGTCTCTCCCTATAGCTTACCCCTACTTTTTTCAGAATCTCGAACAGCTTGCACCATTTTATATTGTCAAACGCTTTTTCCAGGTCGACAAATCCTATGAACGTGTCTTGATTTTTCTTTAGCCTTGCTTCCATTATTAGCCGTAACGTCAGAATTGCCTCTCTCGTGCCTTTACTTTTCCTAAAGCCAAACTGATCGTCACCTAGCGCATTCTCAATTTTCTTTTCCATTCTTCTGTATATTATTCTTGTAAGCAACTTCGATGCATGAGCTGTTAAGCTGATTGTGCGATAATTCTCGCACTTGTCAGCTCTTGCCGTCTTCGGAATTGTGTGGATGATGCTTTTCCGAAAGTCATATGGTATGTCACCAGACTCATATATTCTACACACCAACGTGAATAGTCGTTTTGTTGCCACTTCCCCTAATGATTTTAGAAATTCCGATGGAATGTTATCTATCCCTTCTGCCTTATTTGACCGTAAGTCCTCCAAAGCTCTTTTAAATTCCGATTCTAATACTGGATCCCCTATCTCTTCTAAATCGACTCCTGTTTCTTCTTCTATCACATCAGACAAATCTTCACCCTCATAGAGGCTTTCAATGTATTCTTTCCACCTATCTGCTCTCTCCTCTGCATTTAACAGTGGAATTCCCGTTGCACTCTTAATGTTACCACCGTTGCTTTTAATGTCACCAAAAGTTGTTTTGACTTTCCTGTATGCTGAGTCTGTCCTTCCGACAATCATATCTTTTTTGATGTCTTCACATTTTTCCTGCAGCCATTTCGTCTTAGCTTCCCTGCACTTCCTATTTATTTCATTCCTCAGCGACTTGTATTTCTGTATTCCTGATTTTCCCGGAACATGTTTGTACTTCCTCCTTTCATCAATCAACTGAAGTATTTCTTCTGTTACCCATGGTTTCTTCGCAGCTACCTTCTTTGTACCTATGTTTTCCTTCCCAACTTCTGTGATGACCCTTTTTAGAGATGTCCATTCCTCTTCAACTGTAATGCCTACTGCGCTATTCCTTATTGCTGTATCTATAGCGTTAGAGAACTTCAAACGTATCTCGTCATTCCTTAGTACTTCCGTATCCCACTTCTTTGCGTATTGATTCTTCCTGGCTAATGTCTTGAACTTCAGCCTACTCTTCATCACTACTATATTGTGATCTGAGTCTATATCTGCTCCTGGGTACGCCTTACAATCCAGTATCTGATTTCGGAATCTCTATCTGACCATGATGTAATCATGGCCTTTTCCAAGTATACCTCCTCCTCTTGTGATACTTGAACAGGGTATTCGCTATTAATAGCTGAAACTTGTTACAGAACTCAATTAGTCTTTCTCCTCTTTCATTCCTTGTCCCAAGCCCATATTCTCCTGTAACCTTTTCTTCTACTCCTTCCCCTACAACTGCATTCCAGTCGCCCATGACTATTACATTTTCGTCCCCCTTTACATACTGCATTTCCCTTTCAATATCCTCATGCACTTTCTCTATCTGTTCATCTTTAGCTTGCGACGTCGGCATGTATACCTGAACTATCGTTGTCGGTGTTGATCTGCTGTCGATTCTGATTAGAACAACCCGGTCACTGAACTGTTCACAGGAACACACCCTCTGCCCTACCTTCCCATTCATAACAAATCCTACACCTTTTATACCATTTTCTGCTGCTGTTGATGTTGACATACGACCCGACAACTATGAGTGATGGTCTAGGGTGGCGTTTCTTTTCATAGCAGGACCCCTTTGGTTGTCACCCGCGGCACCCTCACAGCATAGCGGTAAGTCGACGACATTCTATGTCCCGTTTTGTTGCCCTTGATGGCAAACCATCTTGGGCTTACATTTTAGAAAAATAATGACCACCCGCATATGGCGAGAGTTTCTACTGCTTGTCTTTGTGCTTGTCAAACGCTACCTTGGCCAGCAAGATCGCCGGATCTCTCTTGAGTAGAGAACGTCTGGAATATTATGAGTGGGGCCCTCTGAATATCTCAGAATTTTGACGATCTAACGAGCCAATTGGACAGAATTTGGCACGATATCCATCAGGAGGACATCCAACAATTCTGTCAATCAATTGTAAGGTGTCAGGCAAATCCAACACCTTACATGAAAACCCTGACATGATAAGCAAATCCAGTAGTATGTCACATAGCTCGGAATAAATCGTGACATTAAATTAACCAAAGTAATACGAGTAACGAGTGAGCAAATGGAATACCACAAACTAACACAAGAATGCCTAAATGCATGTCGTACCTTCCCACCGTGAGGCAGACGCAGTTCCGAGGGGAGAAACGAGGACAGAAGCCGAGAGCAGAACCGTGTTAAGCTAGGAAAGAGAGGGGCTGGGCACCCACGCTGCGAGCCTACCTGTACAACTATACAACCCGCACGTTTTAGCGTCAGGCTTTTTCGCGTCTCAGGTATGTCAAGGACAACCCCCAGCCCATGTTAAAAGCTAGAGCCCTGCAGAAAAGCAGTATAGATCTTACGATAACACAAAAAGGGCCACTACCACCCGCAAGTTTTAGCGTGAGACTTTTTCGCGTGTCTGTTACATTAGGATCACTCCCCAGCCCATGTTAAAAGATAGAGCCCTCCAGAAGAGCAGTATAGATCAGCTGCAGGTTTTAGCGTGAGACTTTTTAGCGTCTCTGTTAGGTTGCAAACTTTAAAAACATTGCCCCACCACGAAAAGTATAACGTTTCCCATTGGATAGACAGAATTTTTGTAGGCGGAGCTTAAGGTTAACATTGAGACCCTGATTGGTCAGATGAAAACACAGCCAGATAGTTTTTTTAAACTAACTTCGGTAAATTGTAGTAAGGAGAAGTTAGAAGAGAGTTGGTTCCGAGACGGCGAGCTGGATGGCTGCTGCGCCGGCCGCTGCCGCCCTGACGCTGCCTAAACACCGACAAGGTAATGAACGCACGCGATGCCGCATTTTTGAGCGCATAAGGCTTCACTCAGAACTGCAGAAGACTCATCTGTTACACCCCCTTTTTGCGTAATACTAATGGTGATTGTTAATTAAAACTCATGGTGTTCACATTTGCCACTTGAAGAACAGATCTGAAACGCGATGATTTTTCTTTTATATAGTTATTGAGAAGCCACATCAGCCACTGTAATTTACGACAAGTTAGATAAGTTATTAAAGATAATTGAGGGTCACTGTAGACCATTTTGATAGTTTTCTCTTTTGTGAAACTTAAATTAAACCTAGATTATAGATGTGATATGGCATAGGTCATCCTTCGATCGATTGTAGAACTTGGATACCCATTCAGGGAATATTCGTTCACATTTTTGTTGAACGCAGTTGGTTTTTACCATCCTGTATTAAAACATTTCCTTTTATCAATAGTGCAATTTATAAACGATGTTTTGTGATTAGAATAAATTTCCAATGGTAAACTTAACTGCTTTTTCGACGTTATTTTACCAGCTAACTAAAAATAGGAAAGCCTTGAACCCTTTCCACTATATTTAGTTAGAATTAAGATTCTTTTACAGGGAGTGCAGTGGAGCTGACGCTGAGATCATTTAGTATTTGGTTATATCATCGCTAGTCTCACTGAACTCTTCTGAATTCTACATGTCATGTGTGGTCTGGCGTCTCCTTACCAGCAACAGGTCCCAGGTTCAAACTAGTTCCCTAAAAAACACGCTCAGAGCGTCGTTGCGCGAAAGTGGTTGGGAGACACGATATAGTACAAACAGACACCACCATGAATGTTTAGACAATGACAAGCGGAATAACTGATGGCGTTAGGGTCGGAGGTGGACCAACGCGTTATTGACATACTCATGTTCGCATTTTTCCTGAAACTGTAATCATTTTTATTTTTTCAGAATGAGTTTTTCACTGTGCAGCGTAGTGTGCGCTGTTATGAAACTTCCTGGCAGATTAAAACTGTGTGCGGGACCGAGACTCGATCTCGGGACCTTTCCCTTTCGCGGGCAAGCGCTCTACCATCTGAGCTTCCCAAGCACGACTCACGATGCGTCCTCACAGCTTCAATTCTGCCAGTACCTCGTCTCCTACCTTCCAAACTTCACAGAAGCTCTTCTGCGAACCTTGCAGAACTAGCAGTCCTGAAAGAGGGGATACTGCGGAGACGTGGCTTAGCCTCAGCCTGGGGGATGTTTCCAGAATGAGATATTCACACTGCAGCGGAGTGTGTACTGATATGAAACTTGCTGGCAGATTAAAACTGATATGTTCATCATATCTGCCGATTTCCGACCCATTCGGATAATACTTTCGTGGTCATCGTTTTCGGGACTCATGAATTCTGCGAACATAAGACCTGTGACAACGTGACATATGGAAGTTTGGATGGGTATTGGAGGTGTCCTCGGATAGCCGAAGTGGTTAAGGCGACCACTGGAGATAAGCGGGAGATCCGGTTTCGAGTCCCGGTCCGGCACAAATTTTCATGTGTCGCACACAGCCGACGTCAGTGCATAGTCACAATATGTGAATCTGTTTCGCAATTGCAAGAAATTCCTCAAAATAACGTTTGGAGGCACGTTGCTTCCACACTGCAACGAATACAATCGTGTATTCTTGCGCATGCGTCTAACACTCCATACTGATGTTTATAATGAGTATCAGTTCCGAAAGCAATAAAAGTTGAGTCATTTAATATACGTCATGTGGTCAACATCTCCACATGTAAAGGTAAGGTAGTCTGTAGCGTACAATCCGTGATCTGGGTTTGGCCGGATTGCAGGAAGAGCGTAGCCTTTCATTCGCCGCGGAAGTACAAGGCGGAGGGTGGCTAGCTCATCACCCTAGCCGCCTTTTATACCTGAGAAAGATCGCCAGTACTCAGTCTGATAACAGACAGAGAGGACCCGGGGCCGTTCGGACGTGGAGAGGTCTCAAAAAAAAAAAAAAAAATTCCACGCTCATTCGAGACTGAACGTAGGACGGTCAGGGACAGAGTCCAGCGCGCTATCCGCTAGACGACCACAGCCACATAGTATCTCCACAAAATGAGATAAATATCAGGCTGGCACTTCGTGTTGTAATACTTTCAATCTCCGTCAGTGTAAAAGGCTGTTAACTTTGCTCTGAGGCCGCGCGGGGTAGCCGCGCAGTCCGGGGCGCCTTGTCACTGACCGGGCGGCTCCCCCCGTCGGAGGTTCGACTCCTCCCTCGGACATGGGACATGGGTGTGTGTGTTCTCCTTAGCGTAAGTTACCTTAAGCTAGGTTAAGTAGTGTTCAGGCTTACGGACCGATGACCTCAGCAGTTTGGTCCCTTAAGAATTCACACACATTTGAACATTTTGCTCTGAAATCTACCTACTCTCTTGCTGTAATGTATTGTTTTAGTCCATCTGATGATATTCGTCAGTACTTTTCAATGTTGTCTGTGGTAAAATCTTGTAACTGGGCAGTCAAAAAATGTTCACAGTTGTGTGAAATCTTATGGTACTTAACTGCTAAGGTCATCAGTCCCTAAACTTACACACTACTTAACCTAAATTATCCTAAGGGCAAACACACACACCCATGCCGCACAGTCCATGACTGCAGCGCCCTAGACCGCTCGGCTAATCCCGCGCGGCAACTGGGCAGTCACTTCCTTTGTACTACGATATGTCTTCCGTTTCCTTCTACATGATATTTTGATGCCATTAATTACGGACACTGATTAATTATCAGCTAGCCTATTGCTTTTGTATTTGCGATTTTTAATGACAAGAATTAAATGTTGGCAATTCCAGTGAACCCACGCCTTTAAATATTTTGTTTATAACATTGGTACATTTGCAAGACTCCCTTAGAATCATTAACATCCTTTACCTCGTAGAATGAGTCAAAACACTAATACTGAAATCCCCACATAATTAGCTTTACATTTTTACTTATCGACTTAGCATAGTATCATAGCTCGATGGGAAGTCTTGAAGTTTGAACTTAAAGAGTTGTTAAGGACTATAAATTTCTGAGGATGTACGTCTGGAGTACAGCATAGTATGGTAGTGAAACATGGACTGTGGGAAAACCGGAACAGAAGAGAATCGAAGCATTTGAGATGTGGTGCTATAGACGAATGTTGAAAATTAGGTGGACTGATAAGGTAAGGAATGAGGATGCTGTACGCAGAGTCGGAGAAGAAAGGAATATGTGGAAAACACGGATAAGGAGAAGGGACATGATGATAGGACATCTGCTAAGACATGAGGGAATGACTTCCATGGTACTAGAGGGAACTGTAGAGGGCAAAAACTGTAGAGGAAGACAGAGATTGGAATACGTCAAGATAATAATTGAGGACGTAGGTTGCAAGTGCTACTCTGAGGTGAAGAGGTTAGCACAGGAAAGGAATTCGTGGCGGGCCGCATCAAACCAATCAGTAGACTGATGACAAAAAAATGATTATAATTAAGTTTTTTCTTTGATAATTCCTAAATCTAGTGGGGAAGTCCCAAATATTATACACTTAGACTTAGAAATTACAGTTTTGTGCACACAATCCGAATGCCTGTAACTTCTACATTGTATGTCATTACTTTCCTCTCACGGATAATGTCGAAGTCTGTGTACAATGGATGTTTCAGAGCTTACTGGAGTGGAATAACTTACTGGCGTTGCGACTCGTCTTGCGCCAGCCTTCTCCAGTATGGAGGACCTTCCATGTTGAAGAGTTGAATGTTTTCCGGGATCCTCCCCGGCGTGGACCTCGGCCTGTTCAGAAGACTTCCACTGGAAGCTCTACGTACATCAAGGTACACAAGCTCATTGTTGTATGAATATAGATGTAATCCCTGTTGCTGATTAGTAAGCCACGTATTTTCAACACTAGGCGCTAATGTCTAATGTCTAATGCTAAGTCTGTTGAGTAACTAACGACTTTTGTTGTAAGCGTTTATCTTCCCTCAACAGGAAGGTTGTTAGGGATAGAGGAACAACCTAGTTTCAGTTGGAATGGCTAGAGAATCAAATGCGACTATGTTAGAGAGGGATCATCCAACTCTTTTTCCAGAATGAAAGTTTCACTCTATAACGAGGTGGGACTGAAATTAGTGTTTCTGATACCGACAGAATGAAACTATTTACTGGAATGTAGCTTGAAACCAGATTTCTGCTGTACGCCCTACAAAAGGTAACAGTCTGTACTATAATCCTGTTCTGGAGGCAATTTCACTCTTTTGGGAGGTTCATTCCGATAATTACCTGAAATTCTTTAAGAAAACCATTAAACAAATGGTTCACGATGGACGCACCTGCAAAGCGTTTACAGCTTTGTGACACAAGTCTCATTTTTACTGAAATAAAAATCTAATTTCTGGATACGCACTGCGAGTAGCCAACTAGAAAGAAGAACAGCCATCGTGTCTGACATTTGCGTTCAAGAGAATAGTGGTGAAAAAGTCATTGAGTAAAACAGAAGCAATATCTAGAGTTCCAAAAGAGAGTTTTATAGGCCCTCTGCTGTTCCTGAGCCACATAAATGATTTAGGAGAAAATCTGAGCAATTCTCCCAGATTGTTTGCAGATGATGCTGACATCTACCGCCTTGTAAAATCGTCAGATGATCAAAACGAACTGCAATATGATTTGGACTAGATATCTGTAAGGTGCAAAAAATGACAGTTGACGCTAAATTATGAAGGACATCCACATACACAATAAATCACACAAATGTAATGGCTGTAAACTTACCTCAATACTTAAGCATAATAGTTACGAATAACTTAAACTGGAACGATCACATAGATAATTTTGTGGAGAAAGCGAACCAAAGACTGTGATATATTGGCAAAATCTTTAGAAAATGTAACAGTTCTACTGAAGAAACTGCTTATAATACGCTTGTCCCCTCTCATCTGGAGTACTGCTGTGCGGTGAGGGACAAGCACAAGGTAGCACTGACGGAGGAGATAGAAAAGTTCAAAGAAGGGCATTTCGGTTTGTACTAGGGGAGACTGTGGCACTGACACCCCGGTCCTGCGGGACCCCATTACATTTATTTCTTCGAGCGGGACTTGCACGAACTGCGAGCTCGCATCAGAGCAGCATTAGCATACTTTAATGAGAATGTCATAAGCTGGACATGTAATTGGAGTATCACCTAGATAGCCTGTGTGCTGCAGGCGACGCACGCATTTTAAGTGACCATCCGTCACCCCTTCTCTCGTGACAGTCACGTTTTTTCTAGTTCTGTTCCGAATGTTTTCAAAAGTAATTAGGGACATGTATTTGCCCATGATTTAAAAATTACGACACGATTTATCCAGAATTGTACGTTCATTCCACCTGTATCGGTATGCTGTTACTGAAAGGGTATTTTCCTGAATAAGTAATGTATGGAACAGTGAAAAAACATTGTTTGTTGCAGAAACTAGGGAAAAAAATGTTAACGACTAGAATGAATTATTATGAAACTTGAGATGAATGTTTTCATAAGGCTGTTGAGGAATAAAGACATGCTGAAGAAAATTTACAGAACTGATAAATACTGCAAGCCTGCTAGCACCCCTTCATCTTAGAAGGTACTCATAAAACTTAAATTAATGTACTTTTTGTTGCAAATTAAAGTGATAGTTTGCATTTATTACGTTCAGCCAGACTTTTTTGTAATGTCAAAACTTTTAATGCGTCCCAAATTTGAATCTAGAAAATATGGCGGCCATAACACGCTGAACTCTGTTAAGTGGCTACTAGAACCTTGTGAGTGTATGAACATTATGCTGCAAACCACGGTTTTCTACCTCTCCCCATTTCTGAAATATGTGAGATCAAATTTGTAAGGACAATTTCGGAACACCCTGTATTTTCCATACTTCTTTATTGAGACAATGGTAAGCTGCCGACAATGGGCGATCGCATACACCATGACGACGTCCCGCCCGCCAGACAACTGAATGTCGTAAATTTCATTTGCCTTCTACTTATTGAGCTGTATAAAACTGAATCCTTGTTACGTTCATGCGTAATTATATGTGCTGATCGGTAGGATGCGCGTCCGCTGGCATTGTTGACACTGAAACGCAAGCAAGGAAACATTCCCCCTCTCAGGTTCCCGCTCTCCGAGGGACATTGTGGCCATCGGCCAACTTACCGTCTACAGACTGTTTATGTCCTGGATAACAATCTAATTTGAACCAAATGTCCGGCATTTTCGAAGTTTTTGACTGGGGTCGGCAATTTAAGTGATAGTATGCCTACTACAGTGATACGTCAGGATAACTGTTTATGGCAACTGGAACAATTTAACACACAACTGTATGTGAATCATTCTTAAATGACGGAAAGAAAAAGTACTCCACTCAGTTCATAATTCAGTGAACATGTATACTGCTTATGTTAACTTTGGAATACCCCTGAGATACGTTTTCACCTAGGACCGTCCTCTGTCAGTATAATGTTGCACTGCTTCAGTTCAGCTAATTAAAGTAGTCCAGGCTGGTTTCAATCAGAAGAATGAATGGAAAGCTCGGTCAGCTAAAACACTAAAGAGCGGTTTCAGTTAAAAGAAAGAGTACATGACAGGAAAACCGCTGATTGTTTTCACTTGAAAAGAAAGAATGAACAATTCAGTCAACATGCAAAGCTTCAGCGGTGTCGAATCTTTCCATTCAATTGCGCCTGTTGACTGCTTTCATGCAAAAAAATAAATGAATAATAATTGAATCGAGAGGGTGAAACTACAACCGACTGACACGATTGTTTTCATTCAGTTGTTCCCACATACTAGTTTCATTCAGAAGAATAAATTAGTAGTGCGACCGACTGAACGATTGGTTTCATTCGGTTGCTCCCACAGACTCGTTTCACTCAAAAGAATGAATGAATCATTCAACTGATAGTATAACTGCAACCGAATGAGCTGATTGTTTTCCAACAACCGAATTAACCGATTGTTCCCATAATTAATTCTGGGGTGCCACTTCTTTACATAGCAGGTCCTTTTTGGTTGCCATCCGCGGTATCCCTAGAGTGCAACGGTAAGTCTACGATATTCTACGCCCTGTTTTGTTGTTCTCCATGAGAAGTCATCCTGGGCTTACATTTTAGCACTCTTCGTACTCACCAAACCCTTCCTAGGCCAGCTACGTCGCCAGATCTCTCCCCAGTTGAGAACGTTTGTAGTATTATGGGCTTGGCCTTCCGTTCAGCTCGGAGTTTTGACGACCTAACGCGACAGTTGGACATAAGTTGACACGATATCCCTCTGGACGACATCCAATAACTTTGTCAAACAAGGCCAAGCCGAATAACTGCTTTCATAAGAACCAGAGTTGAACCAACGCGTTATTAACTTACTCAGTTTGTAAAGTTCTTTCTCTTGAATAAATAATTTAGCTTTTATGAAACTCTAATGATTTGTTTGTCTGTACATGCACATCACATCTACCGATTCCGATTTCCGTCCCATTCGCATAATTCCTTCGTGGTATTTTTTCTTTTTTTCCCTTTAGAGTGTATGTAAGCAAGTAAACAATGTTAAAGTATGATCCATCCCATTGTTTACGTCAATTTACGTGACAGTGTGATGGCAGAAATGTTAAAGACCGTCCTTGACGTTGTTTATGTGCTGTAGTAACGCGACAGTGAAATTTATATTGTGCTGAATCATAGATTAATTTTTGAGGTTGTTATACTTTGTTACTGCAGCAACTTGTTATGCAGATCTTAGTATCATGAAGTGAAACAATTCATGCCTTCAAATTTGTATTTTTGAGAGATTTCACAATAGTGCACCATTAACACGCTCAGTAACTAAACAGTAAGATGTCGGCGCTAAGCCACATTAAGTGCACTCAGTTTGCAAGTAAATAATATTAAATACCCTAAGAATAAAGTTGTGGATAACATTCACATTCTAAATATATTTGAAAACAATGACTTATCTGAATAAATAAATCTCATTGGATCTACTTCAAATACCTCGTTAATAAATTTTTATTGAAATGTGACTCTGCAGTTTCTCAAAACAACCAACTTCACCCTTATCACTCTTTGGAGACAAGGTCTTCGATTGACATAGGAATGAAATAAATAGGAAGTGCAGTGGTTCAAAAATGGTTCAAATGGCTCTGAGCACTATGGGACTTAACATCTTAGGTCATCAGTCCCTAGAACTTAAAACCACTTCAACCTAACTAACCTAAGCACATCATACACATCCATGCCCGAGGCAGGATTCGAACCTGCGACCATAGCAATCACGCGGTTCCGGACTGAAGCGCCTAGAACCGCTCGGCCACCGCGGCCGGCGAAGTGCAGTGAAATCAAGGCGAAACTGCTACAGGAAAATGCAAAGAAATAAAAAAAATGGTCGTCGGAAGAACTTTCTCAGTGTACAGAAAAGTCAAAACGGCTGTCAGTAAAGTTAGCCGGATGATAGGGGTGAAGAAGTATAAGATATTCAGTATTAGAATCAGAGTTTAACACATCTTTGTGCACTTAAGATCAGATAAGCTAGAAGTGATAGGTAACATTTATTCAAAACTTCTAAAATCATTAGGAAAAGTGGTAACAAAACGACTATTCAGATTTGTTTGCAGCACTGGAATCATACCATCACACTTTCAGAAAAATATCATCCACACAATCCCGAAGACAGCAAGGGCAGGTAAATGTGGGAACCATCGCACAATAAGTTTAACGTCTAATGCGTTTACGTTGCTGACGAAAATGACATAAAAGACGCTTGGAAAAGTTTGGTTTTAGGAAAAGCGAAGGACCGAGAGAAGTACTTCTGATGTTGTACTTGATACGAGAAGCAAGACATAAGACACATCAAGACACGTCCATGGGTTTTGTTGGCCTAGATAAAGAATTCGACAAAGGAAAATGGTACAGGGTGTAAGACATTCTGAGGAAAATAAGAGTTATAGGCAAAAACGGGTAATATACAATATTTACAAGAACCAAGAGAGAAAGATGAGAATGGAAGACCAACAGCGAAGTGCTAGGATTAGAATGGGTGTAAGACAGGGATGTAGCCTTTCGCCCCTACTGTTCAATCTATACATTGAATAAGAAATGACGGAAATAAAAGAAAGGTTCAAGAGTGGGATTAAAATTCCACGTGAGAGGATATCAGTGATAAAATTCGCTGCATGATATTGTTGTGCTCAGTGTAAGGGATGAAGAATTATTGAACCTACTGAATGGAATGAATATTCTAATGATCTCACACTGTGGACTGAAGGAAAACCGAAGAAATATGAAAGTAATGAGAAATATCAGAAATGATATTAGCGATGGCCTTAACATCAAAATTAGGGAGCAATAAGTAGACGAGGTGAAGGAATACTGCTGCCTTGGAAGCAAAATAACATATGAAAAATGAAGCAAGAAGAACGACAGAAGCAGAGTCGCATAGGGAAGAGGATACTCCTGGCCAAAACAAGTCTACTAGTATCGAACATAGCACTAAATATAAGTGAGAAATTTTTGAGAATGCAAATTTGGAGGACAACGTTGTATGGAAGTGAATCATGGAATGTGGGAAAACCGAAAAGGAGGAGAATCAAAGTGTTTGAGATGTGATGCTTTATACGGATGTTGAAAAGTAGGTGGACTGAAAATATAATAAATGCGGACAATCTCTATATAATTTGGCAGGAGAGGAACCTCTGGAAAACAGTGACAAGAAGAAGAGGCAGAATAACAGGGTATCTGTTAGGCAGTTCTCCTGTTTGTGTCGTTTTCCCATTATCTCTCACTGAATCTGTCAATACTCGTGTATGTAGTTACAAACCACGATTATTTCGAACATTTGCGAGTGCCACGAAAAACTCGTATTCAAAATACTGGCTCTGAGCACTATGGGACTTAACATCTGCGGTCATCAGTCCCCTAGAACTTAGAACTACTTAAACTTAACTAACCTAAGGACATCACACACATCCATGCCCAAGGCAGGATTCGAACATGCGACCGTAGCAGTCGCGCGGTTCCAGACTGAGCGCCTAGAACCGCGAGACCACCGCGGCCGGCGAAAAACTCGTAATCTGTGCTTTGTAGCAACTATTGGCCGCAGTATACTTGTCCCAAATCAATCGTTACCTAGTTTCGTTATACAGGGTGATTCAAAAAGAATACCACAACTTTAAAAATGTGTATTTAATGAAAGAAACACAATATAACCTTCTGTTATACATCATTACAAAGAGTATTTAAAAAGTTTTTTTTTCACTCAAAAACAAGTTCAGACATGTTCAATATGGCCCCTCCAGACACTCGAGCAATATCAACCCGATACTCCAACTCGTTCCACACTCTCTGTAGCATATCAGGTGTAACAGTTTGGATAGCTGCTGTTATTTCTCGTTTCAAATCATCAATGGTGGCTGGGAGAGGTGACCGAAACACCATATCCTTAACATACCCCCATAAGAAAAAATCGTAGGGGGTAAGATCAGGACTTCTTGGAGGCCAGTGATGAAATGCTCTGTCACGGGCTGCCTGGCGGCCGATCCATCGCCTCCGATAGTTGACGTTCTCTGTAAACTGCTTATACCAACGTTTAATACACCACCTATCAGGAGGTTTAACACCATACTTCGTTCGAAATGCATGCTGAACAACTGTCGTCGATTCACTTCTGCCGTACTCAATAACACAAAAAGCTTTCTGTTGAGCGGTCACCATCTTAGCATCAACTGACACTGACGCCTAGTCAACAGCGCCTCAAGCGAACAAATGTACAACTAAATGAAACTTTATAGCTCCCTTAATTCGCCGCCAGATAGTGCTTCGCTCTGCCTTTTCTCGTTGCAGAGTTTTAAATTCCTAAAGCTGTGGTATTCTTTTTGAATCACCCTGTATATTTAGGTGAAAAAGGTATATTTTTGAAATCTTTCGGGCGCTTACAAACGTATGTTTTCGAGAAATTTCGTAAGTTGGCAGTGGCGAGAGTTGTACGTCATCTGTTTCTGATTTACAGTTGCCATAAGTAACTAACGTACCGTGTCACCGTAGTTTTTTCCTTTAACAAGAGTGTATACTGTCTGCAATTATCGTAAATTAACGGATTTGGCGAATATTTTTCAATTACACCGTAAACACTACCAGATATATACATATATCTTACTCTTTCTACGAACAGTTAGCAGATGCAAAGAAGCTATCTGCAGCATTCAAGATGGAACAAATGATCATACATCCAACCAAAGTATGGCCCACACCAGCAAAATGTTCCCTGAAGACAGACTTGTCAGTAGAGCTCTGCTCACCAAGGTCCCTGCACTTAACATCGAGTGGTTTGCATTTATGAGGCACACTAAAAAGCAAAGTGTATGCTGGTAATACTCGCACAACAGACGATCTTAAACGGAACATTACTAGGGAAATTAACAGCATCACGCCTGCAGAGCTGTACCGCGTAACGTCAGCACACAAAGTTACTGACGGCTGGCTGCCCATGGCCACCAATTCCAGCATCTACACTCCTGGAAATGGAAAAAAGAACATTGACACCGGTGTGTCAGACCCACCATACTTGCTCCGGACACTGCGAGAGGGCTGTACAAGCAATGATCACACGCACGGCACAGCGGATACACCAGGAACCGCGGTGTTGGCCGTCGAATGGCGCTAGCTGCGCAGCATTTGTGCACCGCCGCCGTCAGTGTCACCCAGTTTGCCGTGGCATACGGAGCTCCACCGCAGTCTTTAACACTGGTAGCATGCCGCGACAGTGTGGACGTGAACCGTATGTGCAGTTGACGGACTTTGAGCGAGGGCGTATAGTGGGCATGCGGGAGGCCGGGTGGACGTACCGCCGAATTGCTCAACACGTGGGGCGTGAGGCCTCCACAGTACATCGATGTTGTCGCCAGTGGTCGGCGGAAGGTGCACGTGCCCGTCGGCCTGGGACCGGACCGCAGCGACGCACCGATGCACGCCAAGACCGTAGGATCCTACGCAGTGCCGTAGGGGACCGCACCGCCACTTCCCAGCAAATTAGGGACACTGTTGCTCCTGGGGTATCGGCGAGGACCATTCGCAACCGTCTCCATGAAGCTGGGCTACGGTCCCGCACACCGTTAGGCCGTCTTCCGCTCACGCCCCAACATCGTGCAGCCCGCCTCCAGTGGTGTCGCGACAGGCGTGAATGGAGGGACGAATGGAGACGTGTCGTCTTCAGCGATGAGAGTCGCTTCTGCCTTGGTGCCAATGATGGTCGTATGCGTGTTTGGCGCCGTGCAGGTGATCGCCACAATCAGGACTGCATACGACCGAGGCACACAGGGCCAACACCCGTCATCATGGTGTGGGGAGCGATCTCCTACACTGGCCGTACACCTCTGGTGATCGTCGAGGGGACACTGAATAGTGCACGGTACATCCAAACCGTCATCGAACCCATCATTCTACCATTCCTAGACCGGCAAGGGAACTTGCTGTTCCAACAGGACAATGCACGTCCGCATGTATCCCGTGCCACCCAACGTGCTCTAGAAGGTGTAAGTCAACTACCCTGGCCAGCAAGATCTCCGGATCTGTCCCCCATTGAGCATGTTTGGGACTGGATGGAGCGTCGTCTCAGGCGGTCTGCACGTCCAGCACGAACGCTGGTCCAACTGAGGCGCCAGGTGGAAATGGCATGGCAAGCCGTTCCACAGGACTACATCCAGCATCTCTACGATCGTCTCCATGGGAGAATAGCAGCCTGCATTGCTGCGTAAGGTGGATATACACTGTACTAGTGCCGACATTGTGCATGCTCTGTTGCCTGTGTGTATGTGCCTGTGGTTCTGTCAGTGTGATCATGTGATGTATCTGACCCCAGGAATGTGCCAATAAAGTTTCCCCTTCCTGGGACAATGAATTCACGATGTTCTTATCTCAATTTCCAGGAGTGTATTATAAACAGGCAATTCATGTTTTTAACATTATTATTATCTGTTCTTCTTTAGTTAGATCATTGTTACTTAAATCTCGGGCGTTGGACATCCTACACTGGGCACAGAAAGCTGGTTAAAACCCAAAGTTGGCAGTAGTGAGATTTTGGGGGAGGGGGGTGGGGGAATTTAAACGTTTATCGAATGATAAATGGAAGTTGTGTGTTTGTCGCATTAGACAAGAAATTCAAGTCTAGCGAGACAGAAATTTAAGCTGCATGCGAGATAGTTTGGGCAAGACACCACTGCTTTCAGACAGTCGTTCTTCCCGCGAACCATACGCGACTGGAACAGAAAAGGGAGGTAATGACAGTGGCACGTAAAGTGTCCTCCGTCACACACCGTTGGGTGGCTTGCGGAGTATGAATGTAGATGTAGATGTAGATGTAGAAGACTCACTATCAGGGTGAGCATAAAATTATTACTGTATCCTAACTACTGACCATGAAACTCACCTCCTGGTGTAACCGAAACCTTTGGAGAAAAGTTCAATTCACTAATAGGTAAGTTCCTCAATCATACTATAATCATCAGAGGATACTTTAATCATCCAACAGTCAGCTGAGATAATTATAATCTCGTTGCTGGGGAGCATAACAAGACATCCTGTAAAATGCTAAATGCCTTCTCGCAAAACCATGCGCAACAAGTGGCTCAGAACACCACTCATGATCAAAATATATTACATCTAATGGCAGCAAACAGATATGACCTTTTTGAGGATGTGCGTATCGAAACTGGTATCATTGACCATGGGTCAGTTGTAGCAGCAGTGATTACCAACGTAGGAAAGGTTACTAAAACAAGTAAATAGGTTTATATGTTCAGTAAACCAGATAAAGAAGCAGTAGTGCCATATCTCAATGAGTTACCTGAAACTTTTATCTCTGGACAGTAGTGTATAGAGGAACTATGCCTCACGTTTTAGAACTGTAGCTGACCATCCACTTGACAGATATTTACCTTGTAGAACAGTTCATAACGGGAGGAACTCTCAATAGTTTACGGTCACTGAAAAGACACTCGTAAAGAAACAGAGACTACTGCATATTAACTCTATAGGAGTTTTGCTTACTTGGTAATCTATGACACTACACTGAATGATTTGAGAGTAGTTTGCGCATCACACATTTATCCCACTTTCATTTGTATTTTACAGCATGTGACACATTTTATAATACATGACTCAATCAGAGCTCTGCCCTTAGCAAACAGATCTAAATAACTGAAGTAGTAAAGATATCTCGCAGAGAATCAGCTTTCACTGCTCATTTTCGATGTGTCGACTGCCGAATTCGCTATTCCCACGCCCCACAGCTTTTTGAAACCAGGAGCACAAGGAATGCAACGGGACTGGTGTTTTATAGTTTAGCACGCGCGTGTGACCACCACTGGTAACAGTGATGGTGTTGTATGTAGCCTTCACCTGTTCTCCTGAGATTGAGGGAGTGTGAGAGGGAGTGTGTTGTGTTCTCTCCATGCTGGCCGGCGTTGAAACTGTGACTGTGGGTGCCTGGCCCGTGTTCGAATCTTCTGTGTGAGGTGTTCAGTTGACACCGTCTCTTCTTTGCCATTCCACTCTACTCTGAATCTGCATATGTCTCTCGGGAGAATTTTGTAGGGGTAACGTGTGTGGTAACCATAAGAGAGGTGGTATACATGATCGTCTCTCAGCCAGACTTGCATTGCTGTCAGCAGTCCACTGTGTATGAACACCATTTTGTCTCCATGATTCTGTGGTGCCATGAGATATACTTGTACCATCCTTCTTTGTAGTCGCAGATTGAACTCCATCGTGGCCTCCGTAGTTGGAAATTGCTGCAGCTTAGTGGAGAGGATATCGGCAAGAAGTCGTAATTCTTCCTTAAACGCCAGATGTGCTGCAAAGCAGTGCACGTCCTCTTTAATGGCCGTTCTTATCATTAACAGAGTAGCAGTAATGATTCCATTAACTGCCTATCGCAGCACATTAGAGCCGCTTTTACGGTTCTGTGGAACGTTTCTTCCCTCCTGTTCCTCACAGGCTGGTATCTGGTGGTTCTGATACGATAAAAGTCACATTGACACAGGAGCTTGTGGAACAACTGAGAGTCGAACTGCCTCCCATGATCAGTCGTTAAAGTCCTGGGCACATCAAACCTCGTGATCCAGTTCGTGATCAGGGCTTTGGCCACTTTCTCTGCTGCCATGTCCATGATGGGAATGGCCTCAGGCCAGTGCATGAATCTGCCTGTGAAGGTCTAGAAATAACTGTGCTGGCCAGAGCTCGGTAGCTATCCTACCAGGTCCATATGCACATGCATAAAATGCGCCAATGGTGTGCTCATGGTAGCTAATGGTGCCGAGATGTGTCTGTGAGTCTAACTCTGCTGGCAGCTCTCACAGGATTGAGCCCATTCACGGCAGTTCTTCTTGATTCCTGAACAACTCGCCTCCTCGGTGACCCACTTTACTGTTGTTTTGTTACCAGGCTGCATTATGCTAAAGAAGGCCTCGAATACCTGACGCCGAAATTCCTGTGGTACGTATGGGCACTGCACGTTTCACCATCGTGCTACTTGTAGCTCGGACACATAAACTTGCATTAGGGTGAGCGCAGAATTTTGCTGTTCGAAGAGTTGTTGCAAGCTATTGTCTGCAAGTTGCCCTCTGAAATTTATTTCCATGGGACTGCTTGCACACTAGCCCGCCAGTACGTTGTCTTTTCCAGTGATGTGTCTCATGTTGGTTGTAAACTACGAGATGTATTCCGCCTGTTCACACTGTCTAGGCGAACTGTGATCTGTGACTTTTGAAAAAAATGCTGTTAATGGTGTGTGATCGGTGTAGACTGTGAAATCCTTTCCCTCCACTGAGCCTCTGAAGTGTTACATCGCCGCGTAGATCATATACAGATTCCTATCTACTATCTACCTAACTCCATTTTTACTGTTCCTGAGTGAGCGTTTGTGAAAAAAATGCCAATGGTTTCCATGTTCCTTCGACCTATTAGTGGAATACTGACCCGATGGCATTCTGGATAGTGTTTGCCATTAATGCTAATGGTGTTCCCCAAGGTAGTGTTACAGGCCCTTTGCTGTTCCTTATCTATATAAACAATTTGAGAGACAATCTGAGCAGCCGTCTTAGGTTGTTTACAGATGACGCTATCGTTATATCGACTAATAAAGTCATCAGAAAACGAAAACAAATTGCAAAACGATTTATAAAAGATATCTGTATGGTGCAAAAATTGGTAAATGACCCTAAATAACGAAAAGTGTGAGGTCATTCACATGAGCGCTAAAAGGAATCCATTAAACTTCGGTTACACGATAAATCAGACAAATCAAAAGGCCGTAAATTCAACTAAACCCCTAGGAATTACATTTACGAACAACTTAAATTGGAAACAACACACAGAAAATGTGGTGGGGAAGGCTAACCAAAGATTGCATTTTATTGGCAGGACGCTTAGAAAATGTAACAGATCTACTAAGGATTGATATCAGATAGGATTGACGGTGTACATCGAAAAAGTTCAAAGAAGGGCAGCACGTTTTGTATCCTCGAGAAATAGGGGAGAGAGTGTCACTGAAATGATACGGGGTTTGGGGTGGACGTCATTAAAACAAAGGCATTGTTCATTGCGGCGGAATCTTCTCACCAATTCCAATCACCAACTTTCTCCTCCGAATGCGAAAATATTTTGTTGACATCAACCTACATAGGGAGAAACGATCACCATGATAAAATAATGGAAATCATAGCTTGTACGGAAAGATATGGGTGTTCATTCTTTCTGCGCTCCATACGAGATTGGAATAATAGAGAATTGTGAAGGTGGTTCGATGAACCCTCTGCCACGCACTTAAATGTGATTTGGAGAGTATCCATGTAGATGTAGAAATGCCTCAAAGCAAAATTTCCCATCTGTGGCTGCATCCCATCTTTTGACCAGTCAATTCTGAAATTCCAAAATGATCTATTTCTTCCTGTGTCACACTGTCCTTGATCTTTACATAACCTCTGCTAGTCAACACACTCAAAACCTGCTGTTTCTCTTTAAAATCCTCTACCTTTCAGCCGCCTAGGTCTGGAAACATGCACAGCATCACTCTTCTTGAAGATAGCTATTAAGCTGAACACAATGTCTCCTTTTTCCCTCCATTAGGAAGTCACTCCGCTTGGCCTCCTTATGTGACTCTCTTTCATTCCTAACACATCTCCTAGCCAAGGTCAACCAGAGCTCTAATCATGTGTCATCATTTTAAGTCCCATCCCCATTCAGTGCCAAACCTCAAATCCTGCTTCCTCCTTGCCCCTTAGACATCTGTTCTGTCAAAAGACCTAGTGTTCCATCCAAAACTCAGTTTTAATCACACCATCCAAGTTAAAGGTCATGTATAATAATCCTCAAATGTGAACAGAAATTCACTGTCCAGTCCTAACTAACAAACAACAGAATGCGTGTAAAACTCAACCTGGAACATTTCACACATACACCTGAAAGTATACTCTTTTCTGGCTTTGCCTCCATTTCATTTCCAAAAATTTTTTCAAACCTTACTGTAGCTGAATTTCACGTCATGTGTGATTGTCTGATGCTCATCATCTTCCCAGTGGATCAAGTCTTCAATGCTGTTATACCTGAGTGTGGAATATGTGCCAGATGTGCTTTGTTAGCTTGTAGACATTTAGACATGCACTACTGTTCCTCATGACCCCATATCTACCACCCAGACTGAGTTCCATAAAATATTAAAAATACTGGGTCATTCACAAGGTTTTACATCTGCTCCCATAGGACTCCTTAGCCCACCTGACTCACACACCTCTACAATTAACTTACTACCCAACGTACACAAAGACAGCCATCCTCACTATCCCACTATTGCAGGCTTCAAAGCACCAGCCAAGTGCATCACAGCTGCAGTAGGCCAATAATGCCAACCTATCACATAGATTTCCCACCCTAATTAAAAGACGCTAGCCACTTTCTAGAATGTCTCAAATCTTTTTGCACAGCTGTCTGTCCTTGTCTCATTGATGTGATCTCTCTTTACCCCACATCCTACATACATATGGTCTTTCAGCCCTTAAAAACTATGACCCCTACAACCATCTGAAAGTCTCCCAAAAATCTTGTTCATTGTTAAACTAGCCAAAACATCCTTCCCCTGACCACAAGAGCTGCAAAAGAATCATGATGGTGGTTATAGGAGCCAAGATGCCCCAGCCTACACCAACCTTTCCATGATCCATATGGCAGAGGGACATTCATCAACACCCAGAAGATGTGTCACCTTAATTATTATATATTCAGTAGCCGAATCTTTGTGATATGAGCTGAACGTTTAGAATAAGTCTCCCAATTCCTGCAAAAACTTTAGTCCTTTTACCAGTTTAAATTCATCTAGTCCTTCGGCAGATCAAATGGTATCTTCCTGGATGTTGACCTCCTAAGACTCACATACAAATCTTTGACTATCAAATTATCTGAAAAGCAATAATATTTTCACCTTAACAGCTACCATCAGTCCACATCCAAGCTCTCTTACCTACATTCTAGGTATCCATAATAAATATATCTCCTGCAACATCAAATCCCTCAACACCTATACCAATATCCTCTTAGGCTTTCTTCTTACATAACTAATGTATTGATTTTATCTAAAAACAAGTGTCCCCATCCCTGCAACAAACACACAGTTCCAACACCAGAAAAGTGAGGAGCGCTCTCCTTCATCATCCAATACCACCCAGGCCTTGAATACCATTAAATATGTATTACTGTAATAGGGATATGATTTCTTCAAGTTCACTACTGAAATAAGACCACAACTTCCTGATGTCCTCCTCACACCACTCACTGTCGTCTTCCATTGGCATCCTAAACTTTGCGACATTTGTGTCTAAGTGTATGACATTTGCAACTGTCAACTTTACCTAAATATTCTACCATTTAGCTGTTCCTGCTGTTAAATCTGTACCACACACATACCCACTGTTACTTACACCAACCCCACCACTAGAAAAATGTACATATGAATGGGAAGGCAACATATGAAAGTACTCATGTTGTCGATTAACTCGCATGTTTCTCTATAAAAGGATGAACACCAACAATCTGATGGGATGTGTGAATGTAGTAAGGCAAGTTCCAGCAGAATGTAAATGTAAGGGAGACCACTCACCAAATAGCAATGGCATTAAGTTATCAACAGGCACACATAAAAGAGAAAGAAAACTAGACCAACTTTTTAATGGGCCATCTAAAGGAAACCTCCCTAGCCTCCCAAAATCCCAAAAGAATGGTTCAAATGGCTCTGAGCACTATGGGACTTAACATCTGAGGTCATTAGTCCCCCAGAACTCCAAACTAATTAAACCTAACTAACCTAAGGATATTATACACATTCATGCCTGAGGCAGGATTCGAACCTGCAACCGTAGCGGTCGCGCGGTTCCGGACTGAAGTGCCCAGAACCGCTCGGCCACTCCGGCTGGCCCAAAATCCCAAATCCCTCATCTGGTTTAGGTTCTTTGATGATATATTCATGATCTGGATTCAGAGTCAACAAACTGTATCCTCATTCCTCCATAACATCAAAACCTTCTCTCCCATCCATTTCATCTGGTCCTCCACAATCCAATATGCCACCTTCCTGGATGTTGCCCTCCACATCTCTCATGGTTCCATTCACACCTCTGTCCATAGTAAACCCACTGACCATCAACAGTACTTGTATGTTGAAAGCTGTCACTCCTTCTATACCAAAAACTTCTTTGAATACAGCCTGGCCACCCACAGATGGTGTACCTGCAGTGACAACAGTTGCCTTGCCCAGAATACTTATGGTCTGATGAAGGCCTTCACTGACAGCCATGAAACCCCAAACCTAGTATCCAGACAGATTTCCCATGTCATATCCTCATGCAGCCTTAACCCACCCACCATCCCCCAAAATCAGCAACAAAGGAGTGTTTTTATTGGCTTGTTTATTTTATTTTACCCTTCTCTTTTTTCCCTTCTTTATATATATTAATGGAGTTATTCTCTCTACCTTTCATTCTCTCTTCAGCTTGTAATCAATTTTCACTTCTCACTTTGTCCCTTGTATCACCTCTGAACTGAACCTGACACAGTGCTCTTTGCTGTATAATATTTGAGCTCCTATTCTGGCTGACAATATTTTCTTTATTTTTGACTCTGTTCATCCTTCACTCCCATGCCCCCATCCCCTTTCCAACCCTACCCAACAAATACTTCTCTCCTCACTCAAGAAGTAATGTGTTGTTCTGAAATTTATGAGCACTCTTTTTCTACATTCAGTGTTTGTATCAGCAGTGTTGGAAGTTATGCCTTCTGAAATGAAGTATTGTGTTGTCCAGACAGTCTTTCTCTTCAAGATTTTAGTCAGTTTTAGTTATGTGAGGGAAGGACTTAAACTGTGTGCCTTCTCACAGACATCGAACTCTACTGAAGAACAACTGCATGATGTAAAAGAAACAAGTTTAAATAATAAAGCGAAGAACTTATAATACAACCTCTAAGCCAGTTATTTAGACTACACTGAATAAAATACACTTCACTGTAAATAGAGTGAAATGTGTTCCTGGAAATGTAGGCAACAACATTAACTACAACTACACAAAAATGTTGTCAAAAGTAGTAAATTCTCAGAAACAAAAATATGATTTAATATGACACTAACACATATATTTGTACTTCGTCACAAAATATTTTGTCTTGCACTTCCTTTGCTTGTCTGAAAACATAGCAGTGACTCATTTAATAGTATATTACATATTTTTCTATATATAAGAACTACATAAGAGAAGGTGTTCCTGGATTATCATCTAATAATAACTGAAGAATTATCTATGTGGGCCACTGATAACGTCTACTCTAATGATAACCAACTTTTAAATATTTGATCGTGAACATATCTTTGTTTGGATATACAGACCACAGAAAGTTTGAAACTGCAGATACTTTCACTGGTGAATGAGCATGACTGTTTTTCTTGAGGCACTATTCTCTCCATTTGATACCAATTGTTTTTTACAGACAAACTATGAGAGATAGGAACATATTGCAAATGTCACTGGGTAGAGAAAGTTTCAGAGTTACATGTTCGCATGGACACTATTCCATACACTCAACATTAGCAGCATGTATTGCTTGAGTAACATCGAAACTGTAGTCCATTTCACTCCACACTTGAATCATCAAGACCCTGTTTATTGAATCGACAGCTTCAACAACTCCATTTCTCAGCTCTTGAAGAGTAGCTACCACATGTGGGACAAAGACTGTTTTATGCAGCCCAACAGAAAAATTCACAAGGCGTGAGGTGTGGTGACCTGGGAGGCCAAAATCAATGAACAAGGTCTTGATGTCCACCTCTTCCACTTCAAAATTGTGGGATGGTGTTTCTGAGATAACACTGCAGCTCAAAAGGAAAGTGAGGTGTGGTGCTGTCATGCATAAAAATGAAATCATTGGAATTTTTGTGAAGTTGAGGAAACAATCAATTTTGCAGCGTGTCCAGGTATGACATTCCTGTCACAGATTCCTCTATAAAAAGAAACAGAAACAATATAAAACACTTCACTTTCAGTGAGTATCTTTCATGTTCGATAATGATGCCAGGATTTTGTGACCCACAAATTCTTACATTATGGCAGTTTACTTTACCTGATAGGTGAAACATAGGTTCAGAATATGTGGTGGTGACTAGTGTTTAACGCCTCGTCGACAACAAGGTCATTAGAGACGGAGCGCAAGCTCGGGTTAGGGAAGGATTGGAAAGGAAATCGGCCGTGCCCTTTCATAGGAACCATCCCGGCATTTGCCTGAAACGATTTAGGGAAATCACGGAAAACTTAAATCAGGATGGCTGGAGACGGGATTGAACCGTCGTCCTCCCGAATGCGAGTTCAGTGTGCTAACCACTGCGCCACCTCCCTCGGTCAGAATATGTCTTCTACCATATCCTCGAGAACTGAAATGCAAATTCATACATTCTGTTATGGTCGCCAAGACACAACTGGTGCAGTAAGTGTAACTTGTAAGGCTTCATATGCAGATGTCATTTCAGAACACGCTGCACAGTTGTTTGAGGAAGTTTAAGTTCCTGACCTGCCCTTTTTGTGGACCCCCGAGGGGCCCATGCAAATGCATCTCAGATATGCTTAACATTTTTGTCAGATGTGCATGGCCAACCAGTGCTCTTCCCTTTACATAATCAACCAAATTCCAAGAATTTTGTATGCCTGTCATAATCTGCTTGTGCAGAGGCGGCTTCTTGCTGTCTCAATTGTGGAATGCACACTTTACTTGAACAATGGATTGACTTCACGCAGACTGTAACACACAGAATGATTTCTCTTGTAGTGTAGTCATCATGTTGCTACCACAAACAGTGCAGGTGTGTCCAAACTTTGAACCTTCCTCAATCCAGCGACATGTGCAATGTGTTTCTGTCTTTTATAGTTTGTCTGTGATAAGTAATTGAAAACTGTTCTTTCTTTTTGAACCACACTGTACGTTATTTATTGGAAGTAGATGGTTCATTATGAAAGAATCATTTCATGTACAACAGTACGTTTGTAAGTGTGTTTTCATATATACTTCCTGATCAATAAAATCACAATGCTGACATAAATAGTATTTTGGAAAACAACTAAAAACCATATCAGTATTTCTGACACAGTATGGCACCAGATTGTAGCCAATAGAAATGTTCCTGTAGGCTTCCTGTGTAACTATTTCAATTAGATTTGATGCTGCAAAACATCGAGGGTGTAGTTGTGTAGACATCCCAACATATGGTATCCACTGGTGAGGAAGGTTTCGTGGTCATGCTGTAGTGTTCTCGCTTCCCACGCCTGGGTTCGATTCCCGGTGGGGTCAGGGATTTTCTCTGCCTCATGATGGCTGGGTGTTGTGTGATGTCCTTAGGTTAGTTAGGTTTAAGTAGTTCTAAGTTCTAGGGGACTGATGACCATCGATGTTAAGTCCCATAGTGCTCAGAGGCATTTGAACTATTTTTGAGGAAGGTTTGGTAATTCTAAACATTGTGTGATCTAACTCAGCCTTGTTAAAATTAGCACCAGAAGTCTGTTGAAAAAGAGGGAATGAAATTAGCATCTCAGACTTACCCGAGATGGTAGTGCTGTTGAAAGGACAGAACTCTACATATAAATCCTGTCAATAACTACTATAAAATGTATGATACATTATACTATATGGTCAATGTCTCCTATAAATCTGACCTTCATATGGATCACACATACTTGAGCAGTTTTATAACATGGATGGTACAAGAGTTTTGTAAAAGGCCTTCGGACAATATGGGCTGTACTGCAGTTTTCCAGTATGCTCCCAACATAAAAGTCTCTATTTGCTTTACTCACTGTTGAGCAGCTTGTGTGTTTGTTCCACTTCAACTGTTACTAAGTATTTGTACTCCATAAAAATTATAGTTGTGATTCATTAATTATGCTGGTACAGACTACTGTATTTTCACTTTTCAGTAAGTGCATAACTGTACTTTTGTTTACATTAAATCATAATGGCCCATCATTACACCACACATATTTTTCAACAAATAACTGTAAATTATTATAATTTTTATCTTAAAAAATTTCTTGGTAGGTAACCACACTGCCAGTGAAAGGTCTGCGATTTTAAGTGTCACAACCCGCTAATTAATTGATTTCAAGTTTTTTGGGACACCATCACATATTACTTCTGTGTTTGTACATAATTAGCAGGGCAACACAATGACATTCTATCCAGCATAAAATTTCCAATCGAATTACAAACCTGGTTAGACATGCTATACAAATGAATTTTATTTAGCAGATGTCAGTGTGGTGCCAAATCGAAAGCAGTCTAGGAACACCAATTTCACTTAATTATCTTGCAGTTTGGCACTTAAGATGTCAACTATGGAGAGTGTGTGGTGGTTTTCACATAACATGTGTTTCCAGGATCCATGCTGGTATCTATCTAATTTGTTACAGGTCATAATGAACTCAGGATGTACTCTACAATTGTGTTACAAATATTGGTGAGTGAAGTAAGATTGTAATTTTGCAGATAAATTCTGTTGCGTTTTTCCTAGATGGGTGTGATGTCCTCATTCCCAATAAAAAGTAGCAGTTCCCTGCTCAAGTAATATTCAATAAATTGTTGACAAATGTGGCAATAATTTTTTCTGCAGGACAAAAATTAAGTGATGAAAACATTCCACAATTTTCATTTGTGGATAAACATTTGAAGAAATAATTCAACAATTTCATTTTGCAGTAACTTATTTTGTAGTGAATGTCAGTGTAACAATATGGATGAACATACTGAAACACATCAAACATGAATTTATTTATTTACAGTGTATACAGTATTGAGTGTATGTAAATTTGTACCCTGTAGTCTCTCTTTGTTCCACTAGTACTGGTTTAGAATGGTCACTAGCACCTGAGTACCAATAACGTCATAAAAGTTATCATTGATGTGATGCTAGGTTTGCAAGATCTCCCTGCACTATTGTCCATGTGCTCGACTTGATCTTAAAGTAATCTGAGGTGGAGCTCAGATTGCAGCAGTTTAAAAATATGTGTGGACTAATCACAATAATTGCAGCCAGTGAGATGATGTGAATTTGTTACCCTCTGGTGGCATGTGTAAGTAATACCTAAAAAAACATTTCACCCAATCAGTTATGCGCCATGCACACACTACTAGTTGCCCCTCAAAAGCATAACTTTGTCCACTCCCATCAGTCATGGCTTCACAACAGAACAAAAATGCAACACTGAAACAAAACAACACAATACTGAGAACAATACGTTTTGGCAGCTTCAAAGCAGTGATACCAGTAAAAAAACTGTTCATTTCTCCCATTGTACCAAGTCAAGAAGAATATAGGAACTTCTTGGACATTTCTCTATGGAGTATTTTTTAAGGAAGATGAACCATTAAGCAAATAGCCACTTTGTTTCATCAGTCTGGCCAGAATTCCCATTGCAACATCTATTAAAAAAAATACACACAAAGAGGCAAAAAATGGAAGAACTCAGTTGCTAGATGTTAACTGCAAACACACAGTTCATGAACCAATGAAACATTCCCAAAACATCAGCACGGAGGAAAGAAAACTTTTTCATAATTTCAAAATATTATTCCTTAGTAATTTTGTGCTTTTTAAAACTTGTTGATTTTGGTGTGAAAGAGAAACTGAGAAAGGGCAGTACAGAGCTTGCCTTTATTCCAGGAGGATTTACTTCACAAGTAATTGGTACATGGTATCTGAACTGTGTATGTTGATTACATTAGACACTGATTTAAGGAAAATGCATAAACATGACAGAGACCAATAAAATTATTATATGCATTTGATTTATAACAGATGTTAGTTTTGTTTTAAACACAGAATGTACCTTCAGCACAAGAGGTAAGAGCCAGTTTCAGAATCAACTCTTATGGATGACTGCTGCTTTCCACAGTAAATATTTTGTATTCTATAATAGTCAAGGTTCTGAAGAAATTTTCTTACTTGATGAAATAGTATGTATGTAACTAACTTTTTTCACTATTATAACATTTTTATAAAGCCTGTAAGATAAATGCACTTCTCATGATACAGATAGTTGCTTCCCAAAGGAAGGGCTGGAATGTGGTGCTATTTGGTATTAATGTAAAGGTATGATCTCAATACTCCTAAAGATCAATATCTGATGTGCTATAAACTCAGGAACAACTGAATAGGAGATAGTTGCTGAACTGGAGAGTCTTTTGTCAACCTAAGGGACAGAATAGTGTACATCATCATGTGACCAGGGTGTTGACAGATCCTGTCCTCGCTATTGATGAGGGAGTTATGGGCAAGATTTATCAATATCAAAACATTTGATAGTGGCCTACTGCACTGGAAACTGCATCCATAAAGCTGTGCTGGCAGCTGCTTTTTTTATATACCACTGTGTCAAGGGTCTACCATGGGTATCTTGATTCAGTGAAAACTGATGCTGCTGGAGTCAACTATTATGGGTGACTACATTCTGATGGCAGGAGTTGCTGTTGATTATCAATTATTTCAACGGCAGATGGATAGCCAATAACATACTGTTGTAATTCAATGATTAATCACAACAGCTGATGAATAGTCATATCATACAGAACCACTTCTTTACTATGCAATACAGGTGCTACTGACACACACATAGGTCTTTACTCATCATATGTCACAGAAGACTAGCACTGTTCAGGTTGACGGTGAAGATATTCTGGTTTTCTTGGGATGAAGTGGGGCCCTTGAGACATATGCCATCATACCTCACTTGCAATCAATACAAAAACCTATTTTGTTTGCTTGCATGGCCATCTTCTGCAGAAGTTGTTAAAATCTGTTGTTATTAGTTTCGCTGTCTCAGGCTGACAGCAAATTAATTAAATGAATGAGTGACCACAGAAGATGCTTTATACATAAAAGCAAAATGTATCTGGTGTAAAAAAATCTCTTTAATTAATTGCAGTCTGCTTAAGACAGAGAAACCAATAGTAACTGACAAAGACCTACTGTCCAATCATATGTACATTTGTTCCACTACAGTAACTTGGAGACAAAGAGCATCTTCAGCAATGCAGTGCACCACCCCATAGCTCTCAAATTATGTCAGAATGATTTGAGGAGCATTCAACAAACCTGATGGTGCTTGTGTGGTCCTAGAGGCAACTTTAATTATGTTCTTCTGCAAACATCAGGGATAGCATCAATGTGTGCACTTTGGACTGAGCTCTAACCATTCACTGAGTTATGAAGAAAAATGTGGGAAACATGGATCAGGAGGGGCCCCAATCTCTTTTGGTGCCTTATGGCATTCATGCCATAATATGTCATTGTGACTGTCGTAATGACTATGAATACTGTACACATGAGAGACCACCTAGATGTTACCAAATGCATGGCTCGCTAACAATCTTGAATAACTAGGATACCTGACTGCCTGGAAAATATGAAACAAGTTTCAGTCATTTAGGTGACTTACTTCATGCTGTAACTTTTAAATTCATGTATGCCTAATTGTCTTATCAACATATGTAAATACTGATTACACCTGCTAACATTCTACAGGAAGTGTCTCTAACAACAGTGATTCAGTGCCAGACGGTAGAATCACTTAAGTGGCTTGCATGCAATGAACAGCGAGAGGCCAAAGAGCAACGTGAAGGTCCAGCTCAATTTAAAGATGTGCAGGTAAATTCAAATGATAATTTCATTTTGAGAGAGAGAGAGAGAGAGAGAGAGAGAGAGAGAGAGAGAGAGAGAGAGAGAGACTATTAGTGACTTAAGGAAACCATAGGAAACTTAAATCCGAATTGTAGGATTGGTATTTGAACCCCCATTTCTTGAAAATGCCAGGCCTTAACTACTGGGTAACCTTGTTCATATTAGACATCAAGTACCTACTGTTCAGGATTGTTTGCGTTAGTTACTGATGTTGGAACAAGATCACCATGAACCTGGCGAACTTTGTGAGTGATAAAATAGGTGATGTACTTTTAGATTATGTGGTTGTCAACAGAAATGTAAAAACTGCTGAGACGCCCAACTGATATCAGTAAATTGTCAAACAAGTTTCAAATGGTTATGGTTGATATCTGATTTATGAGCATAAGGTCATAGTTCAAGACATAATTCTCTGTCTAATGTTTTGTCTTCCAATGCTGGACACATCACCACAGGCCTTTAATGACTCATAAAGCTGTTACAGACTGCAAAAAGCTCAGCTGGCCAAACAGTTTATATTTCTCCATGCAACAGTCAGTTTATGACATCATTAGACCAATGCCTAAGCTTGCGGAGTTGTGCCAACATTTGCTACGGAGTTTGTAGTGGGGAAGAGTTGGCACTGTTTGTTGTATTTAGCAATGTTGGGTTGGGTTGTTTGAGGGAAGAGACCAAACAGAGAGGTCATTGGTCTCATCGGACTAAGGAAGGACGGAGAAGGAAGTCGGCTGTGGCCTTTCAAAGGAACCATCACGGCATTTGCCTGGAGTGATTTAGGGAAATCACGGAAAACCTAAATCAGGATGGCCGGATGCGAGATTGAACCATTGTCCTCCCACATGCGAGTCCAGTGTTTTAGCAATGTACAGCCCAAAACTTGTCTAATTTCAATCCTCCTTCATTTCTGTTGAAATTGTTTATGTGCTTTTGAATTTCTATGGCCTCTCTGTACATCCTTGAGTTGTAATTATTAGATCTTGCTAAAACCACAGTGTCAGAGAAACAAGTTTGGTGGTTTCCTGATTGGCTGGTTGGTTGATTTGGGGGAGGGTACCAAACAGCTAGGTCGACAGTCCCATAGGATCAAGGAAGGATGGCGAAGTAAGTCGGCCATGCCCTTGAAGGAACAGTTGCGGAATTTGCCTGAATGGATTTAGGGAAATCATGGAAAAGCAAAATCAGGATGGCCGGATGTAGGTTTGAACCATCATCCTCCCAATTGTGAGTCAAGTGTGCTAAACACTGCGCCACCTCGCTTGGTTTCTTGGTCCTAGTACATGATTGCTATGGCTCATTTACGCATCTTGCCCAGGCCACACTTGCTCACTTTCTTTAATGTGAGTGTTAATGCTTCTTTTAGTTGTTTCTTTGTGCACTTGACTGCAAACACACTGGATTTTATATACCTCTGCTGTTGTAAGCGGCTGGTATAGGACCATTGCAGTGTTCAAATATTCACGTACCTTTCTTGTTGGTTTAAACACAGTGTAATACCAGGATTTCTGAGCAGTTTTATAATGTGATTTGTTTTTACAAATGTAAGGAAAACTTTCCATTTAGCTGGCTCTTTTTCATTAGAAGTTATAGACCTTTTAGGATGTAGTGCCCTATTTACCTCTTTCACAGAGCAGTAGTTTTTCCTGAAGACCATTCTTAAATGATCGAGCTCATCCTCCAAGAACTGTAACAGATTTTTGAATTTTTAAAGTGTCTGATGGTGTCCCCAGCACTGGAAGGTGAAATGTTAGGCAAAGAATTTGCTTCTGATGATGGCCTTAAGTCCAAAAACACTATGTGATCAAAAGTTTCTGGACACCTGGCTGAAAATGACTTACAAGTTCATGGCAACCTCCATCAGTTATGCTGCAATTCAATATGGTGTTGACCCACCCTTAGCCTTGCTGACAGCTTCCACGTTCAATCAGGTACTGGAAGGTTTCTTGGGTAATGTCAGACCATTCTTCACGGAGTGCTGCCCTGATGAAAGGTATCAATGTAGGTCAGTGACTCCTGGCACGAAGTTTGCATCCCAAAACATCCCAAAGGTGTTCTATAGGATTCAGATCAGGACTCTGTGCAGGCAAGTCCATTACAGGGATGTTATTGTCGTGCAACCTCTCTGCAACAGGCCGAGCATTACGAAAAGGTGCTCGATCGTGTTGAAAGATGAAACTGCCATCCTCGAATTGCTCTTCAACAGTGGGAAGCAAGAAGGTGCTTAAAACATTGGTGTAGGCCTGTGCCACACAAAATAACAAGGGGTGCAAGCTCAACCCATGAAAAACACGACCACAATATAACACCACCGGCACTATACACACTGGCAGATGATGTTCACCGGGCATTCGCCATACCTACACCATGTCATCGGATCGCCAAATTATGTACCGGGATTCGTCATTCCAAACAACGTTTATCCACTGTTCAATCATCCAATTTTTACGCTCCTTACACCAAGCGAGGCGTCATTTGGCATTTACCAGCGTGATATGCGCCTTATGAGCAGCCGCTCAACCATGAAATCCAAGTTTTATCACCTCCCGCTTATGTGTCGTAGTACTTGCAGTGGATCCTGATGCAGTTTGGAATTCCTTTTAGAATAGGCCCAACAAATGGTACCCCAATCCTTACATTGATGTTGTAGTGATATGTGTGACAATATTTTGTAACTGAGACCCTGGTATCAACTTTCTCTATAGTTAAAAGAAAATAGATTAGGAATTACTTTTTTGTTTTGTTTTCAGTACTTTTCCTGATACCAGTACATCAAAACTTTGATGTGTTTGAGTGATAAAATCTATCTTTGACACATCCATCCCTCCTATTCGAAGAAACAATATTTTGGTGTGCTATTTCCTCCATTAACTTTTGTAAAAATCTGCAATATCCTGACGAAGTCTGATTTCCAGATGTATAATTTTTGTACAACTTGTGTGTTCCTGCATGCTGTCAGTTATACCTAATACAGTTTATAAAATGTGTAAGTAACTAATGCATTCATCTTCATATAAGTCTTGCGAATCTCTGAGGACAATGTGACAAACTGTAAAAATGTTATATCTAAAACTATAGTGATCAAGTTAACACATGATTCCATGTTAATTTCACAGGTGAACAGAGCATATGAGTTTTTCAATCTTCCCCATCTGTAACAAAGTTCAACACTAGAGATAAGAAAGTGAAGTTTGACCAGCAAATGACACTGAGCAGCCAGATGTTTTATGACTCAATTTCCATGCTTCATAACAATCCAGCTGTATCTTTAATTTTCTGTTTCACATATTTGTTGTTCTATTACATTTTTGGAAAAATAAAGATTATTATATTAAATCACTGATGGTAGCCAAAGTTTTTATGCCTTCATGGATTTATTTGAATCTTATAAGCTTATATAAAATTATATCACATCATTTATTATAATATATAAATTGGTATCAAATAATAAGTTACAATACATGATCAAAACGTGAAAGTATTGCTTATTGCACATGATCACTAAATTGTCAACAGTGTATAACAAAGTTAATTATTTACTAAAAGATGAAAGAAGAATGAAGAGAAAAACATTTTAACACAATAAAAAATAAAAGAAGCCAACAGGGTGAAAAATAACAATCAGTTTGACAAAAACTTTAAGAAAATAAAACATACCATAAACAAGATATAATTTGACACTATTTAAATAATAACTGTATATAGAACACAATTTTACAGAAACTGCAGGATGGAATATAATACACATGAGGGCAGATCACTCTTTACCAAACAAAGGAGAGACACACAAAAATGGTTCAAATGGCTCTGAGCACTATGGAACTCAACTGCTGTGGTCATATGTCCCCTAGAACTTAGAACTACTTAAACCTAACTAACGTAAGGACACCACACACATCCATGCTTGGGGCAGGATTCGATCCTGCGACCGTAGCAGTCGCACGGTTCCGGACTGTGCGCCTAGAACCGCGAGACACATATCTCTCTCTCTCTCTCTCTCTCTCTCTCTCTCTCTCTCTCTCTCTCTCTCTCTCTCACACACACACACAGGGAGGGAGGGAGGGAGAGAGAGAGAGAGAGAGAGAGAGAGAGAGAGAGAGAGAGAGAGAGAGAGAGAGAGAGAGAGACTGTTGTCTCACAATGTTCCTCTATTTAGTAAGTAGTGATCTATTCTCATTATGTACACAAAATATCATATCTCTCAGAAAAAAAAAGGAAAACAAAAACACAAAAACAACATGATGAATTTCATAAGTTACACAGACAAGGATGACAACAGAAATTAAATCGAGTGCCTTGAGTGCTTGTGAAGAAGAATCTCATCATGGTAAAATAAATATGACAAAATTACAGCTTAATTACTTGGACTCTTTCGATGACTCATTCTAAAGCAGTTCGTTGTGCTTTTATGTATTAAACAATTACTGAGACAGTTTTGCTAATACAATGAATCTACAACAAAATAACTACTTGTCAGCCTTACAATCACGTAGACATACAATATGCAGTCTTCTTATTTTATACAGTCTTATCATAAAACATAGATTGTTCATTGCGAAACACAAAAATGGTATAATCTTACATAACATTTTCATAAACTCTAGATCATTTGGAAATACTACAATACTGAATTAATTTTGGCATTAAAAATTGTACTGTAGTGATTTTCAAGCAACTTCTTTCGTATGAAGTGCAGAAGTGTATGTACATGTATGATAGTCTTCAGACAGATCATTATAAATATTATTTCCTCCGTTTAATGTGAAAAAAAATTGAGAACCTGAAAAAGAAATAACAGTATCTATACAATATAACAGAATGACAACACAAACTATTATTTAGAAAATCAGGCTTAAACCACAACAAGAAAACACAGTTATACTGACAGTAAAATAAGCTAAATCAGAAGAAAGAACCAATATAAAACTTACTACTGAAATGCAAAAGACGTTCTACTTGCATGACGCAAATTTGGTACTAGTCTGTTTTACAATGTCTAAACAAAGCAATAACCAAGAGTTGATTCCGATGCCACGTTAGACAGCAAGTAAATTTGTTCAATATTGGAGACTTAACCCTCTATAGATTACATTCTGATATCAAAGTACTGTGATTTGAACAAAACAGGAGACAATACAGGCAATAACAATGAATGGAAAGGAATCGCTGACAGCGGCATACTGTATCAACAGTATGCAGTGATGTAATCAACACTAATGAAGAGTCTGGCAGCCATTATCTTTCAGTCCTTGCGTAATGTATACAGAGGTAAGTGCACGATTACAAGTAAGGCAATGAAGTGGAAAAAATATTTTACACATCCAAAAAGTGACATAGGCTAACATATATAAACTTAAACAAAGATATAAAAACAAACACTGGTAAGTCAGTCACAGAACAAAGAGTAACTATGCTGAGGAAATAAGGCTATTTTTTTAACACGATAATGCTTGTCTCAGTGCTG
Source organism: Schistocerca gregaria (assembly GCF_023897955.1). Taxonomy (NCBI): domain Eukaryota; kingdom Metazoa; phylum Arthropoda; class Insecta; order Orthoptera; family Acrididae; genus Schistocerca; species Schistocerca gregaria. The sequence goes on along the minus strand of NC_064931.1, from coordinate 606,494,451 downwards.
CAAATTTCACAAGGAAAAATTGGCAACTGTAGTTTGGAAATCTTTGTGTAGCTGCCTCACTCTTATGAATAACTGCTTTCTGTTTATAATTTGTATTGCTCTGGTAAGAACTCGATACAATGAGAAGTAGTAAAGTAGTAATCATAAGGCACAACTTTACATTTATTGGATGCTTCATGGAGCCCAAATGGAGTTCTGACACTGAATATGAAATAATGCGAGATTTGCTAACTTGTCAATTTTTAAAATGGGAAATAAATCTGTCAAAGGATTTCAAAGTATCTACGTTATGTCTGACTGTAATTAACTGATATAGTTTTTTCATGAGCAGAAAATAATATGGCCAAGGTTTTCTTGCTCTATAAACATTAGCTGGCCACTGTGGCCGAGCGATTCTAGGCGCTTCAGTCGGAAAACAGGTTCGAATCCTGCCTCGGGCATGGATGTGTGTAATATCCTTTGGTTAGTTAGGTTTAAGTAGTTCTAAGTCTAAGGGACTGATGACCTCAGGTGTTGAGTCCCATAGTGCTTAGAGCCATTTAAACCATTTTGTATAAACATTGCTGTGGCATAGTAAAGTGTCCATTACTACAAAGGTGTGAGGGGAGTGGGAAGGAAATTCTATTGTAATCGTAATTTGTGGTATTTACAAACATCTATGATTCATATCTGTTATTTCTACCCTGTTCAGTAGACCACAAACATGGAGTTCAATGTATCATTTTTTTAATGGTATTCTAGAATATGGTGCAGTAAGTGTATAGTTTTTTAACAACAGGAAGTCATTTTTATTTATTCAATTTGTGACCTGCCAGAAATAAAAAGAAGTTAGTCATCTTTGTCTAATATCTTTTAACTTATTTACGAGCACCAATAACAGCAGCAAAATAGGTGAAAGTTCATTTTCTGCAATTTCAATTTCAGACCTTATTAGTAGTGTATAGACTGTCCTGTGGCAATCATACCCCACACCATTACCACTTTAGGTAGCCTTAAAACAGTGCATCTCTCATCCTTATCTACAGGTAAGAGGGTGAAAGTTGATCTGTCCTTGCACAAATGGGCACCATATGTGTATCTTCCTCCACCGGATGTACATCTGATATACCCCGTTTTAATTCCACATACAAATGACTGCTTCCAGATCTCCCACACATGATGAGCATAACAATTATTTAAGACTGTCTGTACAAAGTTTACAGTGCCATTCATTTCTTATACATTCCTATGAATTAAAAGCATCACAGACTTAGGAACATTCAAAATATTGGGAAGATAAGCAATCCAAGAGTGAAAATAGCATAACTCACTCTACAGCAGGCAGAAAAAAAAAAAAAAAAATAGCCCACAACTGAACAAAAAGGAATTTGACATAAAGCCACAAATCTACCCCCAGAGAGGTAAAGGAGAGCAGGGAGTAGGTGGCATCACCCCAATGTCTTCAAAGGAGGAAGGTGGCTGTATGCCAATGTCGACACAAAATGTGTCGCAAGGTATTCCGCAAGAATCGATGGATCAGTACCAAGGCAACTTGGATGGTCAAGTCCCAGGATGGAAAACTGCCATTTGCAACCTTGGAGGGTATGGATTGTAGCCCACACCCATGATAAAGCAACGGAAGAACCTATAGAAGAGACAAAACTTTCCTAACACACCTGCTTGCTCGGTTTGATTAAGTAATGGGCTTTGGCATGAAGACATTTAAAGGTAATAAGAATGGCGGAGAAGGAGTGCTCGTTAAGATGTAGCAAGGCAGGATGGAGATGGTGATGGCAATGGCTGTACTCCATCATGAGACTGGTCAGTGGCGAATGGGGGCCATCAAGAGGGGGGACAGAGATTGTGAACTGCGATGACAGAGCATAAGTGTACCTGAAAGGAAACTGCTTCCAATGTGGTACAAAGGGAGATCCATGTACTAACAACTTCCATAAGGGCCAATGAGCGAGCACCAAAGGAAGACCTCAAAGGGCCTACCCAGTTCTGACAGAAGACATGGAATCCATGAAGGGTCAGAGAGTGAGCATCAGTAAAATGAGATTGCTGGAGAAAGACACAAGCTTCAGAGTAAAAGGAAATAAAGGACTGCAACTCCGGAAGGTGATGGTTACTACAGTTCCACTGAATAAGCCCAAAACAGGAGCCAAATGGGAAGTAAATGGGCCGAAGCCGGTCGTGCCGCCAGGTCACCGTCCATCACCAACAACAACAGGTAACACCCAAAAAGTTCAGACTCAGATTGTGAGGGTGGTCCCCTCAGGGACGAGAACATACAGGTCCGTCGAACAGCGAGAAGATGTGCCTGAAACGCAAACACCAAAAACACCTCAGTGGTGGCAGGATGTATGGCTTCACATTACACTGATAAACCGTTGCCTCGACCTTCTCTGGAAGAGTAACCATCTCAAATGTCAGAATAAAGGCACTGATGTTGATATGATTGTCCTTACAGCTTTTCTGAACATGCCAAACAATATGAATGAGTTCCTCATCAGTTTGAAGGATGAAGTCTCTATGAAAAATGATTCTCTGAACCATATTCAAAGTCTGGTGAGGAGTGGTGGACACAGGGATGTCGAAAAGAGTGTCACAGGCATGAAGAGCTGCACAATGGGTGGCACGTGAAGTTTTGATCAACAGTGAACCTGACCACATATTACGCAGAATGTCCATGTTGCTAAACTTGTCTTCGATAGTTTCCACAAAAAAATAGTGGCTTGGTGGCAGTGCAGACAGTCCTGGTGGACACCAGATTTCGGGAAAAGGGTTTTACCCCAAGTCAGTGAGCCTGGCCTTTATCCCAGGGTGCAGCCAGGGAAAGGAATGTCGCAGGGTCTTAAAAAGCAGCATTAAAAGATCGATTGCCAACTAAAGAGATGGCTTTAGAAGACCAGCTTTTTTTTTTTTTTTTTTTTTTTTTTTAAGCTTAATACAATTCGTATGCAAAGCGTCTGTCCTGACACCACCCACTATCAGAGGCTCTCCTAATGGGTGCCAACCAGCCACAGCAAGGGTCATCTGGCACAGTGGCTGTTGGCACAAGTTCTGATGCTCCAGAATGATAAGCAACCACTCCTAGGCATACACAAGGAGGCAACAGCTCAGGTATCAGAAGTGTAATCTCTGTGTTGTCAGGTGGCTCAATCAAAAGGGTATGTAATGACTCCATCACATGGTCTGACTACCCTGCTGGCTATATAGCATTAAAGGAAAACAGCATCAAGGGAAAGATGGAAGAGGTGGTAAGGTTGCATACCAAAAATATGAAGTAAGGTGTTCTTCCCCAGTTGGTTCATTCTACAGAGAGAGAATTTAGAAGGGGACAGCAAACCTTAAAGGGAGACCAAAAACACCAAAAAGGAAAGGTGAAGAAGACAAACAAAGGAGGACAAGGGCCAGAAGGAATACCAGAAACAAGGAGGGTAGCTGGGCAAACGTAAACAAGGACACTGATAGAAGAAAAGAAGGAGAAGAGGAGAAGGAGCGAGAAGAAGGAGGGAGGGGCGCAGACAAGGAAATGCAGCCCGGGAAGGAAGAAAGGGCTGCATAGCTCAGGGCCTCATGTACCCCATGCATGAACTCACGCAAGGAAGAAAATCAGACCTTCTGGTCAAACATAAAGTATATCCATAGCAAGACACAGTCAATACCTTCACTGCAGGACAGCAATGATATTGCTACCAATGAAAAGTGCCACTGAAGCGGAGTTTCTAAACATAGTTTTCAGAAATTCCTTCACCAAAGAAAGCAAAGTAAATATTCCAAAATTCGAATCAAGAATAGCTGTCAACATGAGTTATTTAGAAATAGATGCCCACAGTGTAGCAAAGTAACTTGAGCCACTCAATAATAGTAAGTTTTTTGATCCAGATTATATACTAATCAGGTTCCTCTCTGAGTATGCCAATGAAATAGCCCAATTTCTAAGAATCATATACAACTTCTTGACGAAAGAGCCATGGAAAGTTGCACACGTCACACCAATACTCAAGAGAGGAGATAGAAGTAGTCCACTGAATTTCAGACTTGGACCACTGACAGATGTGCAGCACGATTTTGGGAGATATACAGTGTTTGAACAATATGAATTATCTTGAAGAAAATGATCTATTGACACGCAGTTCGGATTCCGAAAATATCTTCCTTGTGAAACAAGAGTAGCTCTTTATTCACAAGAAGTAATGAGTGCTATCTACAGAGAATCTCAAATTGATTCCATATTGAAATATCTCACATCCTTATCATCATCTTAAATTTCCTATTGTCCATTCTAAGAAGCGTGATGATGGTGGAATGTTCCTTATTTTGATGTCAGAGGGGTTCAAATACTGTGTGTATGAACTTTCAATTGTGTCAGACATGGCAGACTTTTAAGAGGATATCTTACAAGAAAGTGATAACGGACAATGATGTAGACTTTGTTAGCAGCTCCCACTCATTTTTAAATGGTTCCTGGAGCAAAACTCTTAAATTGTGCTCAATATGGGCACACCTGTGAAGTGAAAAACACTGTGCAGAAATGTATGAAGTCGAACTCTCTAAAATGGGACACTCATAAATATGAAACTTCCTGGCAGATTAAAACTGTGTGCCGGACTCGAGTTCGAGTCTCGGTCCACACACAGTTTTAATCTGCCAGGAAGTTTCATATCAGCACATACTCTGCTGCAGAGTGAAAATCTCATTCTGGACCATAAATATGTACGGAAATACTCTAAAAGTAATGTGTTCTGTGCAACACAAGAACATCAATTGTTCTGCTCTAGGATAGTTTATCAACTTATTTTACGATGTAATTCATGTAATATATGTATTTTACTGTTAATTAATAATCGTTCAAGCTGGTAAATAATTTTTTAAATGTCAAATAATCTCAGACGTGTTTCCCTTACAGCTTTACAGAAGATTATCATATTAGTCATCTACCATGAAGGAAATCTATAGCAGTATGGAAGAGTATGTAACAGGTGCGGTAGATACAAACAAATCACGTAGTTTCATCAATGTACAGAGAAAGATAAAAGCTGTTGTTTTATGTGACATAGACAGATTGGGTTGTGATGATCAAGATGCTGTATGAAGCAATTTAATAAAAACAGCAAGGCTTACTGGATATTTAAATGTTCTCACCACTCGTTGAAAGTGGAGGAGTATTGATGTAACAAGGTGTAGAATGCCAACGCCTCATCGAGGAACATGCATTTTGGAAATTGGGAAGTTGGAGTTGGAGTTTAATTTATTCTTGGCATCAATGTTATTTTAATCAACATTTAACAGTTTGATCTATGTGTATACATTCTGTTACCAAATTCAACACTGATCTAACATCTTAGTGTTGTAATGAGTCTTACTTGATGAACAGCCTTAGGTAAATGATGTCAGTAATGTTGATCTGAACATGGGGAATGTCTCCAAGCTCCCTTATAATTCAAAAGTGTTCAGTAATACTGATATACACTAAATTTGGGAGCATCTCAAGATTATAAAAATCTATGGATTGTTCTACAAACCATTCCTATAGAGAATGTTTGGATCAGCTAGATCTATAACAAACATGAAAAATGCATCCCTGTGTTATGAAAGGGTATCACTGTCTTATGCACACAACATACAGTAGTGGATATAAACATAAAGGTAAGGTACCACTAAAGTAATAGTACAATGTCTGAAGCATACATGTATGGAATTTACTATGGGAGCAGTAGATATATATAAAACAAACTATAATGGTGGAATTATGAAGTTTCTTTCATAACATCAGTAACAAAATATGGCATTTGCATTTCCTGAACTGAAATTGGTGCAAAGGTACTCACACTGACCTATTGCATTATTGCATTGTCAGTACTTTGTCCAACTTCCAGTCTTCCTAATTACCTCAAACATTGTCTCCAGCATTGATTCTGTTAGGGTTTGTAATTTCAGTGAAATTGTCATTCAGTTTTCTCTTATCACTCTTTTCAGCTCACATATGGTCTCAAATTGCCTTCCTTGCCTTGCAAGTATTCCATAAAGGTTTTCCATGGAGTTCAAATTCAGGCTACATGCAGAACAGGGCAAGAAATCAACATCTTTATCTTCAAACCATTTTTAGTTCTAGCAGAACTATACACAGATGCATTATCTTGTTGAAACATTAGACTTCCATCCCCTAGGTCCTCATACATTCTAATCAATTCTGTTTCTAGCATCTCAGTGTACAAAGACTTCATTCTAGTGTTCAGCCACACAATGCAGGATTTACCTTCAGCACAGAAGGCTGACCAAATCACAACAGTTCCATTACCACAATTTCTCCCTATTCATACCTGCTGCTCTGTTCTCAGATCATGCCAATAATACTGAAATCCATCCTGCCCATCTAAATTAAATTACTTCTCATCACTGAAGATCACTTTATTCCAAGTCCATGACATATGTTTTTCAGCAAACTCCAATCTAGCCTCTTTGTGTTTGGGAGTTAATGTGAGTTTTAACAATGTTAATTTTCCTGCAAATATCTATGCCTTTTTACTGATTCCACTACTGCATATGGAGAGCAGGGGGTAGGTGGCATCACCCCAATATGGAGAGCACAGCAGAAACCAGATGTGTGTTCATACATGGGCACTCCTGATTTTATTACCAGCATGTGAACATGCCCACTGTGAGGAGAAAACCTATAAAATGACACTCATGCACTCACTCCCATCTTGCATTGACCACAAAATCACTTTATCTTACAGATATTAAGACTACAGAAAAAGGGTGAAGGCTGCTATACCTGGGATTAAAACAGAAATAAAATGACAGAGGAGCTAAAAGAAAAGCAGGGAGAAATGTGGCTGGCTGACCACTTATAAAGAAGCATGAGTTAGCTGGTCATCCTGTTAACACCTTAAAAACATGTCCCTAAAATGTTTGGAAACATGTTGGACAAATTACAACACCTTAAAACTCTCACCACATTCATTTGAATGTTACTTAAAATCTGTCAGCTAATCTGCTGCTGCCCACTGGTTGGAAAATAAAACAGTCTAATAAAATCTGGCTCACAGTGATCTGTACACCACAAGCTTCACAGATTGGAGGATCCTCTCGTTGGAGCAAGCAGCCTTGCATCATAGAGCTATGGCTTGTGCAAAGATGACAAAGAAGGACCTCGTCCTGTTGACATGGCTAGATGGAGGTATGCCACAGCCATGTAGTAGGCTTTACTATGCAGAGCTTATTGTCTGTCACTTCCAGCCACTCATCTTCCCATCAATGCAACATTCTGTATCTCAACAAAGAGACGATAGACTACAGGGGGATGGCATATTGAACCAACTGAGCATCATGACATGCCTCCTTGGTTGCTACATCTGCCCTTTCATTCCCTGAAATACCCATGTGCCCTGGTGCCCAGCAGAAAGATACTTCCTTCCCAGTTGTTTTAGTTGGAGGAGGACATCCTGGATAGTCTGGAATACTTTGCCAGCTGGGTACAAATGGTGTAGAGTGTGAAAGGCACTCAGAGAATCTGAACCGACAAAGAATTTAGAACTCGAATCATGTCTCATCTGCTCCAGTACCCACAAGATTGCATATAATTCTGCATCAAAGATAGTAAAGTCTTGAGGTAGTCGGACCCTGAAGACACAATCAGGGAAAACAACAAGGCAACCAACAAAGTCCCCCTGTTTCGACCCATTTGTAAAGACAGCTGTAAAGGTGTGTTACAGAGTTAAAAAGTTCTTAAATAATATATTAAAACATAAGCAGGAGTGCAACCCTTCCTGCATTGCAGTAAATCTAAAATTACTCTGGGCCTCTGCAGTAACCAGGGTGAGAGACGGTCAAAACCGCAGATCTGGGCTGTACTTGCTCCACTCCAATTGACGGAAGTACTTGCTGAACATGGATCCCAAATGGCCTTGTTATAGATGACAGAGGAAAAGGTGTCCCAAAGACTGGTGAGCAACAGTATGGTATGCAGGTGAAGTGAGCGCTGCGAGGGACTTACAAGCGTTACACACCAAGAGAAGCTGAGGTCAGATTTTAAGTGGTGGTTCACCAGTCTCAGCCCAGAGACTGGGTATGGGGCTGATCCTAGAATTACTTGTGGCCAGCCTAAACCCCTTATGGTGGATAGCTTCAATAATCTTCAGATAAGAAGGCCTCACTAATCCATACACTGTGTACTCATGGTCTAGCAGTGAATGTACAAAAGCCCCATAAAACTGAAGCAAGTGTGCTCTATTGTTCCGCAGCAACAGCGCATAAGGCACTTAACGATATTCAGTCCAGGTTTTCAGGCTTCTCTGGGTGAGGCAACCACGAGAATCTGGAGTAAAAAATGGGGCCTAGAAACCTATAGAGCCTTTCAAAAGTATAATGGTGTCCCGCATCTGCAAGTCAGGTAAAATAAAAATATGGTAAGAATGGTTAAAACGATCAAGTGCACCCCCCCCCCCCAACACACACACACACACACACACACACACACACACACACACACACACACACACACATTCCACATGGGAAAAATATATTAAAAACAAAGATTCCATGACTTACCAAGCGGGAAAGCACCAGTAGATAGGCACAATAAAAGAAACCACACACACACACACACACACACACACACACACACACACACACACACACACACACACACACACACACACATTCCACATGGGAAAAATATATTAAAAACAAAGATTCCATGACTTACCAAGCGGGAAAGCACCAGTAGATAGGCACAATAAAAGAAACCACACACACACACACACACACACACACACACACACACACACACAATTTCGAGCTTTCGCAACCGGCGGTTGCTTCGTCAGGAAAGAGGGAAGGAGAGGGAAAGATGAAAGGATGTGAGTTTTAAGGGAGAGGGTAAGGAGTCATTCCAATCCCGGGAGTGGAAAGACTTACCTTAGGGGGAAAAAAGGATAGGTATACACTCGCGCACGCACACACACACATCCATCTACAGAGAAAGGGAGGATGAATACAAAGTGAAACTACGGAAAAAGGGAAGATGAATACAAAGTGAAACTTCCTGACGAAGCAACCGCCGGTTGCGAAAGCTCGGAATTTTGTGTGTGTGTTTGTGGTTTTTTTTATTGTGCCTATCTACCGGCGCTTTCCCGCTATAGCTATGGCAAAGATGGTAACATTTAAAACACTGCCCTGAAGGACACCATTCTCCTGCTCAAAACAATCTGACACAGTGCCACCAATGCAGGATGTAAAAAACCACTTAGACAGGAAAGACTGTATGAAGATGGAGAGTTGAACGAAAGCCCCATTGATGGAGCTGCATGATAATACCGTGTCTCCAGGTAGTGTCCTATGCCTTACAGATGTCAAATAAGATATCAAGACAGTGATGTTTATTCAGGGAAGCCTGCTGAACACCCGCCTCTATAGCAGGATCAGGATGTCGACAGTGGACAGAAATCTCCAAAATCCACAGAGAGTGGCTAAGAAGTTGTCTGGCCTCTAACAACCAGATCAGACAACGGTTAACCACTCGCTCCAGGGTCTTTCCTACACAGCTTGTTAAGGCGATACTCCATTAACTACTGCAACATGCAAGCATGCAGTACCAGATCTGATTGTTACCAGGAGCAGAATCATGAGTCTCAGTCAGTGTGGATTCCAGCTCCCACATGGAGAAAGGGAAATTGTAGGGCTCAGAACTGTTGGCTTTGAAGTCCAATTCATGCCCCCCTACAGTCACACGGTAGCAGAGAAATGCCGGATCCACGCTGGCATTGGCAGTAGTCACTGCAAAATGCTCTGCAACCATCTGATCCGATATTTCCAGGCACTGTTTGAAGACACTCATTTCAGCATTGCTTGCTGTTGGTAAGTGACTGTGTTTATCGGAAATCCTACTGATGGCTTCCCATACTTTTGTGGAACAAGTGGAATGATTTGATGGAATCCAGAAACGTATACCATGGCCTTTTCTTGGTCTCTTTAATTACAAGTCGAACCATGGCTCTCGTGACCTGAAAGGCTGAGAGGTTCACTGCTTTTGGGTGGTACTTAAACTGTCAAAGAGCCGCACGCCTGTTCCAGATTGCCAAGCAGCACTCATTGTCCACCAAGATACAGGTTGCTTCCAAAGAAGACCTGAGGACTCTGGGATGGATCATGGATCACTCATATTATGTGGGCCACGCATTCCTGGATGTTGTCGCAGTGTTCAAACACAGCCAGCTTGCTGAACAGCATGTGCTTTGGCACATGCAGGCACTACTGCTAACACTAGCAACCTCCGTTTGTGTAGCAGCATCGATCTTTCGATCTTCTGAAATGACTGTTTAAGAACAGACACGAATGAGCACTTGGCCTTGTAGATCTTTTTCGCATCACCGTATGAGATACACTTTGTTGTTTTGGTCTCCTGTACCTTCTCAAGGAGGACACTGCAGTCTCTACTACAGACAGGGTGATCCCCAGAGCAGTTTACACACTTTGGAGGAGGTGAACAACTAAATCCTTCATGGGTGGCCTTACCACATTTGTCGCAAGTCGTGTGTCCCTTACAACCTAAGGGAGGTGTGCCCAAAGTTCAAATAGCACACTGGGTTCGGAAAAATAAGGCCACATGCTGAGGTGAAGGAAACTGGATTTAACATGCTCTGGAAGTTTCATGCTGCTGGAAGTCAGTATAAACTAGTCTGATTTCATTACAGTGCCATCCACCCTTTTCATTATGTTTTGCACATTAACAGTGCCTTCCTTGGATCACTTAGCTTTCAGTTCTTCTTGGGGAATGTCAACCAGATCCCTGATAGTCACAACACATTCGCTGTAGTGGTGGTGGTTAGTGTTTAACGTCCCATTGACAATGAGGTCATTAGAGACGGAGCGCAAGCTCGGGTTAGGGAAGTATTGGGAAGGAAATCGGCCGTGCCCTTTCAAAGGAACTATCCCGGCATTTGCCTGAAACGATTTACGGAAATTCCGGAAAACATAAATCAGGGTGGCCGGAGACGGGATTGAACTGTCGTCCTCCCGAAAGCGAGTCCAGTGTTCTAACCACTGCGCCACCTCGCTCAGTACATTCGCTGTAGTTCAAGGTGTTGTGCAGTTCACTTTCTATTGCATACACCCTGAGGATGTTCTTCACTTATTGGAATTAAGACATTTCTACCAACAGGGTTCCGTTTCACAAGCGTCTGACAGTTTTTAAAGTTCCAGCAAAGACCCATTTATGTACGTAGAAAGATAAAACTTTCTCAGAGCTGCCCTCTTTCCATTTAACTATAACAAACACATTCTGGCCACCAGCATGTGCTCTGTTACTAGAGACTGAAAGATTCTGTGTAATCTCCAAGTCTATAGGAATGGCTAATGTGAGCCCTCTTGTTCAATTCAGTGTTCATACCTACCAGCGGTAAACCCTTTCCACTGGAAGGAGGAGTAGTTCAAAGGTTCCATCTCAGTCCCATGAGCAGCTGGGGAAATAATAGTCCACCTACATAGAGCCCAGTGCCCCTAGGTCAGCCTTATACAACTGAGGTTCAGCAGTTTCCCCAATGGTTGCCTGATAATGACTGTTCTACCTCAACAGCCATGCATGTCACTGGCATGCAGCACATGCTGCGACTGAAGTGTTTTTTATAGGGGTTTTTGCCATCCTCTCGATCTGGGTGGTCAAGCCAAGATCCCCAGTCCCTGAGGCATACAATGTTCCACCACTGCAACATCCAGTGGTCACTGAAGCATGGCAAGAGCTTACAGAAGGCAGAGGACTGGTGGTGTTTGCCTGTACCCAGCAGTAGTGTGTATCAAGCATGAAGCTCGAGTTTTGTCACCTTTGCACGGATATGTTTCCAGGGCAGTGCCTGGAGGTATCTGGCCTTCATGTGATTTATACTATCATCTTTTGAATAACCACCATTTTTTTTTTCAGCTTCCTGTTACACTCACCCACGAATCAAATAAGCCTGTGATCATTTGTGCTGTCCTCCTCCATACATGCTTGATACACACTACTGGTTCAAGATGAATGGTGATCCCTCATTGTTGAGGAACATTCAAGTGCTGGCTGAACAAGTGTTTTTTATGCAATATTGGTTCTAGTTCAGTTTCCCAGCATATAATCACTAAAGCAAAGCCTTCCATTTGCTTAACCTACAGCTGGACTTACGTTATCAATTTTCTTCTCCTTCTTTCCTTCTGCTTTGACTTTTCCCATTTCACTACGGGGTTGGCACTGTTACCAGTTTGGTAATGTTAGTAGCTTGCTGTTGCTGGATTCTCTGTGTCTTGTGTGTATGTAAATGTAACTGACACTAAAAGTGGGTACCAGCCTGGCATTTACCTAGCTGGAATAGAAAAGCTGCCTAAAAAGACATCCCAGGCTGGTCAGCTCATGATCCTTCATCATCAATCCACTTCTCAGAAGTGACGTGTTGCTGCACTCAGTTATGTAGGCAAGTCACAACTTTATTTAATGTAATTCACAAACTGTTAAGCTGAAAGCTATTACTGTTTTACATTTCATTTACATGTCCGTACATAGAGAGATAACTGTCCACATCTGCTAATGCATAAAATGGGTATTATTCTTTTTCTTGTGCCTTTGTCCTGCATTGTCACAGGTTCAGCACAGTTATTAGCAGATGTGGCATGGTTGGTTTGAGGGGTGGCCGATGTCCTTGCTGTCGTCACCTTGTTAACCCGCCACCCCCATCCCCGCCAAAACGAAATTATACCTATGTGCCTGCAGGGAGTGTTATTTAAATGAAAGTGGGAAATTTTTTTGTAAATGTTTGTAAGTTGTGCAACTGAGGTGGGACAACCTATCTGGCTGTGACAAATTGCCAAAAAACCACATCCAGCCTTGCAAGCACACTGATCCACATCGTTAACCCACCTGTCTCTCAAGTGATGCTTTAACTTGCACTGCTTTAACATGCTTGGCTGTCCGGGCAGGTAATGCATAATATGCATACTAATCGTCCTCTTTCAGTTCCTTGAGCACAAGTTCTCTCTGCAGGTGGCACTCTACCTACCTGTCACGAAATTTTCAATCAAATCCCAAACCTGTTTACATAGTCAATACTCCTTAGTATACATCAAGTGTGCTATTGAAAGAAAAGCTCTTTGAAAATCTTACGCACTATCTAGAGCATCCCTAAGTCAAATAACCATATAAAACAAATAGTGGGAAAAACAGATGCCAAACTCAAGATTCATATGGAGGAACTTAAGGAAATGTAACTCATCTATGAAGGAAGTGGCTTATAAGGCATTTGTTCAACCCATTCTTGAGTATTGTTCCTTTATCTGGGACCCCTACAAGATAGGAACGACAGGAGCGAGAGAGAGAGAGAGAGAGAGAGAGAGAGAGAGAGAGAGAGAGAGAGAGAGAGAGAGAGAAGAGCCAACGAAGAGAATCACGTTTTGTCACGGGATCATTAAGTCAGCATGAGAGAGTTACGGAAATGCTCAACAAATTACATTGGCAGATGTTACAAGAGAGCCACTGTGAATCACGGAGAGATTTACTATTGAAATTTTGAGAGAGCACTTTCTGGGAAAAGTCAGACAACTTCTTGCCACATACGTCTTGTGTAGTGACCATGAGCAGAAAATTCAAGAAATTAGAGCCAACACGGAGGCTTACTGATGATCATTCTTCCCATGTACTATTCGTGAATGGAACAGGATTGGAGGGGCTCAATTAGTGGTTCAAAAAGTACCCTCCAAAACACACCATTAGGTGGCATGTGGATTATGATGTAGATGAAGCCATCTGGTTATCTCTATCGACATTAGGGATGGTTTAGGTACTAATTCTTCAGTGAATAACACACCCCGTATTTCAGCTGGACACTGCTCTATGTGGTGAGGAATGTGAAAGCATTCTTTAAATAATGACAGGAGCCACTGCTTCCTTGCCATCTATGTTGGCCTGATATGTGTAGTAGCTCTAACTGAAGCAAATGGAGGCTCCATGTCATAATTATACCTGAAAGCCAAAAATGATCTATGGCTCTGCAATTCTAATTATTTATACACATTACAGTACCTTATCTCTGGTATAAAGTTAATTTGAGTCCCTTGTACCCATGATGGTGATGAAATTTTCATGGACATTAGCATACATGCTCAAGAGTAAACCCAAAATACATATGTTACTATACTTACTCTTAAATCACAGCACTATTTCCATATCACAACTACCGATGGATCTGACTCTACTTTCTCTTCTAAAGTTTTAGGACTGTACCCTCTTGTACAGCATACTTCATCATAAGACAACAGGCCAGTGAAACTATGCTGCAGTGAAGTGACTGGCTGACAATGATTTGTTGATTTTATGTAGACTGGATACTGGTAACAGCAGAAAACAAGAAAACACAAATGTTTATATTAGAAACTAACAAAATTATAAAAGTTAAAGGAATGTCAATGGTATAGTGCACATTCATATGTATGTTACATTACCATTAAAATGACGAGATAATTTTTGAAAATTTGTTCAAATGTTAGTTAAGAATACATACGGTTTTATATCTGTCCTAAACTGTTAGCAGAATTTTAGGCACCAAGTCCATCTTTGTGTGTAAACGAAACATAATCTAAGTACCATATTTACCCAATTATAAGACAAGGTTTTTTTAACCAAATTTGTCATTCCAAAAATGCAGTGTCACCTAAAATTCACAGATTAAACTATTGTAGCTGAAGTCAATGATTTTACATTGTTTAGTATATTTATGTTAGGGTCATATTACATTTACAGATGAAGCTTAGGATGTTGAGGTTTTGTACAAATTTATTTTGAAGAGTTCCGAAGGTTAGAGTTGAGCAAACAATGCTTTCATAGAAATAGATTCAAGATTCGCAAGTACGCTAAAGTGCTAGATGCAGTATCAACCTTGCTCAAACAATCACGTGACATTTGACTCATGGTGTTAGTGCATAGGATACGTGAGAATCTTTAACTATTCACTGCAATAATCTAATGCTCTGCTTAAAACTGACAATTTTGCTAAACACAGGAGGAAACATCATTAAATTCTATCAATGTACAAACTTCTGTTTTATTTGAACAGGTTTGCAATAAAAGTTCTTGTACATGATTGTGCATATTTTTAAGGTAACATTCATCTTGTCTTTCAAAAATCATTACTTGATTCTGAACCCCAAGTCAATATTCTATTTGCTTATAAGAAACTTAAATATTTACAAAGTGGGTTGAAAATGTGAGATTCAGTTGCTGTTCACTTATTAGAATACTGGGGAAAAAGTCACCAGTTTTTAATCAGCTTTAGAAAAAGAGGGTGACATTAAGATGAAACAGGAAAGAAAATCAATCCAGAATTAAATGTCCAACAAATGATATAAATCACATTAAACTAACTGAAATTGTTATCGTAAGAATACATTAAAGTGGAAAGACCACTGAGGAGGTAGTACCAACAGATTTCACAAGATCACAGGATGAGTGAGAGTTTGAGTTTGACAATTGGACTGAATCATTATTGCTATCTTTTATTTATGTGTTAGTTGCTGCTGTTATGTATGACCTTCACCCTTGAAGATATTCCCATCTGTGTTTCACTATTGCTCAAGCACAGCACCACAGAAGGATTGGAGGGGGAAAAACGATGAATGCGGGGAGGGAAGTGGTGAGGAGCAGCAAATTTCGTTGTGCTGCAAACCATGGGAAACTGTACTTCGTACTTTGGCTTCTTATGAAAATCTACCATATCTAAACTGCAGTTTGCCTGAATCCATATGTACTCAGAATAGAACTGACTTTAAAATTCATCAAATACTCGACAATAGCATACATTTCTGCAGGAAATGCTAAAAGCCTAGATTGGGGACAGTGGTATACTTATTTCGTGGAGCAACATTATCAATGGTCACTGTGAGTTATGATGGCTACAATAGGAGTTTTTTCAGCTACTGTTTCTACACAGCCAATGAAAGAGTGGTGGGCAGATGATATGATCAGAAGCGCAAGACAGTTTAACATTCTCACATCAGGATACGAGTGAAATCCGTTATGTACTTAGAGGGGGGGGGGGGGGAACACAGCTGTATTCTCAGGTCCCACCATAACACAACCTCAGAAACTGGAACACATCTGGAAGAAATAAGCAAATATTTATGGCAATGAAGATATAAGTTTCACAGCTATCATGTTAGGATGATGACGATAATGGTGATGAATAAAAATAGTGACGCTAATTAAACAAAAAAGACAGTGAAGCTGAAAATTAATGTAAGCAATTGCTTTTTGTTTATTTTATTTCTCGTTGCATTGTCAGAATGTAGACAATGAATAAATGGCATAAGTTTAAAATATGTGTAATATTAAATTGCTAGGCAGATACCTTATGTCAATGAAAGTTTGTAATTTTGATTAGACAGAACATGTTAAAAAATAAATTTTTCTCAAGGAGCCTCTTAAAAAAGGGGGGGGGGGGGTCTTACGTTCAGAGTCTTATATTCAGGTAAATATGGTAACAAGACTAACATACAAAAACATTTAAGTTTTGGAACTATTTCAGTTCTTTAGAAATGGAGGAGAAAATACGCAGATATAGCCACAAATGCACTTTGCTATATTCTTTCTGTGACATGTCAAAATGTTGTAACAAGAAAATTTATTTAACTTTGATTCCAGTGGACATCTCTGTCAGTGTCACATTATTGTGTGTCTTTTCGCTTAAACAAAAATCAGTGAAATAAAAGAAAACAGAATATTCATTTGGAACTGACAAATGCCAGAATGAAAAACAACACAAAAATAAACATACAGATTAAAAATATTTTGTTTTACATGTTTTAGTAACAGACAAAGAACCAGGCATGAGTCAGCCCTTGTCTATTATTAAGAGCCACCCTGGAATTACTTGAAATGATTTGACAAAGGCATGGGAAACTGAAGTCAATCCTGCAGCTATACTCCAAATTGACACGTCACAGATGTTAAGACCATTAGGCATAATTCTTATCACTTCAGGCGGGGGTACCTTCATAGTCTCGGATGTTATTGAATGTAGCATATGTTAAAATTCAGGAGTAAGTAAGAAACAGATACAGGCCTCCAAAGATGACACTAAACATTTCGAAGATGTGGATTTTGGAATTTTAAAAAAAATTCTGTATCTCTGTAACAGTTCTAGATATTTTGTTAAGAGTTTTTTATTTTAAAGATAATTGCTTTATGATTATAATGGTATCCTCCATTTGGACATATCTGTCAAATCTCGTTTACTGTCACCTCTTGAATTTTGTTTAACAATTCACAAAATTTTTTTTCAGAATGCCAATCCAGAAAAATCAGATTTTTTTCTGTTGATTAGTACCACATAGTACTATATTCTCTGTAAAGGAGAGCTTCCACTTTTGAGCTGGACACGTTTTATTTTAAAAAAATAATTTTTCAAAACTTTCAAGGGTAATGTATGTCTTCATTGAAGTTGTTTCTTACTAATTTCTTTGTTACAATGTTTATTTCTGTTTATGTTGCATTTATTTCTTATCACTATCTTTGTTGCAGTTATTTCTTACACTTCATTGCAGTTTCTTGTCATGGTTGTTCATTGCAGGTTTCTGGATTATAGTTGTTCAGTGCTCATTTGTTTACTGAAGAGGCTTTTAAGAAATCTGAGACCATCCAGTGAGCACTGCATTTTCGTGAGGAATTTGCCAGTGGACACAGTTCCAGTGTGTTATGCAAAGAGGACTGTTTGAAATGTCTTATGACTGAGGGCCACAGGAGAGTTAAGTGTGCTGACTATCTGCATATCCATAAAAGAGTGATATATAAGACAAACAAAAAACAGACTTTGTTCAGGTTAGGAATAAGTGTTCTCATTTGAAGTCTCTGTTACAAAGTGAAGATGTTTTCAATGCTGACTTTTTGTGTTGCAAATATTTTGACAGAACAACAACGATGATAGTATCTAAACAAGGTGAAGCCTCCCATGGTGCAGATGATGTAGATTTTGCATCAGTACAGGAAAAATTAAATACCCTGAATCAGTCAACTACAGAGGCAGATGTTAGTTATGTTAACAAACTGTGGTCAGTGAAGTCGAGTCATAAGCTCTATGCATCAAGGAAGTGCAGAGAAATTACTAAAGCTATGGATGAATACACTACAGCAAAACTGACCACACTCTTTAAAGTAGAAATTCCATTTTCAGAAGAAAATGAACCAAAGCACTCTTGCAAGAATTTTTTGCAAATATCAATGCAGCTGTTGAATATTGTGCATCCTACAGTGAAAATGTGCAAGTTTTAACTATTATTCCAGAGACATTTTCAAAGAAAACAATTTTGAAGCACGTTCCATCAGTACCAAAGTACATTGTAGACAAATCAAGAAATGTGAGGTCTGTAGAAGGAGTCATTGGAAGAGCAGATCCCTATTATGGTCATCCTGGAGAAGCAGCTCAAGTTCAAATAGTACAGTCATTTTATCTGGAAGATAAATGGGACTGTTCTCGCCAGAGTGCCAACAAAAGACATTATAACTGTAAGAGCTGCAGGTCAAAAAGTTGTGAAAGTGAAGAGGTACATGACTCGCAGTATTAAAGAAACTTTTGCATTTTATAAGAGCAACATTACAACTTCACATACTGGAAGATCAAAATATCATGCGCTATGACCTAAGTGGGTAGTTCCACACCCACCTAGAGATGTCTTATGTGTGCACTGTGCAAATTTTGAACTTTGTGTGGTAACTTTGAAGAACTTACTGGATCACATGACATATGACACCTTGGTTGGGTGTGTGAAGTCATTAGTAGTCTGTGATGTAAAGCGAGAGACTTATTTGTTTCAAGAATGTGGTGACTTCCCTGCAAAGGGAGAACTATCTTTACTGACACTTGCCCTAGAAGACATAGCAGATAACTCAGCAGAAATTACATATGCGACATGGGAGGAAAATAAACTAGTTAAGAAAACTATTGCCTTTGACAGTTTCATTGATGAACTTGGTAAATGGTCAGTGAAAGCAGTAACACAGCAGCATCTGAAGAAATTGCAACAACACATTGCAGAAGTGAAAGAGAGTGTACAGGCTGAAGAACTGCGTTTAGTGCTTTACTGTGATTTTGCTTAGAACTGGTTTGTAATTCTCCCACAACAAGTGCGAGTAATGACCAGGTTTCAATTTTTACCGGAGTGACATATTTTCAAAACAAGACCACAAGTGTTGCAGTTATAAGTGATGACACAGGACATGACTCAAAACATGGTTTGCTAGCAATGTGCAAAATTCTTCAACTGCGAACAGAGGCAGAGAAGATCATCATTATTTTTGATGGTGCTCCTAATCATTTTAAAAATCGTTAGCAGCTGTTTGAATTGAGTAAGTCGCTTGTGCCAACTGACTGGGTATACAGTGCTACTGGTCACAAGAAGGGGCCTTTTGATGGTGTAGGAGGCCTGCTGAAGCACCATGCTACAAAACAATTTTTCCAGACCATATACAGCTGCACTTCAGAATGCTGAGGATTTTACGAGAGTCGTGAAATCTTACACATCCACAGACCTCATTCTTTTGTCCAAAGAAGAATTTCATGAGCAGAAAAAAGAAGTGTGGTTCAAACAAACCATTCCTGTGAAATAAATTCAGAAGACACATTTTTGGACTCAAAGTGATGGGCGAACTCATACTGCATGCACTTTAAAAAGCAAGAAAGAAGAAATTTCATTCGTTCAACACCTCAGAAACAGCATGATAATATTCAGATTCACAACCTGAGAAGGGCTATGTTTGCGGCATGTGTATGTGACTGTGACTGGTGGGTTGCAGAGATTATAGACATCAGTTATGAGTTAAATGAAATTGTAGTGAACTTTATATTAGCACATGGACCAGCTGCTGGGTATAGGTGTCCAGCTGAAGGACAGCAACAACGCCATCAGTGTTCACTTCCTATTCACAATTTTTTCCTATTGGTTCAACACGAAGGCATCACTCTACATAAAAGGAAGATACTGAAGCAGTGGAACACATTTTTAGTTCATTGACTGGCTAATTTCAGTACAAAACAGAGTGCACAGAAAGAAGTTGTATAAATTGAAACCTTTAAGTCTCTGGACCTTTCACATACATTTTGGAATCGTTTAAAATGCTTGAAAAAATGAATCTCTTACTTATCTTTCATAACTAAAATTATGTTAAATAAGGCTAGATTTTTATTTTTATGAGTCTATTATGTGATAATAAAACAGGTTTTATGTATGGCAAAAATTTCAATTGTTTATAAAACCTGTTCAACCTAAAAATGGAAGCTCTCCTTTTCAAGGAATGTAGAACTACATGGTAATAATTAATGGAAAAGAAAATCAAAATTTTATGGACTGGCATTTTTGAAAAAAAAAATCCATAAATTATAAAAAACGTTCAGAATGCTATAGTAAAAGAACTTTGACAGGTAAGTACAAATGGAGGATTTCTTTGTACTTATAAAGCAATTATCTTTCAAATAAAATAAAAAAAACAACAAAATATCTAGAACTGTTCCAGAGATATGGCATTTTAAAATTTTCCCAAAATTTGCAGCTTCACAATGGTATGCGCAGTGTAATCTTCGGAGGGTTGTCTCTAATAAATTCAATAACATCAGAGACTTTGAAGGTAAGATTTTTTTCTAGCCTGCCTGAATTGATAGGGACTATGCCATTAGTGAATGTCACTGGAAAAAACATTCACTATTTGAGTCATGACTAAATTTACACTACTGTTAGCATTCTGCTCATTTCCATTCATGGTAAAATTTCTCATGAATCCTTCTTTGTATTATCATATGTGCCTCCTGATCCCAGTGATAAAAGGTATTATTAACATGATTTAACACTTCCACTGTTCCCATAGAATGTGGATACTTTCAATGTTTTAAGTAGATGTTGGTTCTAGCTACTAGAACCTAACACAAATTTTCCAATTATGTTTGGGGTAATTACAGTGATTACAGTGGACTCTCTAGACATTTTTGTTTTAGTATTTGGTCTATAATGGATTGCCACATGGTATTCCTGTGGAGGGTTAAGACAGTGCTGAAGAATGAAAACAGTGCAAGTGTGTATTTTTTTGCTGATATGTAATGGGTCTTCAGATGGTATTTTTGTAATAAGATCACAGCACAGTAGTTATGACATCAGTGAATTATGGGAAAAAATTCTCAACACTGACACATTCAGTGTGGAAATATTATTCACTACTGGCCATTAAAATTGCTACACCAAGAAGACATGCAGATGATAAACGGGTACTCATTGGACAGATATATTATACTAGAACTGAATGAGCTGTGATTACATTTTCATGCAATTTGGGTGCATAGATCCTGAGAAATCAGTACCCAGAACAACCATCTCTGGCTGTAATAATGGCCTTGATATGCCTGGGCACTGAGTCAAACAGAGCTTGAATGGTGTGTACAGGTGCAGCTGCCCATGCAGCTTCAACATGATACCACAGTTTATCAAGAGTAGTGACTGGCGTATTGTGACGAGCCAGTTGCTCGGCCACCACTGACCACACGTTTTCAAATGGTGAGAGATCTGGAGAATGTGCTGGCCAGGGCAGCAGTCGAACATTTCTCTATCCACAAAGGCCCGTACAGGACCTGCAACATGTGGTCGTGCAGTATCCTGCTGAAATGTAGGGTTTTGCAGGGATCAAATGAAGGGCAGAGCCACGGGTCATAACACATCTAAAATGTAATGTCCACTGTTCAAAGTGCCGTCAATGCGAACAAGAGGTGACCGAGACGTGTAACCAATGGTACCCCATACCATCACGCTGTGTGATATGTCAGTATGGTGATGACGAATACACGCTTCCAATGTGGGTTAACCGCGATGTCGCCAAACACGGATGCGACTCATGATGCTGTAAACAGAATCCGGATTCATACAAAAAAATGACGTTTTGCCATTCGTGCACCCAGGTTCGTAATTGAGTACACCATAGCAGGCACTCCTCTCTCTGATGCAGTGTCAAGAGTAACCGCAGCCACGGTCTCCAAGCTGATAGTCCATGCTGCTGCAAACATCGTCGAACTGTTCGTGCAGATGGTTGTTGTCCAGCAAACGTCCCCACCTGTTGACTCAGGGATCAAGACGTGGCTGCACGATCCGTTACAGCCATGTGGATAAGATGCCTGTCATCTCGACTGCTACTGATACGAGGCTGTTGGGATCCAGCACGGCATTCCATATTACCGTCCTGATCCCACCTATTCCATATTCTGCTAACAGTCATCAGATCTTGACCAACGCGAGCGGAAATGTCGCGATACGATAAACAGCAATCGCGATAGGCTAAAATCCGACCTTTGTCAAAGTCAGAAACGTGATGTTACGCATTTGTCCTCCTTACACGAGGCATCACAACATTTCACCAGGCAATGCTGGTCAACTGCTGTTTGTGTATGAGAAATCTGTTGGAAACTTTCCTCGTGACAGCACGTTGTAGGTGTCACCACCGGTGCCAACCTTGTGTGAATGCCTTGAAAAATCTAATCATTTGCATATCACAGCATCTTCTTCCTGTCGGTTAAATTTCGCATCTGTAGCACATCATCTTCGTGGTGTAGCAATTTTAATGGCCAGATACTGGGTGTTTCACAATTCATGTTATACACTTCTAGAAGTTGTAGTGGGGACTTAGTAGATCAAGTTTTACACAGGAACCCACGTCCAGAAATGTTATCCAATGATGCTACAGAGTGTCAAAGTTATATGTGCCAGCACCTGTAAATGCATGTACCTACAGAATGAGTCCGTGGAGATGTTACAAACTTTCTAGGATGGTAGAGAAGGATAAATGTATCAATATGAGGTAATGGTCCCTGTACTGGAAATGAATGAATCAAAAGTTATAAATGAAAACCGTTCTGACCCCTCTGAAACTGGAATATATGTACGGGTACTGTTGTTGCTACAACTGCAGGGTAGACAACTTTCATAGTATGGGCCAAAACAAGGAAAAAAATTTCCAGTAAACATGAGCTCTAAAATGCACACTTGAAGAGCTATGAGTACTTTGCTACTGTGAAACACATCTCCCCTACTGAACAACTGCTCATAACTCTTAAGTTATGCCTTTTAGAGCCCATGTTTACTAGCACCAGTTGGAAGCTCAAGAATGGCACTGTCAACAGAAAGAACAGCAGAATTCAGTTTTCTCAGCTTTTATACTATTTCAAGCACTCAATTTCTTTAACATGGAATCTAGCAACAAGGTTCCCTACATTTTCCTTACTGGCCTACAAATGAAGTCTTTGTAGGTTTCTTTTCAAATAGATACAAGTGACTGACTGTGTGATCAACATGGATACCTTACGTGTATCTGGGCTTCTTGGAAGTTTGAAATACCACAGAGGAGCTTGCTTGATAACAGTGGCCAGTGAACTGCAATAAAGGCAACAAATTTGACAGAAGAATGTAAAGAAGAGACATCATTTTAGTAGTGACTGCTCTGAATACTCATAACATAATGAATTTGGTACTGCAATTCACCCCAATGGAAATTTAGTTCCATTAACTATAGAGAGCCTTGGAGAATCTTTGCTCTATTTTGTGGAATGGTTTTTGCCTGCTTTGGGCCATGGATCATCACGTGAGGCTGTTTATATTATGTTACTCTTATCACCCTGACCTGGCTCTTTATATGTATAATTCAACAGTGGTACTGATACATGGGATGCTCCTCCCCAGCATACAATATCCCAAACCAACATGTTTTGAGACTAACACAGTCTAGATCATTTGATGTGTCTTTTTATTACATAAGTTATATGTTTCAGCCATTGTTTCCTCCAGCTTCAAAAATTACAACTCACAAAACATATCAAAATGGGGTAACCAGTTGAGTTTACTTCTGAATACCACATCTCAATCCCCCCAATTAAAAGCTATATTCAGTGTGTGCCAATGTTGGATCTTTCTGCTAGCATGAGAGCCAGCTTCAGACTTCAGCTGCTAGCACCTCAGCATGAGGTCTCTCTAGTTCTGCTGCCGTGAGTCCCCCCCCACTGGTCAGCATCTCTGCCACTGCATTTCAGGCAGACACACTCTGCAATGATTTGATGTCTACCCTTTCTTGGGTTTATGGTGGAGACTACCATCAGCAAACACCAAATGCTGCCCTGGAAGACTTCAACATAGAGTTGGCAGAGGACATACAACTGAGCAAAACACTCTTGGACGACCCTCTTCCTCTTTATAAAAGGCAGCACATTACACACTATATTCATCTCCAAATGCTTTTTGAGGAGGACGAGGAGGGAGGGAGGGATGATAATGTACTGTGGTTGGAATCCCACAATAAAGCAGCAGATATGTTCTGCAAGCAACTAATGTTGTGCAATTTTGCATACACCTGTATTTCCAATACTTCCCTTTCTGCATCATCCCAGTATTACTATGTATTACTTTTTGTCTTCAGGTTGATTACCAGACACACTACAATGCTAATGATGGGCTTGCTTAACTTAAAATTGGCTTTGGAACACATGGAATTGTTTGCTTTCCTTATGTCAATGCAAATAATTTGTGAACTATGTGCAATTTTCTACTGTTCCCACTATTTAACAAAATGCACAGGTATTATGGATATGACCCACAAATAATATGGCTCAGTAGTTAAGTACTGGACAACAGATTGAAAGGTCAGTCCTAGGATTTTTATCCTTCATATATCATTGCTTTCACCTCTGGCAACATTTGATAATGTGACATGTCAAGTTGCACTGTAGTGAGACACTACCTTAAACTGTGGGTCTCTCTATAACTGGCTGTGTAAGTCAGTTAACAGCTCGAAGGAAGGGAAGGACATACCACCTCCAATAGGACCATTCCCAGTGAAGCATTGTGATGTTCAAACAAACCTTTGGGTTAGTGATAAGTTTATCTTTGTGCTGATGTGCAATGTGATTTTATACCCTTTGTTCTCATATCCCCAAAGGAAAATTTTGATGATAGAAATTGTTTTCACACTGGGAATTTAAAGAAACTGAACTTTAAAGTAATGTTAAGAAGTGAAAGTATAATTATCACTAAGCTCATGCGAGACAGAGCAAGGATTCATGTGAATAAGATAGAGGGTGGAAATCAGTTATGTCTAGTTGTGAAAACCATCCAGAGATTTCGTTAGGGTAATTTCGTCCAACCTTCAACAAGAGTTTTCATGTTGGCCACACAGTCCAGTGTCCTAACCACTATATCAACAGTGTTTAAGAAACTTTATCAAGAAGCAAATCACAATGAATTTACAAAGCCAAATGTGTCATCTAACACAACAGATTAGTACCAAAGAATTATCGCACATTGTTTAGTTCAGTGTATTCGTAACTACGAGTGAGGAACCCTCAGTAGCAATATTTAGAAAGTTGAACTTAACATACAGTGCCTGAAAAAAATGTAACACACTCAAGGGCAAGGCCATTATACTGACAAGCGAAGTGACAATTATTCCATCATCATAGGAGTATATGATGACAAATTCAGACCAAACAAAACACACATCACAGTAGAGAGTGCCCAAATAGTCCATCAATACACAGTGTATTCCAATCTGGTGGCAATGCAGGTGTGTATTCTTGCAAGCAAATGATGATAAAGGTGCTAAATGGCATCCTGTGACAGACTGTCCCAAACATCTTGCACCTTATGTTGCAAATAAATTCCCAATTCATCATGCCCCATATGTGCTCAGTTGGTGAGAGATCTGGTGATCTTGGTGGCCAGAGCAGTTGTACACCATGAACAGCACACTGCATCACAGCAGCCATAAGTGGAGGTGCATTGTCCAGCTGAAAATGCACATCACCTTCTTGCCTCCAAGTTGTAAATGATACCACCCCCCCCCCCCCCCCCCCCCCCAGACCAGACCAGACCAGGAAGCCTGAGCTGGGACCCGTGTGTCATAGGCTAATGCACTCTGGAACAAGCATCGCACCAGGTCTACATCATACACTTTTATGTCAAGCAGTGCCATACAGATAGAGCCTACTCTCACCACTGAAGGCAACGGAGTGCATTCCACTCTCCAGTCAACTCTTTCATGACATCAGAGTAGCCATGCTTGGCGGTAGCATGGCGTCAGTGGTAGCACGGCCAGATGCACACGCGATCTTAATTCTGCTGCAGGCACACACTTCCCTATGGTCACAGACAGTTTCCAATGGTCCCCAATGACACAGAAGATGAAAATTGTGCTCAGATATCATCACCCAGCAACTGTACCTCCAACAATGTGTTGATCTTGATGTGCATCTATACTACAGACATCCAAAACCTGGTCTACTGATGCATAAAAGTTCCACAAACTACGGTTGAAAGCAGTGACACACCACCAATACATTGTTTCTGATATGTGCAGCAATCTGCGATAAGCCCAGACAGCTTCCCACACACCAGCAATGCGACCCAGCTCAAATGGCTATAGCTGTTCAACAGGAGTACATACTCATTGGTGAAGCATGGTTGTACTTTAGAATGAATGTTGCAAACACTGTTCACCTCTAAAACTCAGCAATTACTGCCTGCCGAATCAAAACACAAGGTGCATGTGCCATGTGATGTCCAATGACCATGACAAATGAATCAATAACACTACAACCCATCAGTATGCACATATTATCCTCTGGTGCCATTGAACACAGACTGAGTGTGTTGCATTTTTTTCCAGCAGTGTATTTTAGACTAGTTCACAGTCATAGCATACTACTGATTATATCATACTTTACATATCCTCCTAATCAGTTTATGGAGGAGTCCAAACTGTACAAGCTTTCTTTCATCAATGTTATGCTCCTGTGGGTTATATCGTGAGCAAAGATCCTGCAAAGTTGTACCATGAGTCATACTGCAATACATTACAAAGATCTCTTGCACAGATGGTAATTGTTGACCTGGAAAAAGAAGAAACATCTATGTGTTAATTGCAATTTCTGTGTAACTGTGGGGAAAGATGGACGAATCAAATCAAATACAGCTGCATTTAGTAATTATAGTGAAGTGGTGTGGAGAGCAGCAGAAATGAAGCATATATGAGCACTGTGCAGCAAATTTACGGTTTTTTGAAAAGTGGTAACTAACAGATAAATATTGTGCGAGGTAGTGAGCAACATTCTTTGTGTAGAAAACTGTGTTCATATGAGCTCTTGTAGCACTATTCAGTAATGTTATCAGTATTCACTTTAATGTAATCTTTTTTTGTCTGTACTGATTTTTGTGATGCCTGTACTGCTTTCTGTAACAATGCAGATAAAATTCACTAAAAAGGTCATTTTATTAATAAGGTGTAGGGAAAAATGCCAAAAAGTTAAAAAATATAATAAAACACAGAACACAATGAATTACTTTCTGTTTCTAAATTTATTAATAAAGCAGGAGTAAATGAGTACATCATCATAGTTTCTTCATACTCTTTTTTTTAAAAACTGTGTACACCAACTTATGTTTACACATTCATACATACAAATGTTATCTCTCATGAATAGGGTGATTATATATATATATATATATGAGTTTTTCCTCCATGTTTAAGGCTTCTTTGACAATTGTAATGATGTTCAACACACACAAACGACAGAATATGATAGAGTTTATGTTGCCTTTCATGGGGTTTTTGAGTTAACATTTTGATTTGGGATGAGGTTTGTAGAAATATCCTTTCTTACACAACAGAATATTTAGAGAGCTCTGAAAAGATAGACATCCGGTGTCTATATGAGCGCCACACAACCACAGGATTAGATAAATCACATATAAAAGGTTATATTCTAACAGCTCTATCATCTAGAACTAACAAGAGAAAATGAGGAGTTGTTATACATTTTAATACAGAACACAAGTTCGAAAACATTGAGGCAAGTAAATTTTGCAGTTGGGCAGGGCTGTACAAATTGCTGTTATAAGCTGTTCTTTGTGTGGCAAAAATGTGTAACTTTAACATTTTTTTATAAAATACTTGCAGTGCCTCTTATCAGCTAAAATTTTGGCAGTGCATTTCTTTTGTCATCTTCTTCCTGTGTAAAAATTTCAGGGTAGGTTTTCACATGTCTTATAGGACCATTCCCTTGTTAGATGAGGTTGTTCCTAATGTTGTGAGGGCCGCACACAATATGTGACCTCAGAAGCAAATGATTTTCAGCACAAAGTTAATAAGATCATTTTAGTTTCAAAACATTGGTGGATAACATGACAAAAGTGACTGAACTGGAGTTCTCATAGTGGAGGAGTTACCATCTGATGTTGGCCTGCTTGTGCAATTGTGAAAAGTACTTCTTATGCTGTTGATAGTGTGAGCTGTCTAGAGAAGAGAGCAAATAGCATGGTGTCTTTTGGATTCTTTTAGTGTACTCTTTTCTGAAGTAAGCTATCATATTTGTCAGCAGTGTATCATTATTCATAGCTCTTGTGATGGTTTGTATTTCAAATGGAAATCATTCTACAGCTCTTTGTCAAATTGGAAACATACGATAAGTTTACGAAAACTGTGATCCAAGCCCACTGGTAACTGTAAGGGTACAGTTGTGTTGGCGTGCTTATATGCCTGTTCACTTTCCTAGCTTCCCAAACACAGGCATCACCTATAGAGGATACTGTGACTATTAGGAAGTAATGTACACCACGAAGATCTGACTGACAATGATGCTAAGAGGAGATTTAAACTTTTAATGCACTGCCATTAGAGTAATAAATATCTAAAAATGTTTTTGACTGGTGAGCAAAACTAGTAATAAATCAACTAATATGCAACACATGGTTGTTTCATCTGTATACTAATTTCCTAAATTTCTCAATGATCCTATGACCATGGGTGGCTACTGTCCCAGTAAAGACATCATAGCTGCTAAACCCTGTCTCTTTGATAACAACCTTGAATAGAATGGGTCACTTTAAAATCAGAGAGTCTAAGGTATTTCTTTCACGTGGGGGTTGTCAGTCTAGTTATTCAATGCCATCTGGTAATGTGTTCAGTATTACCTTCCAAAACTGTTTGTCCTTACTGCTGATAATATATGTATAATTTTTGTCACGTTTAATGCACACATCTCTTGGCCCATCTCCTCCTATCCTCTCTCTCTGCCCATTACCTCCTCACCTACCTGTCTGTCCCTCTCATCCTACCCCTTCCCAATGCCCATCTTGTACTCGTACTCCCCTCTCTCTGTTCATCTTGTCTTCCATCCCCCCTTTCTTTCTCCCCCCTCCCCCTCTTGTCTTTACATTGCCTCCTGCCCCCTCTCACTCTACCCATCCCCTCCAGTCCCCCTTTCTATTCCACTTTGCCCCTTCTCTCCTTCCATCTCCTTCTCTATACATCTCAAACTTCCTCCAGGCATGCCCATCCACATATACAGCCCAGAAAAGAGGTTGATAAAGCAGTCTGGCACTATGCCCACAACATGCCTCTCATGCAGCAGTCTGTACATTGAGGGCTTGGGAGCCCTTTTTCCCCCGAGACATGTAGAGGCTGCCATGGAAAGCAGGCCAATTAAGTAAGCCTATAATACTACAACACAACATGCCTGCTGTGCTGGGCAGCCTAGATATCAGCTGCTGGAAAACTACTGCTTGCCTCTGACATGTAGGCTGACCTGCACAGCAGGTTGGTAATGTAGGTCGATACTATTCCCACACAACACACCTGTCATGCAGGACTTTAGCCCCTATATGGCAGGGGCTTAAGTAACACATGTATCACTGTAAATGTCACAACTAGAGCATTATAGCCTCCTCCTTCACCAAGTACGGGGTTACAAAATATTCCAAGAAATATTGAAGTGGTGTAGACAGAAAAAAAATTATCCTAGTGGATATGAAAGTGACAGGAATAAAAGAAAACTTGTTTAAATTTCACCCAGCTAAACATGGAAACCGTACATGTTGGTCACTGTGATAACACCATCACATTTACAGTAAGAGCAATGTCTCTGGAGATATGCTTTCCTTTACCCAGGTTATAAAACTGTAATAATTGCATCTAAAAACTGACTAGACCCATCCACATCATCAAACCATCCTGCTTACCTATGGCTGCTGTTCTCAAATTGATCTGGACTGTACAACTTCCCCTCAAATAAAAGCCAAAATATATTATTACTTTAATGTTTCCTCTAAATATTTTATAATTATTTGCCACAGATTTCATTCTGATTACCTGATAGTAAAAACAGACAGAAAAGTCCACAGACTACAAGACGGTGCCCACTGAAAAGTGCTATGACACGATGCTCATGAACTGACAACAGTTACATAGCACATCATGTAGAAAGTGTCAGAATTCCTTTTACTACCAATTTCTATGTGTGAAGTGCAACTTCTGGCTGCATAAAATGTGTGCAAAAATATGCTTAAAATTTATTAGAGACGATATTCACTGGTCATGCCTTGACTGCTTGCAGTATGAAAACATAAAACTAGCTTCCACAGTAAGTTTGCAGGCAGAAATTATTAGAGTGCTTCTTAGCAACACTGACACTTTGAAAGTCGAATTACAAGTGCAGAAGAAAGAAAATTGTGACCTGAAACATGGGAAAAAATGTCTTTGCAAAACGGCTGTGGCGATAGATGAAAATAACACCAAAACTGGGTGGAATGATACAGTTATTACCTCAAACAATGAGGCTGCTACACCTACAGAAGAAACTCACCCATTAGTGGTGGACAAGTGTACCATACAGTAAAAAGGATTTGATATGTTTCAGTAATGAAAAACAGAGCAAAAAACACAAATTCCTTGTTATAGGCGAGTCTCTGCTGAAAAATGTGGTAGTGCCAATTTCCCAATAGACATTTGTCCAAGAATCAAGATCCGCCAGTTGAAGATACACTTTAGCATCATATATACCTTATAGAATGGTTCAGCAGAGGCATCTTGGACAAATTACAAATGAGTCTTCATCCATGTTCTCTTAGAAGCAACTACGAAGAGGAAATTCTAAGTTAAACAAGAAGTTTAATTCAATCTGCCAGTAACCTCTACAAAATGACTGGAATAGTGGTGAGTGATATTATCTATAGAAGATCAGTCAGTGATTGACATAGAGTGAGTAAATCATTATTTAAAGAAAACTGATGGTTTAGGAGCTGTGTCCATAAATTCGAATAAGTTATTAAGCAATAAATATTTGGGTAAAGTCAGGATCCAAAATTCTTAGTAAAATGTCCCTTGAGACATGTAAAATTCTGAAAAATAGGATACCTTATAAGAAATGATGGCGATGAGAAACAGTGTTTGGTAACGAAAACAGCAAGACCAAAATGGTACCATGAAAGAGTAAGCATGAGAAAATAAATAGGAAAGATTGTCCCTACATCAAACACTTGACTATAAATGGTCTAAGTGCTGACTTTTCAATATAAAATATGAAATAAGAAATTATTTTAATCATTTGAATGAAGAATGTATATTTGAAAGCTGCTGTGTCGAATTGAGGGACCTAAATGTCATGGTAGTTTCTATTTACAGAGTACCAGAGAAAGCTACAATTGAAGCTTTTCTGGTGAAATTTCACTGCCTGCCTGAAAAACTCAGTAAAAGAAAAAGATAGTAATAGCTGCTGACTTCAATATTAACATCATACTTGAAAGCAATGATGTATCAAATTCACTAACTTAATAAACTTTGGCTTCAAAGTAAAATTCATGCAACGTATTAGCGATGCAGTCAGTGACCTGTATTGACAATATTCTAAAAAATTATGGATTTCAAGATGTTTATAAATTTTGCATAGATTTAGGACTCTCTGACCACTCTGCATTGTTAACTGGACTACCAAAAATTAACTTAGGAAGTTCATGCAACAAAAGCAACATGAAAAGGAACTTCAATGAAAAAAAATCATTTACATTTAGAAATAAGTTATGAGAGACTGAATGGCCTCATAACAGCTTTATTTCCAGTAATAATAACGTTAACAAATCTGTAACTAGCTTTCTTGAAATGTTTAATGAAGTTTTTCCACTTGGAAAAACATGTGGCAAAGGACTAATAAACTTAAATGGATAACTCAGGGTATAAAAACTTCTAGTGCTAGGATGAGGAAACTCCACAATGAACCAAAATATAACGAAAATGTAAATACATGCTGAGTATGTACATCATTATAAATCTATATTTATAAAAGTTGTGAAAGCAGCCAAACAAAGGGCAAACAATAAGTTCATTGTACAATATAAAAGTAAGACAAAAGCAGTGTTGTGATTCTTGAGTTTCTCCCAGTGTATTTGATAATCAAAATATCCACAGGTTTACTGCCGGTCTACAGTGTCCAACGGGCATGGTAGACCGGCAGTACACCCATGGATATTTTGAAAAGCAGTGTTGTCCAGTGTCTAATCAGGGTTAGGTGTTGGAGTAAGTACTAATGAAACATCTAGGATTAAAATAGACGATAGCTTTATTGTAAACCAAGCTCAAATACCAGAGTGATTTAAATGAGTTCTTCATAAATCTGGCAAAGTCATGCAGCAGAGTATCAGAGTAAAGTAAATCACTTTGAACCCAACCAAGCAGCAGAGCACGTTATAGATTTTTAAAGCACTTACAATAAAGGATGTGGAAAATATTATATTATCATTAAAAAATAAAAACTCTGTTTGGTGGGATGGGAGACCCACTAAAGCCACTATAACAGTGTGTGACATAACACCACCTCACTTATGAAATTATAATCTTCCTACACAACAGACAAAAACTGTTTGAGGCGAATCATAAAATAATTGCATGCTACCCACACACCACCTGAAATTATATACATGCACTAAACTGTATATGGGGATGACAATATATAACAAGTTAATGGGCAAAAACACATTTAATACAAAGCTAGAAGTTCTAAAAATGAGGCTACGGCAGATTCTGTGGAAGGAATGCTACTACTAAATACAAGAATTCATAGAGGATGAAATGATAATTTGAGCAAGGAGTAATTAAGTGTTACATTTTATTGTATGTATATATAACAGAATTGTATTATTATGATTATTGCATGTATATATGATGTCAAATTATTATTATTATTATTATACTGTTTGTTAAAATCAGCTGTTCTATGTTTATGGTGAAATTTTACTCCAATTTTGACGTGTCATGTACTTGAATCAAATGAGTCAGATTTTGTGCATTAAGAGACAAATAAATAACATTTCACAAATCACCGCCCCCATATACACAAAATAAAGCAACAATACCAGCCTTTTTTCCCTCTCTCTCTGCTTTCATTATCCAAATGGAACAAGCACATCATAATCACTAAATGTTGGTTTACAGCAAACTCCACCAGAAAATGTTCATTCTTTTCATATTCATCCTGTGGCTCAGAGTTTCCACTACAGTGGACAGCTGTTAATGGTTGCTTCTTTGGTGTTTTCATTCAGCCCCGATGACACAAATGTACACTGCCCACTGCAGTGCGCACTCTCTGATTGTGTTGTGCCATGCATGAATTTGCAGCCTCATGACCTATTGAAAACGCCAGAGAAGTGACCATTAAAAGCTGTCCATTGCAGTTAAAATCATGCACCACAGTGTTAATATGCGTTGAGTAAAAACAATTATAGAAAGAGTTGTTGCGCCAATGTGTAAATGTCTCACTTAAAAGGTATTTCAAAAGTTGGCATATTCTACACATTTGCAACATAGGAAAAAAGTATGCTCTTTTCAGGTAATGCATTAATGTCAGCAAAGCTAAGGTGTCTGTGAAAGAATTTCAGATGAGCTTCAGCTTATAATTTGTCATCCGCTCTTCCTTAGTGGGACAGCAATTCATAAAGACAGATTGGTGTATATTCTTAAGTTTACATAATCTGTCTGGGACTATAGTGATCTCACAGTCATCTGATGACTTACTAATAAGCTTTCAGACTGTATGAAGCCCATGTAAAATATTTTGTAGATATTTGAAATGCAGACGCAGATCACTTTCTATTTTTGCTTATGAGAAGCTGAATCGCAGACACACAATTCCAGAGCTTCTTATGCTTCCATTTTGATAGTTTGGAACAATTACAGTGATGTAATTGGATCAGATGGTAGTAACAATGATGATCCTAGTCCTTATGATGCAGAGAGTAACACTGACAACTAGGTTTTCATGTTACCATTTATCTGATTCTCTGGTGCCTTGGAAAAGAGTAATCAGATTTTATTTTATTGTTGTCTCAACTCTACAGTACTATTAGAATAAGAGTTGTTGGCCTGGAAGTAAACACTGCTACTCTCAACAGGCAACATTAGACAGAGGAGCCACAGTACGCACAAACATCAGTTAATCTTTTCTGAAACAATTAATGTAAAATATGTAGTATACAATACAACTTAATTAAGAAAGTTGAAATGAAAAGTAACAAGTGATGTTATCTTGACAATCTCTATTTTCTCCAGGAAAGATTTTCCTGTAAACTGACTTTCTTTATAAAAGTTTACTGTTTCAGAGGTTCCAACTGCATAACAGAAAAGTTTTTGAAAAATTTAACATGCAAAGATTAACACAGCTTACAATAAAAGGTTGTAATACAATAGTCTTACCTGATACAGAAACATATTTAATGCACTCCTCTTGCAATGCTGCGTCTGTTGCCAACAAGCGCACCTTTGGTGTTGGTGTATAAACATTACTGTACAAGAATATGGGCAGCAGGCTTACAGCTTTGTAATATCTGTGAATAAAAAGCACACAATGGAGTACAATATAAGGGACACAATATGAAGGATCTACAACCAATTTAGTTTTATCAATTAAACTTCAGTCTTCTGCAGACCTCTATATTTATTGTGATTTCCTGACATTGTCATAAAAACCTCTTCATAATATAAAATACCTTACTAACTTGTAGCCAAAAGTTTGATGGACTACTACTTCATTCTTGATCTACTACTGAAAGAAGAGTTCCAAAATGGTTATTCAATAAAAAGTGTAATTTAAAGCTCGAGCTGAAATTTAATACTGAATGATTATATACTACATAATTAGAACGAATATAGCATGAAGTTGAGATTTTCTCCATCTGTCACTGCCGACATACTGATACCAATACATGTTGTTGTTGATTTCAGTCTGAAGACTCGTTTGGTGCAGCTCTCAACACTAGCCAATTCTGTCCACAACTTTTCATCTCTGCATCACTATTGCAACTCACATCCCTTTGAACCATTGTCAAGTCCTGGTCTCCCTATAAAATGTTTATCTGTATATTTCTTTCCATTAATAAAACTGTCATTCCTTGATGCTCCAGGGTCAATCCTGTGAATCAATTCCTTCTTCCATTTAAGTTGTGCCACAAATTTCTTTCCTTCCCAATTCAGTACCTCCTCATCAATTATCTGACCTATCAATCTAATTTTCGGCATTTTACTGTAGCCCCACACTTCAAAAGCTTTTATCCTCTTCTTGGTTCAAATGGCTGTGAGTGCTATGGGACTTAACATCTGAGGTCATCAGTCCCCTAGAACTTACAACTACTTAAACTTAACTAACCAAAGGACATCACACACATCCATGCCCGAGGCAGGATTCGAACCTGCAACCGTAACGGTCTCGCGGTTCCAGACTGTAGCGCCTAGAACCACACAGCCGTTCTGGCCAGCTATTCTCTTCTTGCTTGAACTGTCTATCACCCGCATTTCAGTTTCATACAAGGTTCGACCTCAGACAAATATCTTCAGAAAAGATATCGTAACACTTAAATTTATATTCAATGCTAACCAATTTCTCTTTCAGAAATGCATTGCTTTTTATTGTACGTCCGTATTCATCTACTTCGGCCATCATCAGTTATTTTGCAGTTCAAACAGCAACTATTGCCTACTTTTAGTGTTCCATTTCCTAAAATAACTCCCTCCACACCTACCTTACAGTCCTTTCACTTTTCTTGGTTTTCATCTTATATTGTACCACCTCTTCCAAGTTCATATACATTTATAACAGAATCACCATGTCAGTGCTAAGTCTTGATGCTCTGATTTCTTCTTACTGAACATTCATTCCATTTCTAAATGTACCTATTCAATAACATCAGGTATAGGCTACAACTGTTTCACTGTCTTGTCAACTACTGCTGCCCCTTCACAAACTTCAATACGAACTGCAGTCTGACATTTAGTATTTAATTTCGCCCAACAAAAAGTCAAACTATAGCTGATTTTGTACATAAATAAGGTAACTCTGTGTGTGTGTGTGTGTGTGTGTGTGTGTGTGTGTGTGTGTGTGTGTGTGTGTGTGTGTGTAACAAAGATTGAAGATATGTTTCAAAAGAGACAGGGGTACTATCAATAGATTTATAGTAATCAATTTAGCAAAGATGTAAGAACAAAACCGGTATCATAAAAAATCTGAGGTACATGCTTAACCTGGCACCCACCCCCACCCCCCACCCCACTCTCTCACTCACTCACTCACTCACTCACTCACTCTCTCTCTCTCTCTCTTTCTCTCTCTTTCTCTCTCTCTCAGAGAAGCAAATTCAGAGGTGGTGGTGTTAGGGAGTAGGAAGATTCAGATGACATCAATCATTAAGCAGTCATTGCACTAGAGCGTGTGTTTACTGGCATGCTGTGGTACTGGATGGCTCACTTTGGCCTGGACCACAATGCGGCAGTTGTGCCCATAGAAAAGCCTCCCCCATGCTCTAGTACAATGACCGCCTAACAATCCATGTCATCTGAATCTTCCTGCTCCTCACCACCAGCTTCTCTGCATTTCTTAGATGGTAACTGTCCTTACAATACATTCTTCAATTATACAACCCTTCTGATCTCAAGCTCCAAGAGCCACTGTCCCATGACTACCACTTCACCCCATTAATCTACATGGTCCACACTACTTCTATTTTGCCACGCACAATTCACCAAACCCACTCCCCCATGCCATCATGTGCTGTCCTCTGCCTACACCAGTGAGGGCTCAACATTGTCACATTCCTATCCCATCCCCCTGCTGCCTCTCCTCCTCCCTCTTGTTCCCCTCATTCACTCCCACAGACACACTCTCCCTCTTGTTCTTCTCATTCGCTCCACCTGATACACCCATCACTTCAATTGGGCTGGATCCTAGGATGACATCACTGTGCAAGTGTGTGTATGTGTATTTCTGTTCCTCCCTTATCTTCAAGGAATTAAACTGCAATTATCATTAAGTATTCAGACAATCTCATTTACATACCTGCTGATCATCCAGAGCCTCGACTATGTGGGGCATGGTTACCTAAACTCCAAGATAAGGAATACTTAGATAAACTGTTTAACTGAATGGGAAACCTACTTTCCATAATATCTGAGTAAACAGTACACAACAGGAATATGATATTAAAAAAAGGATACAGGTGAATAATATCAACCCAAACATCAAAATTAAGTAATATAAAACAGCAGAAACTAAAGAAACTTGATATAAAACAAATTACCATGAGAAGCAAAGGAGATGATTGCGTCGCTGGAGACCAGGAGGAGAAAGCTTTCTTTAAAAATGAAATATACTGCATTGAGTGTCATGGGGAAAACACAGAATAAGAACCAGACAGCATTAAAAAAAGGGGGGGGGGGGGGGTACACACAAAGTACGGAAGGGTTAGGCCCTACAAAGAGTACTTAAGGAAAGAATTTTATTGACATACCTTAGCACAGAACAGGACGCAATGGTTGGGGGCATGTGTTACAGCATCTGTGAATAGTCCGCTTGTCAGTGGAAGGAGCATTAAAGGAAGAACAATCAATAGGATAGACAAAGACACTGAAAAGAGTTTATTGAGGATATAGAGAGTAGTAGATATGCAGTAATGAAAAGGTTTGCAAGGGGTAAGATGAGACAAAAGGGAGCATACCAAATCAGTCAGAAGATTGATTACTACTTAAAAAGAAAGTTGCTGTCTTATTACTTTAACAGTACAAAATGTTCAGAAAACACAAAAATTGGTTTCCACAGTTTGTTTAAAACTTTTCATGTAATACTTCAATTTTAAGTATGCGCTACTTATAAATACTGGCAAGAAGAGTTCAAGTAAGTCATCTGTACCCATTATACTTACAGGAGGTTTTGTATGCAGGCTTTAACAAGACTGTTCTCAACATCTGCATCAACAGCTATTTGTGCAATATGCTTGAAGCCATCAACATGAGGCAGCAGCTGAAAAGTGAAGTAAAAGAAAAATTTGTATTAAATTATATTTTAAAACTAATGAAACTGAATAGTGAGTTTATGGTTGGCGACAGATGATAAGTGAAGGAAAGTTCTCCAGCATTTATCTCAGAATTACCGTTCACTGTGCATAGAGGAGTTTATTATACTTATATGATTTTTTTAATGAATTTATTTCAAATGTCTATAGTTTAGAACCTGTGTTAATGCATAGGTTCTACTGCATTATGGTCAGAGAAGAAGAAGAACAAAAAGAAGAAGAAGAAGAAGAAGAAGACGTATTTACAGCAGAGCTGGCCACAGCATGCCAAGCCCAATATGCAGGTTGAGGCTGGGGCTGTCTCAGCTTTGCTCAACCCTTCTTGGGAATATTAGGTACAGCATGACATTTCATAGTATTGCTGTGTGACATTTTTCAGTTGGAACCACTCTCTTCAGTTTGGCAAATCATGTTGTCAGCATTGTTTACCCTTCGCTATTTGTTCATGGTATATAAAGGAAGTTCACAGATCCAGCAGCTGTTTGCACAAACAGAGGCATTCTGGTAATCTATCATCACAAGCCTTTAAAAATGAAGGGAATGAGAGAAGAGAAGGTTGAGAATTCTCAACATCTAATATGCAGTTGCACAATCAACATGTACTGCTAATTTGCTATGGAACATTACAACATCCTACATAAGGAATTTAAAGATTAAGACGACCAACAAATCACAACAATCAAGAGATGTGATTCATTGTACTGTGCATCAAGAAGCACTTTGTGCTAAATTTGTTGGCATGAAGCATGTGAAGAAATTAGTGGCATGAACAGTAAATTTTCTGAAGTATTGTCAGCTACAACAGTTTTCAATGCAACTGAAACGAAGTGTATGGAGACTACATATATTTCTGTAAAAGATGTTGGTTAAGCCAAGAAACATGACTGAAACCACTTTTCTACTTAAAATCCACTAGTGTTGAATTTCTAAAGAAAAAAGGAGTGCAGGAACAAAACTAGAATTGACTGAAAACCTCTCATTTTAAGCGGATTTGACTACATTTTGCCCACAGAAAGACACTGCAAGGCGGAAAACAATTTATTTTTGACTTGATGGAGATACATTTAAAATGAAAATCACATTCTGACAGAAAACACATAATTTCCCTAAGCTCACTAGCATTAAAGAAAATATGAGGTTTGAAGAATTCACTGTTGGCTTGAAAGAATTACAAGGGTAGTTTTCTAAGCATTTTGAGAATACTGCCAATCTTAAATCTGTTTTTGAACTGTTTTCAAGACCATTTGCCATTCTGAAAGTGCCTCTGTGCATCTGTGCATGGAATTGATTGATTTCCTTGCAAAGTATGAATGTATGTATTTTATTAACTGGGGGAATCATGGTGAAAAAATACTATTTTTTGACAATGTGTGACAATTTAAATTTTGGGGTTGCACAAAGAACCTCCCATTCTTGCCAGACTTGCCTGAAGAGCAATCTCAACACACCAACACTCTGTTGCAGGTTTATATTTGTAATTATATGCACTTTGATGATATTTATTGTCTATGAATTGATCTATGTTGTATATTCCATTATATACGTTCGTGAGAAATACATCAATGTTGTATTCCAATCATTGTGTTGTGTGTCTGCAATATTCTGGTGTGAGAAATACATCAATGTTGTATTTCAATCATTGTGTTGTGTGTCTGCAATATTCTGAAATACATCAATGTTGTATTCCAATCATTGTGTTGTGTGTCTGCAATATTCTGGTGCCGAAACGTGTGTAGCAATTACAGTTCTCCGAGTGATTTCAATAATTAACGGCTTACTTCACACTGCAGGAAACAAAAGGCATCAGACTGCATCACAAGGTAAGTCCATTTCAACATAATATGATTGCATGAATTGCTTGCCTCAAAACATAGTTTACAGCATCATTCAGCAACTTAGTTTTGTACTGCAAGTGCAATCGTTAAAATGTTCAAACTGAGAGTAGCCCATTTTGTAACCAAAGTCTGCCAGAGAGCAGTAAGCAGTTAATAGTTTGTGGTGGCTTCAATGTAGATTTCGTAAAGGATTCTTATAGGAAAAATGATCTGAAACCTTATTTGGCTCCTACAATTGGATTTCAGTAATTAACTTTCCAACATGGGAAGTAGGACATTAATTGATATATCCTTTGGTGAACCTCAAGCAAGAAAATAGATTTTTATTAAGTAACAACTGCTCTCTGGCTGTGATGCACAATTATTTACGATAAATAAGAT
This sequence comes from Schistocerca gregaria, assembly GCF_023897955.1. Classification (NCBI taxonomy): domain Eukaryota; kingdom Metazoa; phylum Arthropoda; class Insecta; order Orthoptera; family Acrididae; genus Schistocerca; species Schistocerca gregaria. Next base: position 606,454,063 of record NC_064931.1, on the reverse strand, counting down.
AGCGCCTTACAGTATTGATACTCCACATTGAAAATCTGTTAGAATAATTAATGACTCCAACACAAATGTTTTAGTTTACACGAGATAACCTGTGATGAAATTTATAATGAACTAAATGATAATATAAAATATAATCTATTTCATGATACAGTCAGATCATTACTTGAAAATAGCTTTCCATGTAAGCTGATCATAAAGAACATTAAACAGCCATATAAACAACCATGGGTGACTTCAGGGATTAAAGTATATTGTTAAAGGAAAAAAGAAATGTATCTTTTGCAAAGAGCACGCAGAGACCCTGTAATACGTGCACACTATGAAAACTACTCAAAATTACTAAGAAAGGTTATTAAAAAGTCAAGGAACATGCACATAAAGTGAGGAATCAGAAATTATCACAATAGACTTATGGCTATATGGAATGTAGTGCAACAACAAATAGGACATCCAGCCACAGAACAATTCATATTACTTGAATGGAAGGGCTATAAATGATAGGTCACAACCAGCAAATCCATTTTAATAACCATTTCTTAAATATAGTAGAAAGGGGCAAACAGTTCATGAAATAAATCACAGCACTATACTGAAAAAGTAACTCCCATACAGTTCAACCATATGAATGTATCACCAACTTCTTCTGAAATTAAGAAAAATTACACAATCTCTCAAAAATAAAATGTCACTTGGTTTTGATGGGGTTTCCAACAGAGAACTAAAGATTTGTTTGCACATAATAAGCCCAGTCTTATTTCAAATATTTAATGCATTACTAACTCAAGGCTTTTTTCCAGAGAGACTGAAATATGCAATTGTTAAACACCTCTTTAAGAATGGTGATAAGAGAGCTGTCAATAACTACTGACCTGTTTCACTGCTGACATTTTCCATAATTCTGAGAAGGTGATGTACGAGGTGCAACAATAAAGTAATCAGACTGATTCTCTTTGCAATATGTGGCAACCCTGCAGGCTTGCATAGGCACAATATCTTTGACCTTGGTCTATAAGCTGCTTCTAGTACAAGCGGCACATCGATGCAGCTGCTGTCGTGAGTTGTGCTGTAGTAAGTTAACACCTGTTTGTGTCTCTCATCATGGAAATGGAACCGCATAATATTGCGCAACGGTATGCCATTTCTTTTTGAGTTAAATTGGGTGAAAATGCGACGACAACTTACAGTAAGCTTCAGAAGTCTTTTGGAGAGAAGGGAATGTTAAGAGCTCAAGTTTTTCGTTGGCATAAAATGTTTACTGAAGGCAGAACGAATGTTGAAGATGAAGACCACAGTGGATGAGCATCAACCTCACGGATGGATGTCAACTTGGCCAGGGTGCATGAACTCGTAGGATCAGACTGAAGATTATCCGTGAAAATGATCGCAGAAGAACTGAACATCAATCGAGAAATGTTTCGTCTAATAATAACTAAAGATCTTGGTATGATTCTGAATCATGATAGTGCGCCATCCAATACGGTTCTGTCAGTACAGCAATTTTTAACCTCAAAACAAATTTCAGTACCACAACAGCCACCTTATTCACCAGATATCGCTCATCGTGACTTTTTTCTATTTACAAGAGTCAAAACGACAGTCAAGGGACACCATTTTCAAACAACACAAGATGTCCAAAAAGCTGTGACGAGGGTCTTGGAGGATATTACAGAAGATGAGTTACAGAAATGTTACCATCAATGGCAGAAGCGCTGGAAAAAGTGTGTGCAATCAGAAGGGAACTACTTTGAAAGAGACAACACTAAACTTGACTAAAATGGTAAGCAACATTTTTTTTTCACATCAGTCTCATTACTTTATTGTCGCATCTCGTATTCTAGAATAGCATCTCACCTTAGCACCAATAGTATTATTAGCTAATCACAGTTCAGGTTTTAGAAGGGTTGCTCTACTGAGAATGCTACTTAAACATTCACTCGACAGATTTTACAAGCATTAAATAATAAAATAACACAGGTTTTTTTTCCTGTGTCCTATCTAAGACATTTGAGTGTGTGAATCACAGTATTCTTTTTGATAAATTGAAATTTTATAGCATTGATGGAATAGCCAACCAATGGATAATGTCATATCTAACAAAAAACTGCAGAGAGCCATACTTAGTAATTCAACCAATATAGTCTGGGGATGTTATTCTGACAGGGGAAGAAATCACAAATGGGTTCCCCAATGCTCAACCTTAGGTCCATTATTGTTTCTGATAATGCAAATGATCTTCCATCCAATACACAACAAGCAGAAGTAGTTGTTTTTTGCAGATATGGTAATCAGTCCAAGCACACATACAGATACAGAAACAGAAGTATCATTGACTGGTTTTCTGTGAATAGTCTCACCATAAGTTTTAAAAAGATACATGATTATAGGAGATTCTGACATACATACTGAGGAGGGCATTGATAGTGAAGATAAGTACATACCTGCCAACTTTTGAAAAAGGCTATCAGTGAAACTCACACGTGACAAATAAATCTAACGATTTTTGACATACCCTGGCTTGTCGAAAATAAAAATACTTCTGGAATACAAAATGCAATAATTCATGCTTTAAACAGGATACTTCAATGAAATCATGCCCAGTTACATCATAGACTAATGATTTTTAGATGAAAAGAAGAAATCCATGTTAAACAGCAGCAGGAGTGGCGAATACTTGTTTGGAGTATACATAAAAGGACTTCATCGGTAAATTAAGCAGATATGCAATAACTGACAAAGGCTTTACACAATAAAACTTGTTTAATGAAACACATGCAAGAAATAATATACAATGCAAATCACATTCTAGTTCGTCGTAACATGTTCACATTCTGCATTGCTATGGAGTATGATGAGAATGGAGAGCATTACTCTAGAAATTCAGCTATACTTAAGAAGTCCATCGGCTCCACTAATTCTTGATATTTGTGCCCAGCCAGAATCACTCACAGCATCTTTATTTGCAGCCAAAGTGTCATCTCCCTGGAATGCATCTGAAGCTCATTCACCACCTCATCTGTAGTTTCATTCTCTTCCTTGCATAACATGATAGGAAACTTTTCCATGAAAAAACAAATGGAAGAAAACTGTGCATCTTCAATTTTTGTCTAACCTAGCAACTTGAGCATACTTTAACACATAATCCTTGAGTGGAAATTTGTTGGTGATGTAGTCACAGGCAGTACAAAAGTAGTTTCTCACTGATGAAAAGAAAAGGGCTTCATCTGTATCCTGGAGATCATTCACTATGTTTGAAGTCTGAATGCCAATAACTAACTCTTCATCATGAATCAAGTTGTACTCGACTTCAAGCAATGAGCAGTTTTTGACAATTTTGGGCCCAACAAACTTGGTGAACAGCTGCTTTAGCAAATACATTAGGTGTTATAGTAAAATGTGAACTTGTGGGGAAGAAGTCTGAATGGCAATATTCAACTTATCAAAAACAGGAATAGTCACATGAAGAAAAGTGCAAAAGACCTTGTTGAAGTAAGAGCACAGGAACATAAAAAATTTTTCCTCGTGTGCTGTAGCAGAAGTCTTATATTTTAGGATGGGTTTGTCAAATTTGGAAGAATATGCTTTTTTCTTAGGGCCATGCATTCTCTTCTTCTGATACTCTTTGGATCCACTTTGTTCAACTCTAGGTATTCTGAAAGATGTCAAGCTTGTGGAAATGTTTTGGATACATAATATTACTTTTCCTCCATGAAGAAAGAAGGAAACAGATCCCACTGGTTCAGTAGTCTATCCAAAAATCTGTCTAAATATAGCCACCTAGTACATACATGCTTCGGAATTTTCTTTGTCTCTTTATTTTACAAGTTCTGAAATTGCTGATGATGTTCTTTTCTTTTGACACTCTTCTGTAAGATATAAAAAATATCAACAAGGATCTCATCCACTTTCAGTTGTAATCTTCTAGCACATTTGTCAGCTGCTAGATTAATCAGGTGGATAATGCAAACTACGATGGCAATATCTGGTTGAACTTCCTTCAGAACTGCTCAAACCCCATTTTTGTGTCTTATCATAACAGAAGCACTGTCAGAGCAGGAAGTCACACAGTTTTCAATTGATATGCTATGAGAATTCAGCTGTGATAATATCAGGTTACCTGTTTTGCCCTGTCGAGTCCTCGTCGAACGCTGGTATGGATAGCACAGTGCTCACTACTTTTTCCCACGAATATCACAGAATGTAACAAAAACAGGATACAACATGGCATTCACATCATTTTTTTCATTTATGGCCAAAAAAATGGCTCATTCTGAAGGCATTTAACAACTCCATACGATGCATTTTTTGCCATTTTATTTACATTGCATGTCGTTTTCATGTGAGCACAGCTATATTTCTTTGCAACTTCTGGCATGGGAAACATCATCTTTAAAAAAGCACCGGCATGATTAGCCACACTTAAGGGCACATTGTGCTCCACCAAAAAGGAAGTAAACACACATTCAACCCCAATTATGTCACTGTCAACATTTACAGACTTGGCAAAAGAGGTGATGATTTTCTTGTTATCTTCCTTCAATGTAACATAACTTATGTGTTTACCACACTTCACATGATTACTTAAATCATTTCTTACACCATGTGCAATGTGCAATACTATTATTACACCCACATACTGTGCACAAGGAAAATTTTTCTGCCCTTCTTGATTTCAGTACTCACAGAAAATCGACAGAATAGGATTCTTTAAATGTCTGGAAATACTGTTCCTTGTTGGATTTATTCATGAACCCTACAGAAGGAATACAGGATATCAAAATTTCCGAGAACAAATGCCTCAATACGTACTGAAACGTTGAAAGGAACCTGAATCCCTAAATTTCACATAAAGTTATAACGTACCCACTCAAGGCAGTCAAACACTTCAGTGAAACATGTCAAAGCACACAGTCCTAAACAGTTAACTGAACACGATGCCAACCTTGTGGACAAAGTGCTTCTGTAAAGTTTGGAAGGTAGGAGACGAGATACTGGCAGAAGTAAAGCTGTGAGGACCAGTCGTGAGTCGTGCTTCGGTAGCTCAGATGGTAGAGCACTTGCCCGCGAAAGGCAAAGTTCCCGAGTTCGAATCTCGGTCAGGCACACAGTTTTAATCTGCCAGGAAGTTTCATAGAATATTAATGTTTAAAATTTTTGTCCACAAAGTCATAAAATGACACTGCCCATCCGTAAACTGCTGCAATTTCTGTAAATTTTACATATAAACCACAAATGTTGGCAGGTTTGTAATAAGTATATCTAAGTTACCATAATGTAAATTTGAGTTTGTATGACTGCTCTTACAAGTATTACCAAAATGAAATCAACAGGACAGTATGTAGATGTGACAAAAATGTATTAAATTTTAGACCCATTTTTGTTTGTTATTTAGGACTATAATTTGTTTCAGGCATTATGAGTTCATGGAAGCTTCAAGATGTGGGAGTCTGTCTAGGAAAAATGCTAAACTGATTTCAAATATACCACATGAAATTATGGGTGGTTGAAAACTCTATGCCCCAGTGGTTCCAAAGTGAAACCACCTCCTGAAAACAACAAATTGTTTACCTTTTGCCAGTTTCATCTTATAATTGCTGCTTACTATGATAAAGTTTAATTTTGTGAAAATGGGACTCAAAGGGTTAAATAGAAACTGTCCCAGTATTCATATATAGTCAGCACTGAACTCCATTAGAGAAAATAAAATACAGCTGTTGCAGAATGGAATCTACAAACAGCAAAATATTTCTGAAATACACAAATGTTACAAACATACATGGTTACCTGCTGAGTTGTCAAATCCCACTGTTCCTCTTGAAAAACACCTTTCTCTGTTGTAAAAATTGGTACATGATGATCCATAACTGGCGGAGGATCAGTAGCAGCTCTGACAACCTTGAGGAACATCGTCATTTCTCCCTCTGGAAAACACACGGACCGACATTTCCTTATTCTAATACCTCAAGGAATGAGTATATGTACGATTAAACTACATAAGAAGCTAAATTACACATAATAATTAATTGACTTTATTAAGAACCATAGGAATCCTATTATGAAACAGCTGATCTCCTTCCAAGCATAAAGCAATTTACAAAATAAATATGGTGGGATTATAAAATGTGCAAGAATAGTACATATTAACATTATTCATATTTACATACAAAAAAATCTTATGATTTGAAGGTTGATTTGAAAACCTCAATGTCTTACAAGCAGTGGCTTTAATGGAGATGGTCTTTACTTGAAGCCAATCATGAATGTGGACTTGTCAAGGAAGGAATGCAAAAGATAATAAAACTTTGTAGTTTGCATACACAGAGAGCTTTCTCAGAGCTGAAAGTCATGTGAAATGGTTGAAAATAAATTTGTTGCAAATTCAATGGGAAAGTTTTACAATGTGAGCCTCCTTGAGGACATCTCCAATCCAGTTTTTGTGCACATTAAGGCCTCTCCATGCAATTTATGCAGCCAAAATCTAACCCATTCCATATCAGTTTGGCCAAATTACACCATCATATAGTGTCAACCAAGTGTTTTAATGATACATTTTGTAGTACTGGGAGAAGGCTTTTCATATCACCAGCACATTTTGATATTTTACAGACATTTAGAGGGCTAACTTTAGCAGGATACTGCCTACTCAGTTTAATAATCCTTGCTCCCCACTGAATAGATTTATGTCATTCTCCTCCATGTTTTCTTTTGCAACAAATGTATGTCAAAATGGTCATATGATTGGAGGGAGGAATCTTTGAGCTTGTCTACAAGTACAGGTCAAAACATCCTGCACTGTAGTGAATAAGCTTTGTTCTTTATGGGTACTGTACTTCTTGTCAAAGGATTAACTTACACTCTATGTTTTATGGATTTTTTAAAAAGGAGCATGGGAACTCATTTATTCAAACATTTCATAGGAAAAATGGTGCTTGAGCAGTAATAAGCATTTGAAACTTCATAGCTATTTTGTTGTGTGTAGTAGAAAATTTTGCTGCGTGTAAGGCAGACTTCTGCTACAGACATTAAACCGACGTATTCAGAGTTTTCATATGGCAACTATTTGAAATTATTTTATCTCTTTTTCATAACCAGTTAACTCCAGAAAATACACTTTTCTTAATGTGGAGACAACTGAGACGTAACATATCCAAGTTGCTTGCTTTATGGGTTTCTCAGTTTGAGAAAATCTTAAGTACTTTTTGGTGCAGATTCTGCAATGGGTTTCTCTGGTAGGGGAGTGGAATGCGTTTACCCATCCGCCCCTAGAAAAAACTGATTTTTAAAAATCAATCTCCTGTCACGTCTTGTTACAAAGACAGATGTATCAGTTCAAAGTAGGGCAGAACATATAATGGACGTTGGCTAGTAGCAAGTGTGCCCAGAACTATTTTGCCATTCACTGTAAAACTAAAATTACTTCCTCCCATATACGTCTCAAGAAAAATTTGAGAAATTAGAGCTACTATAGAGGCTTACTGACAGTCATTCTTCCCCTGCGCCACTTGCAAATGGAACAGGGAAAGGGGGGCTGGGGGGGGGGGGGGGGGTCGGGGTCAACTGGTGGTACCAGACATACCCTCTGTCACATGTCATCAGGTAGGTTGTGGAGTATTTATGTAGATGTATATTTCATATGAGCTACACCCCTTCTGCCCCCCCAACCTATGATCACTGGGAACACTTGTTATTCGTACAATACTGCTAGTCTTCCAATTTCAATTTTGTAGACCTACACAGGATTATACAACTACATAAAAAAAGGAATGGTGAATAAGTAAAAATGAATGGGACCGAAAAAGGACTGGTTACCACCAAAATGGTTCCCAAAGATGAACAAGTCTGCTCACCTCTATACTTTATACCACCCATCCGTACAACAGAAATCTTGCATACTTTGTATATTTAGACCCACTGAATTGTCAGAAATAACCACCTAATTATAGTTTCTCGCACACTGCTCACTTGGCAAAAATGAGATGATCAATATCACAACAAAAGTATTAATGAGTTTTCAATCTTCTCTTGTTCTTTAACAGGAGTAGAAGATAGTGCAATTGTAGTGGATTTCTATAATGCTTATAGCCTCTGCATTTTCCATGAAATTTATTTACTCAAGGTAAGCACAATGTTTCAAGAAACATCTAAAGAAGATTCTCAAATTGATCAAATTGATCACACTCCACAGCAACAAGTTTAGAGCCTGTACGAACAATATATCAATTAATGTTTCTTTCTGATATCATATTTGAGTAAGTCATAACTTGCCTAAAACATAATGTATAGTTAAGTATTACACACTGTTCCTCTTTCTTTTCCATGAATTAGCTGAAATTCTGTTATTTTAGGATACGTATGTCTTTCTTTCATCTTTTCCTCTCTCCTGCTTAATTCTAATGAATTAACTGCTTAGTAAATAAATAGCATTTACTGTATATGACTATCCATAAAGGAGTGAGCAATGCTGGATGAAGAATAAATGAAGAGCTCAGAGATTCATAATGTTTTATTATGTGGTCTGTGATGTAAACACAACAATCAAGCAACATGGAACTCCTAAATGGCACCAAACTGTGTATGCACAGAGGACCCAGCATTAAAAGTGTCCTGTATTATCAGGCACATGCTGCTTGAGCAAATCCGTAATGAGAATAGTGAAAAAGAGTAAAGGTAACCACCATAGTATAGTGAAGATGCTGAGTGGTATGGGCATCAAAATATGTATGCTTAGAAGACCCTGTTTTAGCTTTTGGACTCTCACTGGAAGGGAGGAAAAGTGATGGGGGAGGGAGGGGCAGAAAAGGCAGAGGACAGTAGTATGACACCAGCAAACACACCCTGGTGTACAAGGATACGAAAAGGAAAAGCTAAATCACTCCTTTATTTTACAGAGTTTCAATTGCATGTGAATTGGCATAATTTTCACGCATAGCTCATGCACAGAGAACATAAAGTGGCACTAACTACATAAATATACTTGTGCAGTAGAGGTGCAGAGGACATGCTGTTAATGTTTATGACACTTTGCTAAAACAAGCTTGGTAATCTGAAGATGGGCATACTAGCACAAAACTGGCCATTGCAATAAAATAAAACTTCTTAAAAGTATTTGTGACTGGTTGCAATCTCACTCAACAATCTAACTGAATAACATCATTTCCCACCAAAAGAAGTCTTTTAGTATCAACCATAGACCTTAATCTGAGAAGGAGATTCCTGAGAATGTAAATGTGGAGTACAGCATTTTATGGAAGGGAATCGTCGACAGTGTGAGACCCAAAAAAGAAAAGAACTTCAGCGTGTAAAATGCGGTATTAAACAAGGAAGCCAAAAATTAAGATTACTGACAAGAAATGAAAAGGTTCTCCACATAACTGGTGAAGAAAGATATATATGAAAGTACTCTGTAGAAGAAGACATAGGATGTCAGACATGTGTTGAGACATCGGGAAACAGTTTACATGACACTAGAGAGTGGCAGAGAAAGTAAAAATTGATAGAAGAAAGAGAGATCTGAATATAAACAACAAATAATTGACAATGTTGGGTGCATGTGTTACTCTGAGATGAAGGCATTAGCACAAGAGAGAAAACCGTGGCACTGTTTCAGTCAAACCAGAAGACTGATGGAAAAAAAGAGAGACAGAGAGAGGGAAATAATGGTTATAATTTTGAGACAGAATAATACAAAATTCTTTCTTTCAATCATCATCATCATCATCATCATCATCATCATCATCATTATCATTACCATTATCATCATCATCATCATCATTATCATCTATTGTGAAATGGAGCATTAACAAAAAAACGCAATCCGAAGTGCACAATTTTAGAATAGTAGTGTGGTCAAGTCATCATGCACAAATTTAACATCTGACAGAATACGTAAAGGTTGATTCTATAAAAGTACTGTGGTTTGAGCAGCAAGAGAAAAAGCACAAAATCATTTTAAGAAAAGTGTTACACTCTATTTGACAATGACTTGCTGTTGATTGCAGAGATGGAGAACTGTTCTAACATCAGTGGATGCCAGTACCATAGCACTTTGTAGGAAATATAAATATGGGATGACTTTTTGGTCACACTGTATACAGAAACTAGTGAAGACGGCAAATCTCCTTACCTCTCACAGTAGACATCCCTGTTGCATTTAAATTGTTGAGAATCTGTTTAAGTATACTAAAAAGCTGATGATGCTTTGTAGTTTCTGAACTAACTTGTGACAGGAAACATCCTTCTTCTTCCATTGTCAACTGATAAGAGAAAAGGATACAAATTAAACAAAGTAGGCTCAAAAATTTAGATACAGAACTGTGTGGTTCTTCTATAAACATTTAGCTATGTTAGGAGTCAGCCTATAGCTTTAAAGGCAATCAAGAGGTGGCAACCGCCTTTCATCAGCAAAGATCATTAATCATTAATCACAGTGGGGCTCTAACATATAATGCAGAATAAAAAGGAAACAGTTTCTTATCCTTAGGCACAGGATTAAATACAGAGAAAATATATACAATATGAAGAGGATTAATGAGATTTAACACAGTTATATGCTTGTTTTCCTCAAATTACTACATGGTGGCCAGTGAAGAGAATGTAGCACCAATATTACTTACCTCTCCCTATACCACCACTTACGGATGTTATTCTCAAAGAATGATTTGTTTATGCATTTAGCCACATACTCCACAAATTCTGAACAATATGCAATAAATATAATTAATATTTTGTGAAACAGTTCTCAAAATTTTAAAGAATGCTCTTCATGTGCTATACAACATCTTTCTTATAGGATATCCAACTGGTGTTTGCTGTGCACCTCTCTAATGCTACTGTAAATACTAAATAAGTACAGCATAAATTTTACAGCTCTTCTTTGAACTCTCTTAATTTCTTCTTGGCATTTGACCTGACATGGAATCTAGACAAATGAGCATTACTCAGTGCATTCTCAGAAAATCAGTAAACTCATGCATGCTCAATCAATGAAGCTACTATTGTTAACATACCAGTATTACACATCTGTGGTGTTATGTCTATACAGTTGGCTTGAAGATTTTTGATATAAAACGAAATTGAAGTTGGACTTTATCAATGTTTTGCACTCATTCCACACTATTTCTTCTAAACATACAATCATACACAACTAGTTATGCCTGTTGAAAAGTATAGAGGATATGAACTCAAAATTTGATAGTTTTAATTAAAAACGGAAGTAATATGTTTTATAGCACATAATTCCAATTCGAAATCTTCTTTTATCACTGTCACACTAGACTTCACAATTCATTGACATTTTTGACCTTCTTTGACATAATTTCAAAAATGTGTGGGACAAAAACAGCAAACATAACCACTATAGCAGAATAGTCATCAATGAATGATTTTCACTTCAAACTTGAATTTGCGCATGCAACGACCTGATTATCAAACTTTAGTGCCAACTAGCTCGGAGATGGTGCAACATGCTGAATTTTTTTTCTTAACAATTGTTTTTCAGAACAACCTATGCTGAAAAACAAGCTTTTCAGACTGTTTCTGACCACCTTGTATTAGCACTGACATGAAGGCAACAGATTAGTGTGGCATTTGCACGTCTTTCCAATGTGCGTGTAATAATTGTGGAAATATGAACTATGGCAATGTTATTACCAAATGTGTCCAGACAGGACGTGCATGATGCAGCAGTTTTACTGTGTGAACAACAAAAATGAGACAAACTTGTTTCCTTTCACGATTTAGTGGTGGTTGTCAGTGAGAATAAGTTTTGTAAAGGTTTGAAATTATGCATGAAGTTTGTCCCAAGTCACTATTAGCTCTCATTCTAAAATACTGGAAGAACAATGTCTGGATATTTGTGCCATTTAAGCTAAACTCCTTTTTCACCCCAACTCCATTGGTAGGTATGTGGTTATTACCCCTATACCGATTCTTTCCATACAATAAGGGATAAATGTACCAATTCTGGTTGAAATCAGTCCCATGTTTTAGGAAGAGATGTGGGACATATATACATGCCCACATTTTTATATTATGAATCTTTTTTTTTAATTTGGTTGTGTAATGTGACAACAGTTGAAATAACTTACCAAATATTCAGAAAGCTTCTTCACAACAGGTTCATACTGCACAGTGCGAGCCCATGCATCACACACAAAACAGAGATTAAAGTAGTATGCATTTCTTGCGTATTTTGCATCATCTATTCTCACTGGAAATCCCGTTATTTTATATCCAAATGTATTGCTAAAACACAGAAAAGAATATGATTTCAGCATTAACTATGTAAATGGTTATGTTATTATTTCACAAATGATCCATTTTTTCCCCAAAATAATGTCCATGAATCATGGACCTTGCAGTTGGTGGGGAGGCTTGCGTGCCTCAGCGATACTGATAGCCGTATCGTAGGTGCAACCACAACGGTGGGGTATCTGTTGAGAGGCCAGAAAAACGTGTGGTTCCTGAAGAGGGGCAACAGCCTTTTCAGTAGTTGCAGGGGCAACAGTCTGGATGATTAACTGATCTGGCCTTGTAACAATAACCAAAACGGCCTTGCTGTGCTGGTACTGCGAACGGCTGAAAGCAAGGGGAAACTACGGTCGTAATTTTTTCCGAGGACATGGAGCTTTACTGTATGATTAAATGATGATGGCATCCTCTTGGGTAAAATATTCCGGAGGTAAAATAGTCCCCCATTCGGATCTCCGGGCGGGGACTACTCAAGAGGATGTCGTTATCAGGAGAAAGAAAACTGGCGTTCTACGGATCGGAGCGTGGAATGTCAGATCCCTTAATCGGGCAGGTAGGTTAGAAAATTTAAAAAGGGAAATGGGTAGGTTAAAGTTAGATATAGTGGGAATTAATGAAGTTCGGTGGCAGGAGGAACAAGACTTCTGGTCAGGTGACTACAGGGTTATAAACACAAAATCAAATAAAGGTCATGCAGGAGTAGGTTTAATAATGAATAAAACAATAGGAATGCGGGTAAGCTACTACAAACAGCATAGTGAACGCATTGTTGTGGCCAAGATAGATACGGAGCCCTAACCTACTACAGTAGTACAAGTTTATATGCCAACTAGCTCTGCAGATGACAAAGAAATTGGAGAACTGTATGATGAAATAAAAGAAATTATTCAGATAGTGAAGGGTGACGAAAATTTAATAGTCATGGGTGACTGGAATTCGGTAGTAGGAAAAGGGAGAGAAGGGAACGTAGTAGGTGAATACGGACTGGGGCTAAGAAATGAAAGAGAAAGCCGCCTGGTAGAATTTTGCACAGAGCATAACTTAATCATAGCTAACACTTAGTTCAAGAATCATGAAAGAAGGCTGTATACATGGAAGAAGCCTGGAGATACTCGAAGGTATCAGATAGATTATGTAATGTAAGACAGAGATTTAGGAACCAGGTTTTAAATTGTTACAATTTAAAATTTCCAGGGGCATATGTGGACATGTGGACTCTGACCACAATCTATTGGTTATGACTTGTAGATTAAAACTGAAGAAACTGCAAAAAGGTGGGAATTTAAGGAGATGGGACCTGGATAAACTAAAAGAACCAGAGGTTGTACAGAGTTTCAGGGAGAGCATAAGGGAACAATTGACAGGAATGGGGGAAAGAAATACAGTGGAAGAAGAATGGGTAGCTTTGAGGGATGAAGTAGTGAAGGCAGCAGAGGATCAAGTAGGTAAAAAGACGAGGGCTAGTAGAAATCCTTGGGTAACAGAAGAAATATTGAATTTAACTGATGAAAGGAGTAAATATAAAAATGTAGTAAATGAAGCAGGCAAAAAGGAATACAGACGTCTCAAAAATGAGATCGACAGGAAGTGCAAAATGGCTAAGCAGGGATAGTTAGAGGACAAATGTAAGGATGCAGAGGCTTATCTCACTAGGGGTAAAATACATACTGCCTACAGTAAAATTAGAGAGACCTTTGGAGATAAGAGAGCCACTTGTATGAACATCAAGAGCTCAGATGGAAACCCAGTTCTAAGCAAAGAAGGAAAAGCAGAAAGGTGGAAGGAGTATATAGAGGGTCTATACAAGGGCGATGTACTTGAGGACAATATTATGGAAATGGAAGAGGATGTAGATGAAGATGAAATGGGAGATACGATACTGTGTGAAGAGTTTGACCGAGCACTGAAAGACCTGAGTCGAAACAAGGCCCCGGGAGTAGACAACATTCCATTAGAACTACTGACGGCCTTGGGAGAGCCAGTCCTGACAAAACTCTTCCATCTGGTGAGCAAGATGCACGAGACAGGCGAAATACCCTCAGACTTCAAGAAGAATATAATAATCCCAATCCCAAAGCAAGCAGGTGTTGACAGATGTGAAAATTATCGAACTATCAGTTTAATAAGTCACAGCTGCAAAATACTAACGCAAATTCTCTACAGACGAATGGAAAAACTAGTAGAAGCTGACCTCAGGGAAGATCAGTTTGGATTCCGTAGTAACACTGGAACACGTGAGGCAATACTGACCCTACGACGTATCTTAGAAGCTAGATTAAGGAAAGGCAAACTTGTGTTTCTAGCATTTGTAGACTTAGAGAAAGCTTTTGACAATGTTGACTGGAATACTCTCTTTCAAATTCTGAAGAAGGCAGGGGTAAAATACAGGGAGCGAAAAGCTATTTACAATTTGTACAGAAACCAGATGGCAGTAATAAGAGTCGAGGGACATGAAAGGGAAGCATGGTTGGGAAGGGAGTGAGACAGGGTTGTAGTCTCTCTCCGATGTTATTCAATCAGTATATTGAGCAAGCAGTGAAGGAAGCAAAAGAAAAATTTGGAGTAGGTATTAAAATCCATGGAGAAGAAATAAAAACTTTGAGGTTCGCCGATGACATCGTAATTCTGTCAGAGACAGCAAAGGACTTGGAAGAGCAGTTGAATGGAATGGACAGTGTCTTGAAAGGAGGATATAAGATGAACATCAACAAAAGCAAAACGAGGATAATGGAATGTAGTAGAAATAAGTCGGGTGATGCTGAGGGAATTAGATTAGGAAATGAGACACTTGAAGTAGTAAAGGAGTTTTGCTATTTGGGGAGCAAAATAACTGATGATGGTCAAAGTAGAGAGGATTTAAAATGTAGACTGGCAATGGCAAGGAAGGCGTTTCTGAAGAAGAGAAATTTGTTAACATCGAGTATAGATTTAAGTGTCAGGAAGTCATTTCTGAAAGTATTTGTATGGAGTGTAGCCATATATGGAAGTGAAACATGGACGATAAATAGTTTGGACAAGAAGAGAATAGAAGCTTTCGAAATGTGGTGCTACAGAAGAATGCTGAAGATTAGATGGGTAGATCACATAACTAATGACGAAGTATTGAATAGGATTGGAGAGAAGAGAAGGTTGTGGCACAACTTGACCAGAAGAAGGGATCAGTTGGTAGGACATGTTCTGAGGCATCAAGGGATCACCAGTTTAGTATTGGAGGGCAGCGAGGACGGTAAAAATCGTAAAGGGAGACCGAGAGATGAATACACTAAGCAGATTCAGAAGGATGTAGGTTGCAGTAGGTACTGGGAGATGAAGAAGCTTGCACGGGATAGAGTAACATGGAGAGCTGCATCAAACCAGTCTCAGGACTGAAGACCACAACAACAACAATGTTGGAAAGTGTCATAACATGAACCAAAGATTATTATTTACAATTTACAGCCAATAATGCCCACCCCCCCTCCCCCTTTCCCCTGCACCTGTGCACCTACATTGTGCTCACAGGACACCCAAGTCCAAGTTTGCAATTTGGCAGGTAGACTGGGATGGAGATTGCAATGGCTGGGGTGTGTATTGGGATAAAGAGGTGGGAGGCAGGAGGAGGGATTCGCAACAGGTAGTTAGCAACTCAAAGGGGGACAGCAGATGTGCAGGATAGAAATACTGGAGGTAGAGGTGGCAGGTGCATGAGCTAGGCATTCAATACACAGGCACCAGAGCCAGTGAGTTGGTGCAATACATGATGAAGGTCACTCCGATGCATGGGGACTGGTAGCAGCTGACAGGAAAGATGAAGTGGAAATTGTTGAGCCAAGGGTGGGGGGACAGTGGTTTAGTGGCATTGAAGGCCAGGTGTGTTGTGGGAGCAAACAATGTGCTGCAAGGATAACTCCTACCTATGTAGTTCAGGAAAGCTGACATTGTAGGAAAGGAGCATGTGGCACAGGTTGTGAAGCAGCCTTAACTCTAGCATGTGGTGCTCAGCTGCAAGTTGTGCCGCTTGGTGGCCAATTCTGTTATTCACTACAAGTCAGCTGTGGCCATTCATTCTGGTGGACAGCTGGTTGTTGGTAATGCCCACATAAAATGCTGAGCAGAAATTGCAGCAGATTTGGTATATGACATGGCTGCTTTCACAGATGGCCATTCCTCTGATGGAATAGGATAAGTCTATGGCGGGATTGGAATAGGATGTGTTGGGAAGGTGAATCGGCCAGATCTTCTGGTAAATCTTCCACAGGGGTACGATCCCTGCAGGAAGATGTTGGGTGTGGGAGTGGCATAGGGATGGACCAGGGTGCTGTGTAGGTTCAGTGGGCAATGGAATACCACTTTAGGAGGTGTGGGGAAAACCGTGAGTAGAATGTCTCTCATTTATGGACATGAAGAAGGACATGGTTCAGTTGCTCCAATCTGCTGTGGTGATGATCATTTGCAACTGATTCTGTCTGGGGTGGGGGAGGATTAGCGATGTGTGAGGATACGGCACAGGAAATCTGTTTGTGGACTGTGTTTTGTTTGGGGGAGGGACCTTCAGCACACTGGGCAATGGAATTCTCATCAATGCAGATATGCTGCCCACAGGTCACCAGGCCATGAAGAAGCAATTATTTGGTATGGAAGGTGTGAAAGTTGCCAATATGCAGCAGATGGTGTTGGTAGTCAGTGGGCTTAATAGGGACAGAGGTATGGATGGAGCCATCTCATAGATGGAGGACACATCTAGGAAGATGGCACATTGGGTTGAGGAGGATCAAGTGATGCAAATAGGAGAGCAGGTGTTGAGTTTGTGGAAGAATGAGGATAGGGTGGTTTGGCCCTGAGTTCAGATCATGAAAATATTATCAATGAACTAGAACCAGACAAGGGTTTTGGGAGGGTAGGAAGATTCCCTCTAGATGGCCTATAAACAGGCTGGCATCTAGGCCCATCTCTGAATCTCTCCCCTGAGTCCATCTCCCTCCTCACCCTAATGACCCCCTGCACACCCGCCTTCTACATGCATCCCAAACTCCATAAACCCAACAATCCTGGTCACCCAATGTAGCTGTTTACTGGTCTTCCAATGAAAGAATTTCCAGTCTTGTCAACCAACACCTCAACCCAATTGCCCATAGCCTAGCCTCTCGCATCAAATATACAAACACTTCCATCACCAACTCTCAGTCATGCCATTTTCATTACCACCTCGACCTTACTCTAATTGCTGATGCCACCTTCCTGTACACCAACAACCCTCAAGCCCATGGCCTTGATGCTATTGAACACTAGCTCTTATGATCTTAAAGGTAGTTTTAACACCAATGAGGTAATGAAATCCATTTTCACATAAGCCTTGTCCACTGTTCACCCATCCTTATTTCATCGAGATCTCCATCTCAGCGTATATAAAAAATAGCTGCCGACATTTTAGTTGCACTAATTGTGCTGGACCAACCTTACAAAACCTAGCTCTCTGCAGTTAATAAGTTAAACCCAATGTTTTATCATCACTTGGGAAACAACACTAAGTTTACTTGTGTATCTAGTGTGGGACTTCTGTTGATGTTGCATAGGGAATACATGGAAACTACTCTTTCCAGACACACAATTTCACATTCAACAAAATACTGTGTAGAATTTCCAGTTCAAGAAAGGCCATGTCATCAATTGCCACCTGTGGAGATTTTTGCTGTGAAAGTATACTTGCTACCTAAGTGCCCAGCAACACGAAAGGCAACCACATCTCAGTGGAAATGAAAATACATGTAAGCCATGCCACACTCACAGAATGCCTGCCTGAAAGATATGCAAGGAGAATATAGGGGTACTCATTTTCAAAGTATTGCAGAAACTTCTAGACCTTTTCACATTTGACAGCCAAGGGGCAAATTAGACAAGTTCGGAAACAATTGTGTCTATGCTATACTTTTTACAAGGTAGACAATACAATTTGATTTTGAAATTAATTAAAACTAGGGTCATGAGAGCTGCAAGTATCAAATTACTGGTAAGAAACCTCACCAACTGGGAAGACAGGAATGTTCCTACAGGAAATTACAGTAAACAGAGAACCATAGGTTACTATGTTTATCAATCGTAGAATGTTAAAAAGGGGGATGAAGTGGGAGAACTCCTCAATATCAATGT
The DNA here is from genome assembly GCF_023897955.1 of Schistocerca gregaria. NCBI lineage: Eukaryota > Metazoa > Arthropoda > Insecta > Orthoptera > Acrididae > Schistocerca > Schistocerca gregaria. The sequence continues at coordinate 606,435,691 of NC_064931.1, read as the reverse complement.
TCCACACCACCAGTTTCAAGATGCCCCTCAAAGAATCTTGGCATCAGAGGAACCTAATGAAAATTTTGTTTGGAATCTCTGCCAAGGCCTAGCAGACAGAAGCATGAAAAACAACAGTTGGAGCCCACAGCAAAAATACTACAAAGATAATAAAGGCTAGCCTCAACAAGAGAAAAAAATCAAGAATGTTACATAACCTTCTCAGACCCAACCAGAAACTTCAGAGGCGAAAAGGAATCTAGAACAGCTATTCTTTATGTGCTGAGGATTAAAATGGAAAAACTGAAATACAGCAGATGAATGGAGGTGAAGGAGGCAAAAACACTCCACAGTAATTGCAAGAATGAGATTGTGTCAGGATAACCATATGAGAAAAGTGTAACCTTTCGGGACATGAGGAACCTTATATGGAAATATTAACCACATTATGACAGATATGTAATTAAAGGGGACATACAGCTTGCCAATGGAACAAAAATGTATGGATAACATGTGGGCAGGTGTCTGGATACCATAAACTGAAAGGTGGGTAAATAAAAATTGGAATAAGCAAAACGTCTGCCAAATTCCATGAAAATGATTATATGGAACTCCATAGCCCGTACAGAAGGAATACATGGAGAAAGTATTAGACACCTAACCAAAAAATTAATTTAATAAAATACTTTTGTTTACGTATGAATGAATAAATAAATCTGACTGCAGCAGTATAAAAGGAACAACAGTGCATACCCTGATCAGGGATGAAACAAATGAAGTGCCAACATAGATATACCTTTGATTTAATTTGAGGCAAGTAGATTTGCCATTTGTTGGGTTATCTGAATACTTCTTTATACAGCATGGAGTTTTTAACATGCCATTTCCCAACCTGAAGGGGCAATGGTGGTGGTAAGTTATTATTCAAGTAGAATTTTAATAAAGCAAGGATTTTACTTAATTTGTATTCTGACCTCATGGACAACCTCACAATGAGAATATGTTCTTGGCACCTGGAATCCATTGGAATGTGGCTTTGCCTGCCCATCGGAAGCTGACTGGTTTCGTTTTTCCCTCATATGCGAGCATGTTTCATGCTGTGTGTTGTGGTTGGAGCTTACCAGTATGATTTGAGGGTTAGAGATTTTCCCCTAGACATCATATTTTTTCCAGCTCTTTTTAAATTGGAAATAAACTTGGGAGGCGTCCTGTGATGAAGGAGCACTTTTCAGAGAAAAGGTGTAAAACAGAAAAAGGGGATGGCCAATGAGAATACTTGCATTTCACTCCTGAAGTGTATTAGGCAAGTGTCTCTCTTTCACTAACCATCAGCTCCACAATCTAATACAAAACCTATTGCTAATCAGTTACATGTGCATCCATTAAGTTGCATGCATACACAACACCCAACTATAAAACTGAAAATGAGTAACTACAATTCTATCAATGGGAACATATTTGTCAATTCTTTTAAGCTTCCATACTGGTAGAACAACTTTATTGAGCAATGAGTCTAACTCACTCCTAACTTGAAACAGGTAACACAACCAATATCATCAGCTCACATGGTCTGTGACTAGCCTTCTACAATCAAGAGGCTGCATATTGTTTCATGCATTCCGTGAGCTATTGACAACTCCTGAAACTCTTTTTTTCTGCGTTGTGATATATGTAACAGGATATACTTCCACAACATTCAGTAAGTATATAAAATGGGACATCGGGTATGAGCAACCTATATACAACAGGAGTTGGAGTAACTTCAGAAAGCTTAGGTGTTAAATGTAACATTTACTTTGCTAATTAGTGCTGTGTTATAGTGCTTAGGAAAATTGTTTTCCCCTAATCCACACATTTGTTTATGTGAAGAGCACTACATTATTATTATTATTATTATTATTTTCAATACAGTTCCTTAAGTATCAAACTTTCAATCAACAGTTTCACAATTCATATGTCCTGTACAACTGAAGCTTGCATGATGACCAGAGCTTGTGCCATAAAAAAATATCTTTTTTAATCAAGTACATACTACTATACTTTGTGTTGTAGGTAGTTTGTTTTTATTTATTAGAGTCACAGACTTTTAATTTTTACCTGCCAATGTCCGTATATGAGTCTCCATATGTAGGATAAATTTAGGATGACAATGTGAAAATCAGAGCATTGGAAAGAAAACTCATTTCAACTCGATTACCTCTGAAACTAATCTGTGGAATTAAAATCTTCGTTGCCTATGACACAAATGGAAATCAGGTCTCAAATAGCCAACCATGGTCTTCCTCAAGTAGCCACACTCAGCTTTCTCCTATACACAGTGTATAAATGAGGCCTTGAAAAATGTTTCTATTATTTTTATTTACTTACATGTCAAGTTTCTTAGGACCAAATTGAGGAGCAAATCTCCAAAGACAGTACATGTGTCAGTACATGAAATTACAACATAAAAGTAATAACACATAAAAATAAAATGTTTATGAACCCGAAAAAAGTCAAGCCATAAGTTTAAGTAGAGGCAATCAACAATACAACAAGAATCAGCTTAATTTTTCAAGGAACTCCTTGACAGAATAGGAGTGATCCATGAGGAAACTCTTCAGTTTCAATTTGAAAGAGTGTGGATTACTGCTAAGATTTTTGAATTCGTGAACTTACACCACTTATTGCCCAAACCGCCCTTTCTGCCCCAAAAATACTCTTTTAGAATGGGAAGTGTTACCCCAAAATATAATACCATATGACATAAGCGAATGAAAATATGCAAAGTAGATTAATTTCTGTGTCGAACAATCACTCACTTCAGATACCATTCGAATAGTAAAAATGGCAGCATTAAGTCTTCAAGCAAGATCCTGAACATGAGCTTTCCACGACAGTTTACTATCTATCTGAACACCTAGCAATTTGAACTGCTTAGTTTCACTAATCATATGCCCATTCTGTGAAATTAAAATGTCAGGTTTTATTGAATTGTTTGTTAGAAACTGTAAAAACTGAGTCTTACTGTGATGTAGTGTTAGTTTATTTTCTACAAGCCATGAACTTATGTCATGAACTGCACTATTTGAAAACGAGCCAATGTTGCACACAACATCGCTTACTACCAAGCTAGTGTCATTACCAGACATAAATATTTTAGAGTTATCTGTAATACTAGAGAGCATATCATGTATATAAATAAGGAACAGGAGTAGCCCCAAAACTGATCCCTGAGACACCCCCCCCCCCCCCCCCCCCCAAATCACCCTCCGATCATTTGACCGTATCCCACTCACACCCCACATCACAGCCATTCTCAACACTGTGAATAATGACCTTTTGCTGTGTGTTGCTAAAGTAAGAGGTGAATCAACTGTGAGCTACTCCCCGTACTCTGTAATAGTCCAACTTCTGGAGCAATATTTTTGTGGACAACATAATCAAATGTTTTAGTTAAATCAAGAATTACGCCTAGTTTTCAAAACCTTTTGTTTAACCCATCCAGTACCTCACAGAGAAAAGAGAATATAGCATTTTCAGTTGTTAAACGACTTCTAATATTGAACTGTACATTTGATAGCAAATCATGTGATCTAAAATGATCAATTATCCTTACATACACAGTCTTTTCAATAACTTCAGCAAACACTGATGGCATAGAAATAGGTATAAAACTGTCTACATTGTCCATTTCTCCCTTTTCATAAAGCGGCTTTACTACTGATTACTTTCATTGTTCAGGAAACTGACCATTCCTGAAGTAAAAATTACAAATATAGCTAAATACAGGGCTAACATGTGCAGAACAGTACTTTATTATTCTGCTAAGCACGCCATCATATCCAAGGGTATGTACCTCATAATTCACTGATGATCTTTGCCTGTATCTGACAGTTTATTCCTTTGAAACAGCAAAGGAAATTATGGTTCATGCTGTATGAAATATTAGAATTTGCCTGGGAGAGAATGTTCTGGAGGTAACACTTGAAAACACCATCAATATTTATTTTCATGGGAAGAATAATTTCACACTACTTGAACAGCATGAGGGTCGGTGGAATAAATATCCTATTCAGGAGTAAAGCTAAGTTACTAGGCATGGGAATTGACTCGAGACTAACGTGCATTATGATTGGTTTGTGGGGCACTCAACTGTGCGGTTATCAGCGCCCATACAAATTCCCAACCTTTGCTCAGTCCAATCTCGCCACCTTCATGAATGATGATGAAATGATGATGGCAACACAAACTAATGTGGAGACCTCACATAAATGCTACCACAACTAAGACAAAAATAAAGATGAGTGAACTGAGATACGTGGCTGGCACACGGTTGGGAGCTCCTCTAAAAATTCCTTTCAACCTGTATAGGACTCTTCTGAGGTGTCTTGGATTACGGATGCACATTTTACACTGAAGAGCCAAAGAAACTGGTACACCTGCCTAATATTGTGTAGGGGCCCCGCAAGCACGCAGAACTGCTGCGACACGATGCGACATGGACTCAACTAATGTCTGAAGTAATGCTGGAGGGAACTGACACCATGAATCCTGCAGGGCTGTCCATAAATCCCTAAGACTGCAAGGGGGTGGAGATCTCTTCTGAACAGCACATTGCAAGGCATCCCCAATACAATCAATAATGTTCATTTCTGGGGAGTTTTGTGGCCAGCAGGAGTGCTTAAACTTAGAAGACTGTTCCTGGAGCCACTCTATAGAAATTCTGGATGTGTGGGGTGTTGCACTGCCCTGCTGGAATTGCCCAAGTCTATTGGAATGCACAATGGACATGAATAGATGCAGGTAATCAGACAGGATGATTATGTATCAGAGTCATATCTAGATGTATCAGGGGTCCCTTATCACTCCAAATGCACACGCCCCGCAGTATCACAGAGCTTCTACCAGCTTGAACAGTCCTCTGTTGACATGCAGGATCCACGCGTACACATCCATCCACTCGTTAAAATTTGAAATGAGACTCATATGAAGACTCATCCGACCATGGACCATGTTTCCAGTCATCAGCAGTCCAATGTGGGTGTCAGCGGGTCTAGGCAAAGTGTAAAGCTTTGTGTCATGCAGTCATCAATGGTACATGAGTGGGCCTTTGGCTCCAAAAGCCCATATCAATTGTATTTCATTGAATGGTTCGCACGCTGACACTTTTTGATGGTTCAGCATTGAAATCTGCAGCAATCTGTGGAACGGTTGCACTTCTGTCACACTGAATGATTCTCTTCACTCATCATTGGTCCCATTCTTGCAGGATGTTTTTCTGGCCACTGTGATGTGATGTTTTACCCGATTCCTAATATTCACGGTACACTTGTGAAATGGTCATATGAGAAAATCCCCACTTTGTCATTTACCTCGGAGATGCTGTGTCCCATTGGTAATGCGCCTACCATAACACCATGTTCAAACTCACTTAAATCTTGATAACCTGCCATTGTAGCAGCAATAACTGATCTAACAACTGTGTCAGACACTTATTGTCTTATATAGGCATTGCCGACTGCAGCACCATATTCTGTCTGCTTATGTATCTCTTTATTTGAATACACATCCTATACTAGTTTCTTTGGCAGTTTAGTGTATCATGATGAGGTAAAGAAATTTGAAATCAAAGCTAAAAAAACTTCAATATTGTTTTATTCAAATACGCACTGGAGCTATGCTATCCACACCTATGAATGCTCTCTTTTTGAGGCAAGAGATCCACCACACAGTAACAGAAATGAAAAAAAAGTGAATTTATTAATTTTGAAATGTGCCCCACATATACGCTAATGAAATATTTGTCAGATATCAAAAAATGTAACTATTTCTCTGGAAACAGAAGAAAGTCTCTGATTATGAAGTCTCTTGAATGTTGGACCATGTATGAAAATAAAATATGTAAGTATGAATTCTTACTAGAATTTGTTGCCCCCTTCACCTACCAAGAAGTAAATTTAATAATCTTTGATAGCATTATACAATATAAAGAATCCCCAAACTTGAAGACTGAAATCAATGTTTTGCTCAATACCATTTTTCTGAATCCAGTGAAGATTTATAAGGATAGATTGACTATCATCACTGGTGACAAAGTATGATGTGCAATACACAGTCCTGCAGAAAATTATCAAGCTCTACATTCTCCACCTAAGGAGCTAACAATCTAATATGCACAAGCCACCAAAATTATGGAAGCATTAATACTAGGCACATCTTGCACACGAAGCAGCATGGTGATATTAACCATTTCCCTCAGTGTAGTAAAAGAAAACATTGAAGAAATCGAGAAGTGTGCTGTTAGATTTGTTACCAGTAGATTCAACTATCACACAAGTGTCATAGATATGATTTGTGAACTCAAATGGGAATCCCTGGAGAACACTAATGAGAAAATTTAGAGAATCAGCATTTTAAGCCAATTGCACAATGATTCTACTGTCGCCAATGTACATTCCTCACAATAACCACAAACATATGAGAAATTAGGGCTCATATGCAAGCATACCATCAGTTGTTTTTTCCGTCACTCTATTTGTGCATGACTGGTAGAGGTACAAGGTATCCTCCGCCAAGGACCATATGGTGGTCTGTCAAGTACATACATAGATGTAGATGTTAAGAGCCTTAAAAAACCAAAACTGAACAAAAGTGTATTGCCTACAATTATAGACATTATTAACAGAGTCATTAAAAGCAAGCAAGCAGGAATGGTAACGAATTAACTGTGCATTCCAGGATGCAGTAGCATGTTTTATAATGAAATAGTAGACAGCGAAGTGAGCGATGAAGTTAAGTCAAATCCTAAATGATAGACTCGCTTACTTAGAAATGCTGAGCTTCATCAATACGAAAGTGAGAAATGAATGGTGAACACACTGGGATTTGACCAATATTTCAGAAGGAGTACGTTATAGCCAGCTGCAACCTAAAAATTATGTATCTTCTTGATTTATAGATTGAAATAGGTGGTGATCAGTTATAACAATGGTTTTGGGCATGTGCTTGAATCATGGAGAATTCCCAACCAACCTGTTCTGAATAGGATTGAAGGAATTTCGATTATGTGATTTATGCAATGACGAAGACGTGAATAATCTATTAATTTCATGTACCCGATAAATGACACAAGATAATCCTATTACCACTGCAGTAGTTAAAGCAAAGGATTTCTCTTTCAATGTTGGCTGCAGTGTTGTTGTCAACCCAAAAGACTGAATGTACTATTATTAAATGTGATACTCAACCTCTTAAAAATGTGATCTACCTATCTAGAGAAACTGTGTACATGATGTGTGGATTTTTGTATGATTTTACATTTTCTTCTTTCATTATTATGGTGTAATCACTTTATGAAAAGTATCTTGTTGTGGAGTCATGTATCAATCATTTATTCAGACTGTATTTTTTATGAAAAGCAATTAACAAGCTGCACAGCAGAATGACTATTAAGAAAGATACATAGTAAATATGATAGATGGCTGCTTAGCAACGGCCAAATGCCAATAAATGGGAAGGGTGGAGGGGGGGGGGGGGGGGCTTTCAAATATACATTGACATGATAGCAGAGTTATCTTAAATACCTTAAGTATCATCTACTCCCATATGTACTGCTTCCCCTACAAGAAAGTGAGATATGCAACCTGTCTGGCTGCTTGACTGAATGACATGTAAGTGGTATGATAGATATTCTGTAAAGGGGGTGCAGATTGCAGGAAGAACTGAGAACCCAGGGCACAGTACCCATTCTACTTAGCAGCAGGTATGTGGAGCTATCCGAAACTTACAGTGAATCTAAGCCTGTGAAACATATTAAGTGTTTACCAAAACGCAGGATGTATGAGACGGGTGGTTGTGGTAAATATAAAGGGACTGAATTACGTCATTATTAATCCCTCAATCTCTATCCTGATGTCTAAAGATATGGGTGCCAGACAATTTTATTGTCCCTCTCTTCGACAAATAGTAACAAAAGAATCCCAAGTTTTGTACTCGGTACATGAATGGCTAACTAAACTACTAAAATTCAAACTCAAAATTTTATATCACTGCCTAGCAGTTAAAATGCCAACCTAATATGTATAGTTAGTATCTTAGGTTTAAAGGTATTTTGTCATCCATGGCAAGTTCGGGTGGGAAGAATGTATTGGGTGGAGCAGGCTAAATTGGTGACTAGGGGTCCACCCTCCCACCCACTTCCGTCCCCTAAGCCGACAAATAATGGTGTTGTCTTTCAGTCTTGTAATATCCACTTCTTTGTAGAAGGTGTAGCATAAGGTTTATAGCTGTTTCATCATCTGTTAGAATCTCTGACATGTGGTGTCCCACGTCCATTTGATGTTGCAGTTTCAAGGATGTGTGGAATTGTTAATGTTTCACCACAAGCATGGAGGACATTGTTCGCATTATAGAAGAAACTCATGAGTTATTTTGGTATGTCAAATTCTGAGATGGCATAAGGCAATAAGTTTCTTTATTGAGCTACATAGCGAAGTATGCTAGGCCTTGGTGGTACGTTCAATGGTCTGTTGTGTGTATTATCTTGTCATTTGTCTATCCATTTCTTCAGGATGTAGTGTCAAAGGACATACAGTTGCTCATGAGTGGCAGACGTTAGTGGATGTTTTGGATAGCACTTGTCTACTGTTGCCAAAGCACTCAAGCAGTCACTGCATATAATGAAATTCTGTCACGGGAAAATTATTATGTTTGTTAATGCTCTATGGACAGCTACTAACTCTGCAGTATAAATTCTACATTCTTTTGGCAGAGAACATTTTTGATTCCAGTTGTGCATGTATGCTTAGCAGACTCAAATAATTATCTTTGAAGCCATCTGTGTAAAGCAGATTAAAATGGGGATACGCTTGGATGACACAGCGATAAAAAACAGTAGTTATACTATCTCTGGTATTTCACCATAGGTTGACTCTTACTGCTGATTGGAGCACATGGCATGGAGGTGTTTGCAAGAGAGAGTGCTGTGTACAGCTAACTGGAGGAAACTGAGGTTCTTGTTGGAAGTCTTCTGGTCATACTGCTGTTGGCCACCCTTTTGAACATCAGTTCATGAGTAAGGTGATGGCTGGATTTTAGAATAAAATGAGATGACTAGGGTCTTTTGGCATTTGATTAATCATGATTACATAGTTAAACATAGTTCTGTGATGGTATTCCCACTTCTATATGAAGGTTGTTGACTGGGCTCATTTGGAAAGCTACAATTGCCAAACGGACTCCATTGTGGTGGGCAGGATCTAATATTTCTACGACAGAGGGTGTTGCTAACCCATAACAATGCTTCATAGTCCAAAGGGAATAAAACAAGTCCTTTATAAAATACTGAGACAATAGTTCAATTTGCATGTAAGGAACTGTTACAGAGGGAACACTGTACATAGTTCCTTCCTGCAGGAAGACGTTATTTGTCATACATGTGGTACTCATGTAGGTTTATGATAAAAAAGAAGTCCTAGAAAATGGTACTGGTCCAAGACTTCTGGCGGTTGGGTTTTAAGGTATAATTCTGGATGAGGATGGGCAGATATATTCTGCAGAAGTGCACAACACACAATTCACTTGGTGAGAAATCATACCCATTGCTTTGAGCCCATTTTTTGTGCCTTTCATATAGCTGTCTTTAGCTGGCATTCTACTGTACCTAATGGTAAAGAACTATAATGTTAACAAAGATCATCAACTTGTAACGCTGGAGTGACTGTATGTCCCATCATGTCTACTATGCCATTTATTGCAATTGAAAACAGACTGGCACTTGAAAATGATCACAGTGGGACTATTTTCCTGCATGTAGTGGTTACTGTGGATTGTGCCCACCCAACTCTCAACAGTCTGAGTGGTAAAATTTTTTGTATGAAGCCAATCAAATTTCCTTGAAAACTCCATCCATACAGAGTTGATAAATGTGATGCCACCAAGTTGTATTGGATGCCTTGTGCAAATAATAATAATAATAATAATAATAATAATAATAATAAAAAGCTACTGGGAGCAAATTTCAAGGTCTCTCAGATCATGAACTCAGATCATAAGAGATGGTTACTTGGGGGTTGAGATCTTGAGAATTCACATTAAAATCGAGGAAGAAGATTTCTAGATTCCAAACACCAATAGTAACATCCATTAACTGTCTTTTCTAATAATTTACCCAAGTTACTTATTAGACTGATCAACCTGTAGTGCTTTCTATTTTTTGGATCTCGTCCTGGCTTTGGTATAAGTAATGAGACACTCACTCTCCATTGTGACAGAGTTTCATCATTTTGCTAAATCTTATTAAAAATTTTAGAATAGAATTTTTACTATTATCACCATGATGTTAATGCATTTTCTCCGGATGTTGTCTGGTCCTGGGGATGTATTCCTTAGATTCTGACATTTCTGTGTAATATATTATGAAAAGTTTTGCAATGTCAGAGGAAGTGGTGTTAATTTCCTCTTCATCAAGGATTCCCTGTGTTCTATTAGTGGCTTGAAATCCACTAACTCGCTGTAGTTTGGACCACCCTTGTGAACCTGGGTTGTGTACTGTCACTGAATAAACACTGTTTCCCTACATTCATTCTTCTTTTGTTTCACTAAGTACAATGTATTTGGCTTTGATCTTTTGAATACAATTAAATTTCCAGTAGAGGGGTGTCTATGTCAATGTAGAGAGAGCACTTTGTCATTCTCTGATGGCATCTGCAATCTCTCTGCACCACCATTAAACACATTTCTGCCTAGGAGAATGTGAAGATAATGGTAATAGTGTTTACAGCTTGGATGATTATTTCTGTTGCGTTTTCTACTATTTCGTGTATTTATTGCAACGGCACTTCAGTGGTGAAAGCATTCCAATTGGTTCTTCACAGTGACCAACAGGATCTGTGTCTTGTAAATTTGTGACAGATACAATAGTCACACAATAGTAATTATTGCAAAGGTTACTGCGAATGCTCCACTGTGAGGTTAGGACTGCAGATTGTCAAATCTATTGCACAATAGGAGCGATGAGTGGTGCTGAATGTGTTAGGGCGAAAGATGATATATACTAATCTGCAGAATGTTTCAATGTCTTCTGCACTGTTGGTGTAGTACCTACAAAGTCTTCTGCTGTCGAGCAGCATTCCAGTTCCATCAGAACCAACAAATTACTTCTTTAGTTTGTTTGTTTACCCCTTTGTTTCTTCTTTATCTCTTTTTGTTGTTTTCAAGTGTGTATCTTTCAGGTTGTAGATCTGGGTAAAAAGAAAATTGGACAGTTCTTTGACTCTTAGTCTCTCTTAGCCACTGACTAGTGTCTGATGTAGATCAATCACATTTTGAGAGGAAGAAGGTGTGGAACGGGTCCTCCTCTCTTGTGCTGTCTGAGGGACATGAAGCGTCACCTGCTGTATCCCCTGCAAGGGTTTTCTTGGCTCTGTAAAATTTTAAATGAAGAGCGATGCAGATTTCTCTTGCACAAAATTTGTTGTTTTGGTTGTATATTCTTGGTTTATAGCAAGTGGTATATATTGTTTTGAAAAAGTTTAGGTAGGTTGGGTGGTAGCCTTGACTGTGGCATAACTGGTCATCATCTCAAATGAACGCATGTGTTCATATTTTCAGCAGAAGGTATTTTAATTCTGTCTTTGCATCAACAACAAAATGCATGTTTTTGTCAACAAACACATTTTGTTTTACTGAAACAAAACATCACCAGTGATCTGCAGTGAATAACTTTTACACATCGGCTTTCTTTCTAGATAAAAAAATTAAAAAAAAAACAGCTTGTTACAAAAGATGTCAATTTTGTCCTCACTTCAAGATATGACAGGTATTCCATCAGCCTATTTTCTTGTACTTTTGTTTTCATTTTAAATATTGGGTAAGCTGGTGAACTTGGTGGAAGGTGTTCTGCATAGTTTACACAGAAAAGTGATGGTTTGCAAGGGTAACCTTCATGAAGCAACCTTCCACTGTTTCTGCATTTTGGGTGTACCATGGAGTGGGATAACATGTCCAAAATGTATAGAAAACATCTCGTGGGTGGTGAGATGTAATGTTTCACATAATACCTATACAACATGACTAACTTTTTCTGAGAGGACATGTCCTTCAAAAGCTAAGATGAATGTGCCTGTATCCATCCAGTTATATGTTGGCCCTTTTTATACAAGTTGGACAAAACGTATGTCCTGCCATGCTAGACTAGTTCATACATCCTCATGTGTGTGTGGAGTGTAAGTTCTCTGTGCAAGATAATGCCTCATACCATACTCAAAGTTTTATGTGGAGTAATGGTTACAGATAGGTCACCAAGTCTTTCATATGCCTGAAGTGCTTAGGAGTATGCAGTAAAGGAGGCTTTAATCAATAGTGACTAGTTTCAGATTTCCAGTGCATCTACTTTCCACTGTCTATGAAAAATATTGGATGTTTCATTCTGTCTTCTAGCTTGTCCCTCTTCCCACGGGGTAGCCAGTGTAGAGAAAGCTGGACTGTAACTGTCTGCATTGAAATACTGGTATCTATTTTTTGATATAGCCAGATCACTATGACTAATGTGTTCGTTTTGTCTCATTCCTTTCATGTGCGAAACATCTGCCATAATGCCACCTAATTCAATCAAGGGGTCTCCCCACTGGCACTATCCAACTGCAGCAGAGGTCATTTGGCAAGTGAGCCATTGCTGGGAGTCCTGATGCCACAGGGAGGTGGGCATCTACTGCTTAGCATACACAGGGAGCTAGCAGCTCAGGCTTCAGAAGTGTGATTCCTGTGTTGGCAGGGGGCTCTACCGAAAGGGTATATAAAGACCCTATCATGTTGAATTGGCTACCCCAGTGCCTTTTATGTGTATACAGGCTGTCCAGTAAAGGAATCCCTGATTTCAAAATTAAAAATATCTTAAACAAAGATTGACAAATGATTTCTGCAAACAGTACGTTTATTGTGAAAGCTGTAAGAATTTTATACACAAGTTGCCCAATAGTTTGAAAATCTGCAAAACAGATGGAACTGTAATTGCAATGTAGTGCCTATAACTAGTGTGCTGTAACACACTGTGACCAGTTACGCCACTGAAATGTGAAAGGTGGTTAGCATAGCAAACGAAGAGATTGAAATCACATTTTCCACTGAACAATGTGTTTTTCAGGTACTAGAATACCACAGGTTTTATCACAGTCCTACAGCAACAAGGTGCAGTTCTCAAACAGGATTTGATGCAAAAACCATGTGCAAGCTCTTTGCCAAATTCCAATGGGCAGGCAGCATGGCTGATGGTCTAGTGGGGAATGTAGGCCCCAGGCAAAATGTAGTCATTTCTGAAAATGCCACCATGATTTCTGAAATTACTCAGCAAAATACAAGGAAATCTGTGGAAAGAATTGCAGCAGAGATTGGTTTGAAGCATTCCAACATGCAGAAAACACTGAGTCAGAGCTTACACATTTCCAATCAAAATCCAAAGCTAACTGGACGAGCGTGTGTGTGTGTGTGTGTGTGTGTGTGTGTGTGTGTTGTCTAATTCCAATAAAGACCTTGTTGGCTGCAAGCTTACTTTCTGTGCCTATCTGTGACGCAGCATCTCCACTACATGGTGAGTAGCAACTATGCTTTTCATAATATTCTGCTATTTATGGCACACCTAATCAAAGATCAGCATCTTTGACTAGGATGCTATTGACAGAAGAGACAGCATTCAGGTTGCTTCATGAGCAGTACAAGTATGAGACTGTACAATTCCAATCACCACCTAGCCCCTTCTAGAAGCTAGGGAATTCTGGAATGATGGGACTGTAAGATCAAAAACTTCTCATTTCTCTGGCTGACACAACAGTAATATGAGGGTCTTCTGTCAGCCAATCTATTATGTTGTCTTGAGAAACTGTGGGGCAATTAGAAGTGCACAACCTCAAATTACAAATACACAAATGTTAAGTTTCTCCTGAAAAAAGAAACCTATTTAGGACAAACAACTTCAAAAACAAGATTAAAAGCAGAACTAAGCAAAAGTAACGGTAATTCAAAATCATCCTCAATCCGGTAAGATCAGCAGTTTTTCACGCATAGTCAGGTATTACAGATATTTCAGCAGTAAAGTCAGCAAAATGGCATGCTCCCTAAGTGAACTTTTAAAAATAGAATATTTGAATATCCCCAAGAGATCCCAAGACGACATACAAAGTGAAGGTCTGCAAATTGGGCATTTTGCTCAGTCACAATCGTTCGATCACACTGCAGTCAGGCAAGGTGTGCACGAGTATGAATGATCGGAGAACGTAGGTTGTGGTCAAATGAGAGACTACAGGGAGCGCAGTGGGCACCCTGTCTGGCAAGCTCACCATGCTGCTGTTGTGACCATTATAGTATGTGTGTCTGCAGGGTGATGTTGCTTTTGACATACTCCCATCGACTGATGGAACTACACTCAGATCAATTTAGTAAATGTATATTCCTGGATGGTAGTGTCTAATAGTGACATCATTATGGTCAATAAATGAATAGCTGCTTTATACAATGATGAAAACTGGAAACCGTTTACAGTTTCACAAGAAAACTTGGTATCTACCAACTTACGTAATGATAGTTGTTCTTGGAATGAAAAATCACACTGCTGTTTTTTTTTTATAACACCATCTGCTTTATTGATTGAAATGTGCATGTCTGAATTTTACCACCTAAGGAATTAGAAATCAAATATAAACAAAACTGTCTCCAAAATTATTCTGACACTGAGTAAGTATCTAAGAAAACCAAACATCAAATATCATCAATCTACTATTCAACACCCACGACAGAAGCAGCGTATCCAATCTGTTTACATATAATAGAGTAAACTCTGTGAAAGTGTAAGGTAGTGCTCAAATGTTTGCGTAGTGTGTATCTGATGCAGAACATGGGAACCAGCTTGGAATTCACTAGTGGGATGTGGGGAACTGCCTAACAACCACACGCAGGCTGGCTGGCACACCAGCCCACCATCAGTAATCTGCTGAGCAGATATAATCCATAGCTGGCAAACCTCCCCATCCTGGAAGAGGTCACATTACCACGTGCAGCTACCTAGTTGGGAATTCTCTATTATCATCATAATTACAATGAATTGCCAGGATATCACGGACTCATTTTGGATGAACTCTGCTTCGTATTCTGAGATAAGAATTCCTGCTGACTGCTATTTCTTTCACAAGGCAGATTTGCTTGGGAAAGAGGCTATTGCTATGCTTCCACTTTTCAAGTACTTTGTAATCGTCACCAACATCCATTCGCGTTAAATACAAGTCAATCTCTGCAGTAGTTTGAGCATAATGTGATGCACAGTCTAGTCACTCCGAAAACAGAGCCTTTATTTTTTGGCTGGTGAGCATGACTAACATTCTTCGACGGACCTATTATAAAAACAGAGTAAAATATTTTTTGTAAATTTGCCCTAGCTTATCTGGAACTGTTATTTCATCACAAAATTGATGCACAGTATTTAATGTCTCATCTCTATCATAGAAGGTCATCATTCTTCATAACCTGAAGGGCAGCCACAGTAATGTTGCTATTCTGTGCACCATCTGAAAATTTAGAGTTTTTTTTTCTGAGATAGACACATCCCTTTTCCCGCACTCATCAAATCTACAGTTAAAAGACAGTTGGACTGTACTGATAAAAACCAGTGACACCGAAACCGGCATTTTGCAGTTAAATACAATTTTCATTTGCTGGACACGCAGCATGTATTAAACAAGAAACCTGGGTCTACAGTAATTTAAATGTACCTCTGTATCGTTAGGTTGTGTGTTGCAATGACCTTTCAGTTTATGCACAGGTAACAAAACAAACTGAGCTGTAGGATACTTCTAGCCTTCAAGCACTTTGTGTTGCATCTTTGAAAGGCTTTGAAACATTGTTGTAGTAACCAGTAAGTTTTTCAGTGACTCCCACTTCTGCATCCATTTCCATGGTGTTATCATGCTACCTAACTACACAGTAATAAACAAGCAGTTCCACCTAGTACTCATTTCTTGTTTGTTTTTCTTTCTTTCTTTCTTTCTTTCTTTTTTTTCCTTCTCTCTTTTGTATTACATTCATGTTACCAGTTTCCTTTATAAAAGAGACAATACGCCTGGCCGCATAAGCTGTGGAATGTACCACTGCAACCTCATTTTTCAAATAATAATCAAAAATGTATTTCAGGACTGCATTCAAAACATGCATAATGCATGCTTAATGTTGAAAGGATTGCAATGCCTTGCATGCCTTCATGACAAATGAAATCTTATTAAGATGCTGGGGATTTAATTCTAAGATAAATGTTCCTTCAACACAGTTCTTCATAAATTCGCCAGATTTTTTCTTCTCAAAAAAGTGAGCTGTCACCAATACCGTATTTCACAGAGCCTAATCTCATTAAACAAAGTGCACAGCAATCGGTAAGTAACAACTTTCTGTTATGTACTGGTCCAGATGTCCACTGTAGATACACATGCATTCGTGCCTATGGGCTGCGAACAACTGTGCATCATACTCGCCCTATTTCATCAGCTGGTCTTTCAAAGTTTTATGGTACTGGCATATAATGAGGCAAAATGTTTGAGACTTCCAAATCTCACAATTCTGAACCAGCAATTACATGCTAGCACGATTCCTTTCCTTATCAGTCACTAATGAAAATCTCTCTCAATCTCTGCTATAACAACAGTCTTTTGCACTCAGGATATATTCTTTTGAATTAAGTTTCACTTTTACACAGTCCTTCGCCTAATGCTCACACACCGCGATTCTGAAGCGGGCGACTGAGTAGTGACTGGGCAAAAAGCGTAGACTGTCAGGACATTCGGGTGTGACATGCTCAAACGGAAGAGAAGGAAGTCAAGAGCAGTAGCTCCCCAAGTCCAAAGTGGCTATACTGATGGACTTTAATGGAAAGACATGCATCAAGCAGTTTGTGCGAACACAAGCACCACAGTCAGACCTCCAATATGAAGCATTAAATTTCAAATGATAATGCCACTAAAACTAGTTTGCCCTCATTTCAGGTAACTTTTATTAATCAGCATTTGGAGCTGTCCTGCATTCAACTGAAAATAATGATAACGAGAATGGTTGTTCAACAGCATCATCATCAGCAGTCTTACGATACGGACTGTCAGCATGACATTTATGGGGAGGGGGGGAATGAAGACAAAAGCTATCCCCCACAGGCAGAGTTGCTTATAATGCATGAAAACTGATTAATAAAAATGGCAAACTGCTTGGGCAAGATACACATCCAGAGCAAGCTGATCTTCTCTCCCCAGCATTTTAGGGATAGGTCCGACAGCAAAAAAAAAGTTGCAGTAGTATCACCGAGGATGGTGGGCTTATTTCCAGCCAAACTGAAGGCTGCTCTAATGCCAGGAAATAAAACACACATAGCCAAAGCATGCTTAACAGAAAATGGCACACCACAAACTTCACAGATTGGTGGATCATCCACCCAGAGTAGGAAACTGCGTTAGTGGGCAATGATCTGTGTGCAGTCTGGTAAGCAGCCGTCCCTTCCAAGTCCCACCAGGCCTATGTGACTGCAGTTTGCTGCGTGCCACTTGTAAATGTTTGGTTTTCCAGTGACCCACGATTCTTCTCTCAGATAATGAGATGAAGGCATGCAAAGGAACAGCACACTGAAGCACAACACCATCAATACATGCTCCTTTGACTGCTTGTCAGCTGTACCATGTATCCCTATGTATGCAAGGTACCAAGCAAAAAGCTGCCTCCTTGCCTTGATATTGGATCTGCTGCAACGTGACATGGATAATCGGAATCAATCTGTCTACTGGATGCATGCAGCAGACTGCTTGCAGCGCATACAGCACCGGAGCCAATGAGAAACTTTGTACTGACACCTTTGAATCCCGTCCAGTGCCATCATAATGCCATATAACTCTGCATCAAAATTTGCAAAGTGTTCCAAAAAATGCACTTTGAAAGCCCTACCAGGGGAAAACAGATGAAAAATGAAGGGCATTTGCTTGCTGGGAGCCATCTGTATAGAAATGATAAAACCTTGGTACATACTTACAACTGAAGAAAATAGAGTTTCGTAAAAACGTAATCTGTAGTACAGGGTGCTTTTTTTTTTTTTTACTGTATCAAGCTTAAAATCATGTTGGGCCTCTGAAGACGCAAATGTGGCAATTTTTTCCATCCTTGGCTGTGTATTCAGAGGTCTGATATATTCAGACATGTAAGACAGACAGCAACATGTATCCTGACGGATTTGGTTGCATGGGGCCATTTCCTGAACAGCTGCTATCAGTTTGGGTGGAATGCGGCACTACAGTATGCATTAATGACTGAGGCTATGCTACAATTTTCTAGGCCTGTTGGGTCATAATGAAGTGCCACCACATTCAGAGTGGTGGTTCAAGAGCCCCTGCACACAGACTCTGAAATGAGCTGGTCTGTTACACTTCAGCTGATATCTGAATTCACTCATGGTAGACAGCATTCAACAACTTCAGATAGGAAGTATGTGCTGTCCCATAATCCAAAGGGCCATGATCTATTTGTGATCTGACAAATCCTCTATAAAACTGTAGGAGGCAGGACTTATCAGCACCCCACATCTTTCTGCTGAGGCTTTTAAAGTTATTCAATAATTTGAGTCTCTTTGTTTGCAGGTCATTGAGGTGTGGGAGCCAAGTTAATTTAGTGTCAAATAGTAGGCTCAAAAAGTGCACATTGTCCTCAAGATTTAATAGATTGTCCTCCATCGTGAGCTCTGGTTAGTTAAAACTTATAATGAGCAAGGTTAAAATTGACACATATGGTCTTCTCTGGCGAACATAAAACCAGTTTTTTGAAATAAGCTTCCAGCCTCCTGACATTCATCTGCGGTTGCCTCATTGTTGTCATAATATCAGAGGAAGAGTAAGAGGTTGTGAAATCATACTCATTAACAGGGCTCCTGACTGCAGAGGAGATGCCGCTGATAGTGACTGGAAGCCGCGTGACACTGAGTACTATGCCTTGGGAGACACCATTCTCCTGAACACAGTAGTCATACAGGGTATCGATAATGTAAAGCGAAAGCACATCTCCTTAAGGAAGGACTGGATAAGTAGTGGCAGATGTCCACATAGATTCGGCCCTCCCCCACCCCCACCATGCGTGAAGTTAGCGAAGAATGTTGTACCATGCAACCACGCCATTTAGGATACACACAACTGACCGTCTCACATATCTGGCTATATCAGATCTCCAAATACTCACGGCCAGGGATGGAACAAATTTCCACCTTGGCATATTCAGAGGCTCACGTGATTTTAAAATGGATGCAGTACAAGAAAACTTGCACTCCAGATTACATTTTAACAGATCTGTGTACCTTGTGATGTTAGCAAAGGATGTTGAACCTCCAAATGGCGTTGTATGCTTTTCCAAGTCAAAAACCACACCAAACAAATGGTTTCAGTATAACAAGGATTCCTATATCGTCATCTCCAGTACAATTAAGCTGTAAAGAGCAGGCCAGCAGTGCCTGAAACCACACTGGGATTGACAAGAGTGACCTGACAAGACAGGAATTGAACATGTGCTTGAGGGAGGAGGAAGAGGAGATTACTGTTTAAAGTCCCGTCGACAACTAGGTCATTAGAGACGGAGCACAAGCTCGGATTAGGGAAGGATGGGGAAGGAAATCGGCCGTGCCCTTTCTAAGGAACCATTCCGGCATTTACCTGAAGCGATTTAGGGAAATCACGGAAAACCTAAATCAGGATGGCCGGACGCGGGATTGAACCGTCGTCCTCCCGAATGTGAGTCCAGTGGGCTAACCACTGTGCCACCTCGCTCGGTATGTGCTTGAGAGTCTTACCCATACAGCCGGTAAGGACTACACTCCGGAAACTGTTAGAGTTCGTACGATCCTTGCCTGGTTTCCATAACATAATTAATATCGCCTCCTTCAAAGTGGCAGAATACTGTCCTTCAAACAAAATATGACAAACACAGTACGAGCTTGCCTTTGGTTCCACATAAAAGATCTAGCCCTGGAGCAGCCTCTCTGACTGTGGACACAGCTGATTCTGGAGAACAGAAGACTGTAGACTTCATTATACAAGAAGTAGTGTAGCTGCCTCCTCTCCACAGACCTATGGAACATCTGGAACTCAGGTGTTTGTCCAGATAATGCTGTGATAATAAAAAAGTATTCAGCTGAAACCTAAGTCATGTCTTTAGGCAGACTCACCAAGACTCAATTTCTCAGCCAGGCTGTAAGGGGAGGTTTCGCCCTAGCCTGCAATCTACCTTATTGATTCTCAAACACATACAGTGAAAGTGGATTGATTAATGAAAATTACGAATTTCTTCCAGGGGTTCCTCTTCTATCACTTGGCTCAATAGTGTTCTCACAGACTTGATGGCATGAAGATATTCTGTAGCTGGATGGGGTTTGAATTTCCGCAAAGCTGCATGGCTCCCTATGACTGCCAAGTGACATTCCATAAATAAACAGGCTGTTGTCTGAGATAGCTGCTAGACTGGGCAATGAAATCGGCAGCAGCTCAGAGAATCACATAGGTGATCTGGTTCACCATCTCCAGGAGACATTCGTGTTGTTTGAAGACTACCTGTTGACTTTATCACAACCAACTTGCCCTTTGAAGAATCCAGCTTTCGGTCTCCTGTCGACCACTGTCTAACTCAGTAGGTGGAGACACCGGAAAATGGTCACTAGAATGCAAATCTGTGGCAGCTTCCCACTGAACTGAGTCTGCAATAACTGGGAAGCAAAAATGAAGGTCAGTGGCTGAAAATGCCTCTTCAGCTGTAGAAAGCTGTGTCATCTGACCAGAGTTCAAATGGCAGATGATCTCTCGATGAGCAACATGCTCAATAATTCGACCCCTGGGTCATGTTGCTCAGCCCCACAGCACATTGTGTGCATTGAAGTCACCCATGAGGATGAATGGACAGGGGAATACACAGAAGAGATCTGTCAGTGCATCTGCAGCCTACGGATAGTGAGGTAGAAAATATAAAGGACACACTGTGATCTTTGCTGGTGTAAGAACTTGCATTGTAACCGCTTGTATGGCTGTGGTAAGAGGGACAGCAGAGAAGTGACATCTGTCATTGACAAACACAGTCATCCTACCCTTAGCCCTGTCCCCAGTAAGGCTGCCCTTCCTGTGGGGGTGTTAGCCCCTTAACGCAAGCATGTGAGTTTAAAATGTGCAAACAGATGCAGAAAGGCCTCTTGTGGGCCACGAACTGTAATTTTTCTAAACACAATCGGTATCCATTTAAGTTCAACAGAATTACAGAAGTCCCTGTGGGAGCCACTGATTAGCAATGGCTATACTTGTTCTCCCTCAGAACCAGTGATTTAGAGGTCAAGTGGAACATTAATACCCTAAACAACAATATCACCATGGGAAAGGGAGAGAGTTCACCGATCCAATGGTTTAGCTGCCACTTTCTTCAATTTTTAGCAACTTCTTGAGTGACTTTTTTTCGTACTTATGGAAAACGATAGTTGTAGAGGGGATGGCTTAGTGGGCCTCTGATGGTAAGTAGTAGTATATGGCTGAGGTTCCAAGACCACAACTGACACCCTTCGAATAGTTTTGGAGTCCCATGTAATTTTGCACCTCAGGTACTCTTACCTGAATCTGCAGCCTTGGTTTATGTGAGGGCATCACACTTGAAGATTGACTTCTTAATGGCTAATGCAGAAGAAGTTGCAAATGTCAGAGGTTGCATAGCTTTGAAAGCTTTTTTTAGCTTCACCATAGGGTATGCGTCTCATAACTTTCAACTCCTCACTTTTCCTTTCCTCATAATAAACTCTGCACTTTATACTCCATACAATATGACAAAGTCAACTGGGCCAACACAATTTCCACATGTAGTCGTAATGTTACATGCCTTAGTGGTATGACCAAATCTTTGGTATTTAAACCATTGCACTGGGTTGGGAACAAACTGTCAACCTTAAGGCAGATACAGCCTGCACGAATATGTTCAGCTAATTCTGGAATGTTGAAGATTAGAATAAAATTTTAAGTTTCTTCCAACGTGCCATTGACTCTCGTCATAGTTCTGCACTTTCTTGACACCCCAGTTTTTTAATTCTTAACGCAGTTCCACAGGTTCCATCTCCATTATATTGCCGCATCTAACCATGCCTTTATAGAAGTTACGGATGTTATACAATTCAGTAGCACAGTCAACTAAAGTCTTGCATCCCAGAAGTTTAAAATACTTGGTGTGACCTGGTATTTTCAACTAGAAGTGTGCTTTACAAAGTTGTTTAACAATTTTAAGGCTCCAGCAATACCCTGTAACCCATTGTGAGTACAGAAAAGGGAGATGATCTCAGAGATTCCCTCTGCTCTCTTGATTATGATTAAGACTGTTATGGCAGACTAGTGCTCTGTTACTAAACTGTTTTGTTAGACTGACCATCTGAGCTCCCTTCGTTAAGTGGGGGTACTAATGGTATACACATCCCACCAGGGGTACATAGGAGTTGAGGTCGCTCCAGAGGAATCACATGAGCTGCTAGGGAAACAAATTTTTATCTATGCAGAGCCCCGCTGGGCAAGCCTTATACAACTGGGTAGCAGCAGGTGCCCCAGAGGTTGCCCACTAGAGACTTTTACCTCTACAACCAGTCACCCAATCAGCAAGTAGCACAACCTGAGATTTAGGGTTCTTTTATAGAAGTGTGTGCCTTCCTCACAGTCCAGGCAGCGAAGTGGTTCCACTGCTGCACCTAACAATGGTCCCTGAAGTATGCCCAGACTTTATGGTACAAGCAGCCTAGCAGCACTAGTCAGTCCCCAGATTGGGAAACCTGGGGTTGCCATAACTAAACCCAACCACTGCTGGTGGAGCTTCTTGGGAAAGAACAGACCTCCCTACCCTAAGTTGTGGGACTCTCTTCATCAGCTCCCTTCACATAAGCCTGTCCAGTTGGGTACCCCTACCAGCTATGAGCTATGCTACTGCCGGCGTAGCCCTCAGCATCACTGCAGCATGCGAAGTGTCCCACCTGTCACTAAAGGTGCCTATGATAAAGTGGTGTTCCCCAGGAGAGAGATGAAAATGACAAACAACTGTTCACTGCATACATTTCTTGAACCTTAACAAGAATAAGGAACTATGCCATCTTATAAAGGAAATGGTCAGTTGGATTGTCAAATATTTTTGATCCTATATTTAGCCAAATTTTCACTGTTTACACTGCAGAAAAAAAACAATTAGAGTGGATTCACAATATCTCTCTCACCTCCTCTACATCTAACAAAATGAAACTGACACTATAGAAAAACAACTACTACAAGAATGCAATGAGAAATCACGTACAAAATTCTTCATGCCATACATGGCAACTACTATGCACTGATGGAGGGCAGAGAACAACTATGCAAGCAACACCAGTTCATAAAAGAGTACACATCCCCTGCTCCCTCAGCACCAAGTACAAGGATGAACTGATGAAGAAGTATCATTAAAATTCTAATAGAAGACATCAAAAATCACCCCGATACAAAAGTGGCTCTAAAAGTACCTTGCACTGAATGGCATGAGGAGATAAAGAAAGCAGCCATTTATGCAAATGCCAACTGTCCAGAACTACTTATTCACAGTTACCACCCACGTCCAATTAATGTATTAACTTCAGACATAAACATAAAATCTACATAAGAAAAATATTTGAAACACCTCTCTGTGGACAATCAAGATGCGGCTGCACTGTGACAAAAAATGTGTAAATTTCTTCATAGCTTGACATACGGGTAATCAAATCAGGTAATAGACAACTGAACACTGAGTAGTTATTTGTGGCTCTCAAGGAGCAATGCCCGGTTATACTACATAAGGGAGCCCAGCAAAATAACATTATTTCATGGGGTTGTAAAACTAAAACACTCTGAAGGTTATGGTACTCATGTTTTCTACGAATCTGAACACATGCAATTCCAGGTATGGGGAGGAAGGTGATATATTGTCATAAGAAGCTCCTGATAAGCAGTAGTTTAACCATTGTTTATAAATATCAATAATTTAGTTGTTTGGTTGGTTTGGGGAATGGGACCAAACAGCAAGGTCATCGGTCGTATTAGATGAGGGAAGGATGGGGAGGAAGTTGGACGTGCCCTTTCAAAGGAACCATACCAGCATTTGCCTGAAGCAATTTAGAGAAATCACGGAAAACCTAAATCAGGATGGTAGGCCACAGGTTTGAACCACTGTCCTCCGAAAAGTGAGTCCAGTGTGCTAATTTATATAGAATAATACTCAAATAATTAAGTATTTTAAAATTTGTGATTTATATGGATCCATACACTTAATTACAATGCTATGTTAAAAACATAATTCCATCAGATTTTATGAAATTTCACAAGATTTCCCTGATTTCTCCACGTAAAATTTAATTTCCTGAGAATTCTCGGTTATCCAGATAAATCACTATCCTGTAGGGTCACTCCAAAAGAAATGCAAATCATTTTTTTCAAAAATCCAACCTTTCTTCTACATCTCTACAATTTACGGAGATCACAGAAACATTCTTTCCACTTGTATTCTTATTTAATTCAACTGTTTTCACAAATTGTGCTGTTGTAGCACTATCATGGTGGGCACTGCACTTTATGTTCATCTGCAGTACTTATCTTTATATAGCTCCTGTGTTGTGAGACAGTGACAAACGTTCACAATAAACTGAAGCTGTATGGGGATGATGATGTTCATCCCAGTACAGTTAGATGTTGGGCAATCAGATTATCTGGTCAAAGTGGGCACTCCAATACTCGGGGACCTCCCGTGTCGTGGCAGACTGAGCACTGTACCAACTCTGGACAACGTACAACATATTCAAACTCTAATTTTGCGTGACAAACACATAGCAAGTGAGAAAAGGAGAAGAGAATGTGTGCAGCATATTGAGACAGCTGAAGTTGAGAATGAGTGCACTGGGTGGGTTTTGAAAATGTTGATGGAGGCCCACAAAGAAACACTGAAGAGACAGTGTGCTATGAACTTTTGGAACAGTAAAGGAATTCTGGAGATGACTTTCTTGCAAGGATTGTGAAAGGAGATGATACCTGGTTGCATCCCCTTGAAACAGAGATGAAAAAGCAATCGATGGAATGGCATCGTGCAAACTGGCCACCAACGAAGAAGACATTGAAAACTGTGTATTCAGGAGCGTAAGTGTTGCATGTAAGGCAATCCTCAAAAAAACGTCATGCTCAAATGATTTTCATTCAACAACATAGGGAAAAACATGATGTTCTGCTATTGCATGATAATGTCTAGCCACGGCAGTGTGAAAACCACCAGTAAAATCACAAAGCTTGGGTGAACAACACTGAAACACCCACCTTACACCCTTGAATTAGCACTGTTTGATTACCATCTCATCGATAAACTGAAGAAGTCCCTTCCCTCCATCTAAACAAGATTTGAAGATGATGACTTCCTTGTCAAGGCTGTTAAACAGTGGCTCAGATGTGCTGATCCTGACTTCTACTGTGCAGGTAATACAGGCCTTACCTCCACAGTGGTTTAAGGCAGTTGAAAGGGATCAATATTATGTGGAAAATGACATGTTGTCTCTAAAGAACGTGTCAACATGCCGTAAAAGTCTCAAACATCATCACCTGGATGATTATAAAACATTGTGCATTACTTTTGGAGTGATTCTCATACACGATCAAAAGGTATATGAATGTCCCTGATATTCACACTACCAACTCAATTGATAACAATTATTCTCCAGAACTATGTGTCCTTTGCTCAACACAAAGCAGAAGCAGTCCATCAATTGTCAACTTGACCATCATCGGACAGATGTTGATGCACTAAGAGGGGATCCAACCAAAGAACACAACATTACCACCTACATCCAACAGAATCACCTTAACACACAGTGTATTATCAATGCTATCACAATCATGCTCATACCCAAACAATTAATGCAATATACCCAGTGTTTCAGAAGCAGCACAAACCACTGCTATCTCACAATAATCCACATACAGAATTATACAGACAGAAGACTGCCTACCAAGCTGACTACAGATCTACCAATTACATTCAACAGTAGAGAACTGGATGATATACACTAATCAGCCGCCACATTAGCTGTGTCAGATGCTTGAACAACAAGAAATTGAGCAAATGAACTGTTGATGACCATACATACTGTATTTAGATCTTGATAACAGAAGATTTAGTATTTTAAACAATTTGGCAAACAAAACTGTAAGTACTTTACAAGAAGTAAGTGCTAATGTCTAATCATTTAATTACAATTCTCTGGCAAGTAACGGTTTCTACTCAAATTACATCATGCTGTGTTCTGCCTACCCATAGGTAAGCATGTATTATGTTGGCTACCTAAGCTAGTGAGGGAAATGTGTTTTTTTTAATATGACATGTAAAAAAGAGAATTCAATATACAGGCTTCTGAGTATTGTTCTTTACTGTCAGCCTTCAAAACTGGGTATAAGAAAACTATTGCTTTTCAGATGCAGCTGCATTCAAAAGATTGGTGACCCTGCCCACGTAAATTTCATAAGCACAATGCTCTGGAGTGTAGGATCTGGTACGTATCCCAGTTTGGGGTCAAAAGGAAAGGTCTCAACAGTATTCATAGTTGAGAAAAAGGACTATGCTACAGTGGAGAGAATGTGTCAGATAGGGGACAGTGTGGTTACATTTCTGATAACAGACACATATGAACCAATAGAGAGTAACTCCAAAGACTTTCTGTAAGTCCTTGGGGTGACTCTGGGAGGAGTGAAGGTGAAGTGGGCACAGCCCAAAAGCAAACCTGGAGTGGATCCTTTAAGACAATTAGAAGACATACCACATCTCTCAGCAACTCTTGCATCTACTCTGCTTCTAAATATATTAGGAGTGCCTCTTTTGGACTCAACCAGCAAGGGTGAGTGGGTGATTAGACACTCAGTATGTTCATATCTACACTACATATCTACATCTACATAGATACTCCCCAAGCCACGGTACGATGCATGGCGGATGGTACTTTGTACCACGGCAGTCAGCTTCAAATGCTGGTTATATAAATTTTCTCATTTGTGTTTCTTAAAAAGAAAGTCACCTTTCCTCCAGGGATTCCTATTTGAGTTCCTGAAGCATCTCTGAGGTCACACCAGCATCCTATATGTGGTCTTTACATATGAACCATCCTTTCCCAAAATTTTCCCAATAAACAAAAGTCGACCATTTGTCTTCCCTACCACAGTTCTCATATGCTTGTTCCACCTCATATCACT
Source organism: Schistocerca gregaria (assembly GCF_023897955.1). Classification (NCBI taxonomy): domain Eukaryota; kingdom Metazoa; phylum Arthropoda; class Insecta; order Orthoptera; family Acrididae; genus Schistocerca; species Schistocerca gregaria. The sequence continues at coordinate 606,408,452 of NC_064931.1, read as the reverse complement.
TTGCAACATTACATCCAGGTATTTAAATGACTTGACCGTGCCAAGCAGGACACTAGTAATACTGTATCTGAACATTACAGATTCGATCTTCCTACTCATCTGCATTAACTCACATTTAAATCCCGGGTCAGGTTATTAGCGTCTTGGGGAGATCACTGTAGTAATCTTGTTTGTGTGACACTGCTTAAAATAACTTTATGCTTGAATGTGTTGTATCCAACAACAACAAATCAAATACACTATGAAGATCTCTCCATCATTCCTCACTGCAAGTTGTTAAAGTATTGTGGTCATAGTCCTGACAGTCCAACACTAAAGAACTGGATGTAGTTTGGAAGACTGCTATTATCAATTGAGAACAGCATTTTAAATTGTGTCATTTCCCTTCTGGTGAATCAGTGCAGACTCGTGCCTTGTACACATCAATCTCATAATAATCAACATTCAGGTGGCATAATAATGACTGTTACACAATCGCTCCCTGGTCGCCAGCAAAAAACAAAGGTTCACATCAATGAAATAAATGCAGGTCTGGCACTTAAGTCAGAACAAAATGAACAGCACATCAGCAGCCTTTAATTCCAGATTATGTCCAGACTGACAAGAACATAGACATCAAGTTGTCTCATCATCATGATATCATACAGCTCTGCTACCTCAGCAGTTGTAATAAAGGACATCAGAAAAACAAACTGGTTTGAAGCCATCAGTGTGAGATGACACCAGTGATCAAGTCTCAACAAAATGCGCTACTTACTTACAAAAGTAACCCAAGCACCAACACTTGGGGTGCTCTCAGAGCAGTCAGGAACAAGACCCAACAGATAACTCGCTGGCGCGATAACAGCAGGCTGAATGTTTGCAAGTGGTCTCTGGAAACAACAGAGATGTACCAGGGGATCGTGAAGGTTATTGGCTCCACAACTGGGAATACTGCACCTCTGAAATCCAAGACAGCTGATGTTATCACTGATCAAAACAAGTATATGGATCACAGGGTCGAGCACTATCTTTAACTGTTTGCCACTCAGAACAAAGTGACCAAAAATGCCTCAGTGCAATCCCACAAATGCCAGTTGTAGAAAGCTAGACTCAGCATCTACTGTCAAGGAAATCAGTAAAGATGTATTCTCCCTAACTACTGGTACCAAGGTGAAGATGACATCCATACTGAAATTAAAAATGTGAAAAACCTAATCTGCTTCCACATTTGTGTTCACTTTTTTGCCCCTGCTGGGAGTGGGTCACATCCTGCAGAGAACCTGTAATGCTAAAACCTCTTCTTTATAAATGAAGCAATGACTGCAGCAACTACTGCGAATTTTTCTGCCGAGTATTACTGCACACTTTTGTATCCAGTATTCATCCAAAATCACTATATGGCTTCAGAGCTCGACATTCTACTTTGGATATAAACTACTCTCTAAGCCAGCTTCAGGAGAAGCATCATCAACAATCACAACCACACTCATTTATTAAGTAGAGGGTTCAGACTTAGTCAATGGAAGCAAAAACTAAGCTCTTTGCTATTATCAGAATACTGCACACTGGCTCCTATTACTATGGGATACTGTTTTCCTTGCTTCTGAGCTTTTTAAGTCTGCACTAAGGATATGTATTTTAACATAAGATCTTTTCACTTCTGTGCACTTTAAAGAAAACTGGAAGTGGCTAAAGTACTTATACAGGACTCCTACATTGTCACACCATTACTTTAGTAGTCCATATTTAACTGCAGTCCAACATATCATTGCTCAGCTGTCAGGTACATGCAATTGCTGGGTCTTATCATCAACACAAAGAAATGCAACATCATTATGCAAATCACAGACACTTGCCCATCCATTACCATTAATGGACAACATATAGAGGTGGTAGATAGCTCCACATACTTAGAATCCTATATAAGCACTAAACTGTTGTTGGATGCTTGGATCACCAACAGGATAACATGAACAGAACCTGTTGTGGCCATACCAAGGAAAAGGACTTGGGGTAATAATTTGCTAATGGAAAATATCATGTTCGAAGTATACAGCACCCATGTAACAAGCATTTTACTGTATGGCAGTGAATGTTACATAACCTTCACTACATAAGAACACAACAATTGTCATATCCACTGTCTCAAGAGGATCCTTCAGATCTCACAAAGGGACAAAGTCCCAAACAAATATGTTTTACAGTGAGTAGGCATGCTTGCTCAATAAGTGGCAGCTCGGATAGTGGGGCCATGTCAGAATACGAGATCTTGTGAGACTAAGACCTTGCTCTACAGAGAACTTTCTATCAGCATGTTGCCAGTTTGAAGACCACATCTTTGATTCAGAAATGTTATCCAGTCAGGAAGGATGTAGCTACAAACAACAGATGCTGAGTAAGTGTTTAAGAAAACCATATGGCTAAGGACACCAGTCTCCTATGCGCCTCCTACAACAGAAGCAGTATACCTAGTCTGTCTGCATGTAAAATAAATTCTATGTTCAAGTGTGAGGAAGTGTTATAAATGTCTGCATAGTGTGTATCTGGAGGAAGGACATGGGAACCAGCCAGTATTCACCTAGTGGTATGTGGGAAACCACCTAAAAACCACATCCATGCTGACTGGCACATCGACTCCTCATAGTTAATCTGCTGGGTGGATTCAATCTGGGACTGGCATAACTCCCCACCCTGGAAGCAGTTGTGTTACCACGCATGGCTAAAATGATTATGGTATATATTACGTTTGGCTGATATCGACCAATTACACCTGTTGTGAACATAAAAATTTGGTCAATCTGTTACCACAACCTTTATTTAGAATTCAAATTCATTCAGCTTTATCAACTCAAAACCAAATTATCACCTTACAACCTAACCTACGCCTCAACTACACTACAGATCAGCCTGTTACCACAATCAAATCAACTTACTTCAGCCGAACACCAGTTAAATCGTACTCATTGAAGCAACTCATATATTCTTCTGATGACAAGGAGGGAGAAAAAGCAAGAGGTTTCAGTCAAAATAAATTCAAACTATCTCCCTGACCTGTGTAAGAGACTGTTATTCATTGCTGGATGTAATAACTGAATAACTGGTAGCACTGGAACAACTAAATCAGTGTGCTAGATCATCATTCACCAAGAATGGTAAGATCCCCACTGTATCTGTAATATTTGTTGAGGGCTAAGACACTCATTTATTCTACATACTTGTCTTATGAATGTCTCTGCAATACATATCCACTTCCTAAAAGTAAGAACATTTCTAAATCCTTATGATTTGCATTGCACATGATTATTCCCTGAATAACTTTTACCACTACATCATTCTTTAGTTCAGATATGTCAAGAGATTATTGAATAGTGTCCATTTACTTAGCGCTTCATATTTAATACAATGATCTAACTAATATAAGTCTCATAAAAATGAATTTTTAAACTAGACTACACAGCGAATTGGAAGAAGGAGTCCACCTCCAAAGAGGTTTCTGGTGTTGACTTAAGGTTAGTATGATAAGGATCAAGCCTTATTCTGATTTATAGAGAGTGGTCGAAGTAACTGGCCCAATAACAGGTTGGGTGGACAAGGAATCTAAACAGCAATGAGGTCTTCAAAAACTAACTAAACTAAGTATGTCTGAACACAATAAAACATGGTTAAAGTGAAAGAGAACAAGCAAGAAAGTATGAGAAAATTAAAATGCTCGTCAAACGTTCTTGTGAGTATAATAAGATAGTTGTGTCAGAAAATTATTAAGGAGGATGTACATCTTCATCCTCACAAATTTTCTGTTATCATAAGTTAAAATTTCAACCCAAGCGGCACATGTCCAATTCTAACATTACTGAAAGGAGTGGTATAGGAACATTTGGATCCTCAATTTTTCATTTCTTTACATACTACATACCATCAAGCATAAAAATCCATGTCACTTATGAATTGAATAATATACAATAATTTTATTAGAGTTTGATGTGCATCTTCCAAGGCAGTCTTATTTTAGTCAGCCTGTGAGTCTTTCCAGCAAACACTGATGTACAAAAATAAATCAATTAAACGATTAACTAAAAAAATAAAAACTGAGTCATGCACACCATCTGAAGGGACTTGCTGTGTAAAAACCTTCATGCCTGTAACTTACACTGCAACTAAAATTACTTTGTGATTGACACACAGCAATGGCACGGGGCAGGGGGGGGGGGGGGTGGGGGGGGGGCAGTGTTGCTGGCAATCTGCCAGCCATGCTTCAAAAGGCGCCGCATGTATCATGTATCTATACAACAGGCAACACAGCACGGCACGTGGCACTTGAGAAAGGACTATGACTGAATGGCGGCTGACCCCTATCACTCAACTCACTGAAACATCAATTACAAAGCAGTTTTAATTGGAGTGTATAGACCAGATATTTTCAAAGCATTCAGTCTGGCTTCATCCCAAGATATTTCAGTGTACATTACATCTGATACATTACTGTTTATAATAAAAACTATGATAAACTGTAAAAAATGTTACAATATTAGGGAGTCAAAAATATTGTTTCTTCTTAGATTATTGGCATCATTTTTGTCTGTATGCCTTAGCTTTGTTTCATGTTAATCATGATGGAAACAGACAAGTACTAGTTGAAACCTGTACACATTGACAGTATTACAAATAAATGTTGTGTTGCAGCTGGACTGGTGCACACCTTTCAATCTAACGTCACGCAGCAGCTTTCATGTCAATTTCACTTCTACCACAAACAGTATTGCAACTGCTTCAGAGACTGAGACTATGCATCACCAGGTACAAAAAAGGTACTGGCTATGGGAAACTGAGCTGGGCTTTTATGTGTGCCTGGTAACATCAGTTGGTAACAGCACTACACATAAAAGACAAAGGTCTACATGCGAGCCCTGGTCCATTAGATAACTTCAGGGAGTAAGTCAGTAAGTTTCATTTGCATTCTTTCCTATTGGGTGACTGGTTCATTCTGGACACAGCACAATATTAAATTTTTAAGATTGCGACATAAAGAGCAAATCACAGCAACAACAATAATAATAATGTAGTACCAGTTGCAGCAACAGCAGCTGCTGGTGAAACTACTTAATGAACGTACATGGTCAGGATGCTTCTTTGCAGCTGAGGCTTAGGAATAATGTACACATTGACAGCATCAAATACTTCCTTTGACACATAATCCTCGGGAACCTGGAAAAAAAAAAATATATTCAATATCCACAAATTTGTGAAGCTACTTTTTTAATTGATGTATACAACAGACTCTCCAGCAGTCAAATGCTTCAAAACAAACAAAACAGAAGATAAATATTGCCCCTCCCCACAAAAAATTAAAAACAAAAATAAAACTCCTATATATTTGAAGAAATTACCATGAAAGAAAATATGTAAGTAACTACCAAACGGAAAACAGAGTTAAAGATGCAGTGTTAGTATAAAGAACACATTTAAATCTCTTATTTAAATATGGGATGAGAAGACTGATATCAATGTTCTGTAAGAACCAATCACATATGCTGATGCAACAAGACAACAATGTGAGAAAAAATTCCTCACATATCAGTTTCATAGAGAAATGGACTACATAACACTTCAAAGCTCAAATTCTTTTTCCTATCTTTGACGCTACTTGAAAAATTTACACAACTGAGTTTTGAAAGAACAATATCATCTTTCTTCCATGATTCCCATTTCAGTTCCATGAGCATACTCCAAATACCGGAGCATTATTCCTAGAACCCTTCCAACAAATCTAAGTTTTCCATTCACATTCCCTACAGTAGATTTTGTATGTTCATCTCATTTCATATGACTTTTTAGCAATATTAATTATTTAAACAATGTGATGGGCTCCAGAAGTTTACCACTAAACTAATAATCTGATAATATTAGGCTTCTTTTAGTTGTTGTGACCAATGAACATTTGATTACATCTTGTAGAAATTCTGTGCAAGTTGTTCTGAATCTCCTTACGATAATCACTGAACAACAATACTTTCCCCTTGCCTACAGCACTGGCAGTGAACAATATGAAAATATTGCTAACCCTTTCTGACAAATCATTTGTGCCTACTGAGAACATTAGTGACCTGTTGTGCTTCATTGAGGCTTATATATTACATTCATTTCTATTGAATATTTGTCACCCAAAAGAATTTACTGGGCTCTATTATTCAATAATTCTTCAAGCCAGTCACAAATCTGAGAGAATACTCTACATGAGCATATCTTGTTTACAAGTTGAGAATGAGGTGTAGTGTTGAACAGCAGTTGGAAATCTAAGTAGATGGAATTTACCAAAGAAATATGAGTGACTATACCAATATTAGTGAAAAATTAATTTAAATGATGATGATCAAAGCAATAATAATAATAATAATAATAATAATAATAATAATAATAATAATATGGAACTCAATGGCCTAGAGCAAATCTTCAATTGGACTCCACTTAGGTGACTTGTGTGTCCCTAATCTGCCACAATAATCCTATCGGGGAATGGGGACCTACATTTTAATGTGGAATCTCAATCATGTATCCTATCTGGTGAATCTTCACAGCACTGATATGGGAAAACTTGGTTTGAAGGCAGACTGAAATATTCTGTGGTACGACTGGGATTCGATCCCACTGCTTTCTGTTTCTAGGCATGTGCTTTACCACTATATCAACGAACACAACACATCCTAAAGATGAAAAACTGATACAGTGAAACCCCTATTTTACGTTTTATTGTGGTCCAGACTTAAAAAACGCAAAACTGAGGGAAATGAAGAATTGAGGAAAATGTTAAAACCCCGTAAAATATGGGCAAAAGCACATGTAATTGGCATATATGATTAAAAATCTCAATCTTCTCCAATACTTTGTATAAAATCTGTCTAAGTGAAGGAAATTAAATGTACAATGCAACGTTTATACAATAATTTGTGGTAATGAATTTCATCAAGCCATTTTCTGACATGTTACGACCACAAATTATACGTTCAAAACATGCGTTTTTGGGAGATCATCCTTTGTGCTCACTCAGAAAAAAAGCAAAAATTGATGAACATGTGGAATTAAACCAAAAACATTACAGCAGTTAATTGGTTAAACTATAAGCATAAATGCAGACATCTGCTTAGTGACAAACTTTGTCACCGTTGCTGTTACTGTTTAATGCTTTTCTTACGAGCTGTATTTCATATGCTCACCACTGTTAAAGTGTTATTTTAGGCTTGATGAGAGAAACAGAGAAGTGACAAAATGAGTTTACTTCCCAGTTGATGTTACAAGCTTATTGTAAGTCAGCTCAGTGAATTTCTGTACACTGTGTAAAATGTAAATTTGAAAGAAAGCTCGGGTGCTAGAACTTCATTTCATGCCTTCTGTCATTGCTGCCAATCTTTATGATGTAGAGTGTGTGTGTGTGTGTGTGTGTGTGTGTGTGTGTGTGTGTGTGTGTGTGTGTGCGCGCGTGCGCGTGCGTGTGCACACACACACACACACACACACACACACACACATACACACACACACACACACACACACTATATACATGAGCTGTGTGTATAGTTGTTGCAACTGTATCGTGTCAGATTTGAACATGAAAGACTTAACAACGTGCTATAACAAAACCCTTGCTTTACTTCCATGTCACATCTCTGTCATAGAACATCATCTGCATGAAAAGTATATTTTTTGCACTTCACAAAATGCTTTCACCCCTACCTGCACTCCTGTCATTGAAAGGCCACTGTCCCTTTCCACACATCCTGTAGGTGAGCCCATTTTATGTATGTTATTGTGGTGTGGTAACTGGTTATTGTGCGATTTAACACATCGCCAGCCAACAAGAGTTCACTAGCCGGAAATGGGCAATGTTTCCTCGATTATGAGCAAGCACATTCTTTGAGACTCTGGCTTGAATTAAAAAGGGTGACAATTGATTTTGTTTCTGAATACAGTACATCGGCATTACATGCATAATGATGAGACTGAGTCATATATAGCACAAAAAAGGCTTGTTGGTGGTATAGGTTGACTCCATGCAACTGTAGGTGAACAAATGGATGCACACAATCTAATAATAAGATCCCCTGTTGTTTGTCTGTAGTTGCAGCATTATAGTAGATAAACCAGGAGTCCAACTTAATCCCACATAAACGTACCCCAAATGAGAACTCCTCTGCCACCTGTCTGAATAACAGTGTGTTAGCAAGTGGGATTCATCACTATGTGTTTTAAACATTCTATCTCTCTCAAATCTATTGTGTCAGTATTACAAAAAAAATTGGGACGTCCTGTTTTGCATGTATTATGAGGGCTGTATGGAATCAAGAAAACCAATGCATATTGACTTGGTATCAATGATTCATGGGTCCAAGGCACTCAACATTAAATAAATTCAAATTAAATGTCCATTTAAGGTCAATCTCAACATACAAAAGTATATAACACTTTAGCACAGCAGCTGCAGGAACAGTCTAATAAAATGTGCCACAGAGGAGGAAACTGAATCATCAAAAGAACTCCACACAATGTAAGTTTCCAAGGCCAGTGCATATATCAGTTAAAACTTCTGGGCTAATACATACTGGTTGATATATAAAACTATACCCTGACATTTCATCACTGACTGTGGGAGATATTTTCAGAGGTAAAACAGCACTGCCTGGATGTTTTAACTGGAGTAAACACCAGTTGTGATAGCCTAAATGTATGATAGTCTCTTGAAACTTCAATTTCCTCCAGTGGCACATTTTATTGGAACGCTCATTCACTTGCTCTGACAAAATTCAGAACTGCTCCATCAAGTTCCGTCTCTGACAATGGAATAGTTTTCCATATTGATTCTGATCTCTCAGCCCAGAGGTTCAGGAAAAAAGTAATGCATTTCATAATGTAAAGCTCACAGATGTGTTACAATATAAAGAATATACACAAATAATGACCCAGATTTGTCACTCTAGTCAGATGTGGCAATATAGAATCACACATCAACATATCATCATGTTATTCAGTCATTACATAACCAACATAAGCAAATATTCAGTTACAGAAATTGTATCCCTGAGGATCCTGTAGCTTTCAATTGCACGATACACAAAATTTTAATTTTTGTACGAAGCTTTCCGCACCTTCTGTAGTCTTTAGTAATGAGCTAATGACTACCCTCTTTAAAGTCTGTGTACATATGCTGGGATGAATGGAAAATCTCCTCAAAACAATAGTTTAGATCTTATTTCTGCTATCCTGCAGGAATTATACTGTTAAATGAGTACTGATAGCAAATGAATGAAAAATTGCCATTGCCAAACAAGTGGTGCTACAAGAATGCTTATACCCCACACATGACAGGTACCAGAGGTCGAACTGGCAACGTGAAATATTTCTGTTCCTTTGAAGTGTAGGGAATAAAAGATATCAAATTTCATAGATGTGTAATCACATCTTATGGAGCTATATGTAACATGCTTCAAATCTAATATGTACAAAAAAAACATGGATACAGTAGTAAGAGAAGAAGAGTTTGAGATTAGCTTACTGATTAAGTTAGTCCTTGAGAAGGAGTGGGCCATGCACAGAGATTCAAATGAAAAGAGAAGCTACCATTCATACGTTACTTAGAAAATTTAGGGAAAAATACATGGCTTGTGCATTTTAATTTTGGTTCACGACAGTAGAGAAGATCAGTGCACAGAAATAACTAACTTTTTCAAATAGATATTTATGCAAACAATTTAGTAATCATTTTTCATGAGAATGTAGCTTTGCCAGTATTATTGATAATAATATAATTTCCTTTCTTAAAAAAAACTGCTATTGTGTAGCAAAATACATTTTTCACTTATGGGCATCTATACCTTTCTGTTGTAATTACCCATTTCTTCTGTTTGCCTCACTGCACAATTTCTGATTTTGAGTGTCTGAAGAGCTTTAAACCATTTTATTATGAATGTTTTTATCAGGATGACTTCTCCGACATTATACTTTTTTAATTCCTCTGTAAATTAACCTGCCAACTGTAGTTGAGACCTACCCCTACATCGTCAAAAAATCACCAATTTAGCAGGATAGGCAACAAAAACCTATGTGGGACTCTTTATCAGAAAGACTATGCATTTTTTGTCCCTTGTTGCATAGTTTTCCTTTTGTCTTTCAGAGTTTCAGCTTGTATATAAGCATTTACAAATAAAAATGTCCAGTCCCTAATGGTTCTCATGAAAGTTTATAAAACCAAAAATACTCACAGTCAACAGTTATCAAGTCACGAACAGAGTGTTCTTTACAGGACTCTTTCTTTAACTTCTGAATTTATTTACTCCTTGTTAATAATCATGAGAATGGTGGGAAAAGCACACACAATTCAATCACCAATATTAGTGTACTAACTACAACAGGCACTTACTGTACTGCACAGTATCAAATCTCCACTTCTAAAATTCCTCCTCTTCATTCTGTAATCTATTTAAATCTTCCCTGTAATCACTAAGATCTTCCAATCTCCTACTGAGTTTCTTATTGACGTTCAGCAATGAAACCAAGGCTGCAGTTCATAGTCAAGGTTAAAAAAAATCTTGTTACATATTAAATATCATTCCTCTTCATTGCTCGGACCAGTGTTGTTAATATCCTTACTTTGCTTTCCATATAGGCTTGTTACGTTCCTCCCACTATTATATCTTAAGTACTGAGGATTTCAATATATACTGTTACAAAGGTGAATTGTTAAATGTTTAATCTGAAAGGCACAAATGAATCATTGCAATGGAACTAAATGCTTTCCTTTCTCCGTTTCTATTATGAATCCCTCTTATTGATTTGTGTTTTGTGTCCCCACCCCACCTTCTATCAGCTCCAATCCTCAATCTCCAATATGTGAAAAAATAATTACTACCCAACTTCTCCAAAAACTATAAACCCCCAGTTTCTTTACTGCAGTGCATTTATGTATGTAGCTGCATTAAATGCAGCTGAGTATTGCTGATTCACAAGCTTCTGTAAACTTTTTTTAAGCATTCCTTGTATTTCCTTCCACAGACAGATAGAAATTAGAAATGTCTTGTTTGCTTGTACAATTGTATATCACAATATATTCTTATTAGTTATTACATATGTATTTCACCTCCTAACAACAGATTTTATAATAAAACAGATTATTCAAAAATTTATATAGCTTATCATATCAAACATAAGTATCATTTATGAATTAATCAGGCTTCATTATTCTGTTATAGCCCACATGAGCAACTCAATAATGACAAGAAAAACAGCAAAAAATAGAAACTGTTGAGGAGGAGGAAATGATCCCTTCTGTAGGAACTGTGTCTGAATTGACAGCTATTGTATTAAAACATTCTACAGCATCCTTGCAGATACATAAACAGAGCTCCAGTTTCACAATCACCAGAGCTTGTGCTAGTGTCAGAAAACAAACATATACATCATTATTTATAGGTTCCACTGATCACTGAAATTGCTTTGTGATTTTTGTATCTCATTATTCTATTTTGAAATACAGAACTGCTTTAAACACATGGCAAAGTCCTTATCACATGGCATGGCATCACTAACTTTGTACTGTATAAAACACCAAACTTCATTCAAGCAGTCATCAAAACTTTAATTAATACAATAGCTTTCTATTTTTTGATTTCTTTGCAGGCACATCTGTAACTAATGTGATGATTAGCCTAAACAAGTGGAACAATGAAGAAATCACATGAGTAATGATATGAAAGTAGCAGTGTTAAAGAGCTGCAGCGAGCTGTCATGGCAAACGATTTAACAAAATATAAATAAATTAAAAGGTAGTTGACGTGCTGTATCTTTGACAGACACATAAACAAGACTGAGAACATTATTAGCTTTTCAATGCATCTTCTTCCAGAGCTACAGAGTAACACACAAATATATACATCTCTATGCCTATATTGTCCCAGCTGTCTACATTCTACTGGCATAGCAGCACAGTTCGGGTGGAAAGGGGTTGTGTTATGTGTAGTGGGATAGGGGAGAAAGGAGGCAGGAGTTGGGGGTAGGGGGTTAGGGAAAAGTGGTTGACATCTGGAAGTGGAAAGCTTGTGTGTAGTAGGAGAAGGGAGACAGGAGGCAGGAGTTGGGGGGGGGGGGGGGGGGCAGGGAGTTAGGGAAAGGTGGTAGACTAACTGGAAGTGGGAAGTAACAGGCTCATGGGATAGGTATGTGGCACCAGTGAACTCATTCTGGACACATTAGAGGAGCTGTGCACACCACAAAATGACATGGAGGGGTCGACAGGGAAGAGAAGATGTAACAGAGGAGGAAGAAGACTATGAAGAAGAGGGCGTACATGCAGTATGAGTGAAATTAGTGTAACATGGCAGGGGTGTTCTTAGCTACAGTTTATCAATGACAATTCATTTGAACGGGCAGCTGGTTGGTTGTCATGCCCTCACAAAATGTTATGCATAAGTTACAACAGAGCTGGTATACAACATTATTGTTTTGACAGGTTGTCCTGCTTCTGTTAGGAAAGGGTTGGATAATCCTGTGACAAGACTGGAGTAGAATGTGCTAGAGCTTTGGAAAGGTCTTGCAACTGTACTTTCCAGTGAACCTGTAAAAAAGGGTTGTGATTTGGTGAGGTGTAAGGATACTGCACAGATTGGGTGGACAGTGAAATATCACTTTGGGAGGAATGAGAAGGATTGTAGGTAAGATGATCCTCATTTCTAGGCATGATGGTAAGACTTGACAAAGGATAAAGTTAAGCTGTTCCAGTTCAATATAAAACCTGACTGGATTTGTCTGAAAGTTAGTAATGTACTCAGTTTTGTTTATGTGCCTGCTGTTACTCAGCACCTCAACTGTTGGGCAATTTGTAATATTTATTCCTTAAATTATTTGTACTCCATCTCATATATTCCATTCCCATATTTAGCAGAATACTATGTGTCAAACAACACTACACTGTTACAGAGCGAGCAAAGGCAAGCGATAAACAGCAAATTGCTTCCACTTTCAACATCTTTCACAGTGGTAGTGTTACAGTCTGAAATTTATTTGCGAATAGTGATACACATTTAATCCAGCACTCCACAACTGTAGAAAGTGAACCAGACATACAACATTACATTTTCAAAATTTTGGGAATAATCAAACAAAGAGAGAGAGAGAGAGAGAGAGAGAGAGATTTTTTTACAAATATCTTGTATCAGAGTAATTTACACTGACACAGCATTACCAAATGTCAATATCCTCTGACATGACATAGGAGACAACAGTTTATTGATATCTACTTACACAGGAAACATTACCATATTGTTTTATTATAAATAAACAAAAGTGTAGATGTATACATAATATGAAACTAACAAAAGAGGCTGCAACACTAATACCACCATTTCGAAAAACTGATGGGAACCAACCACCGCAACTTCTGTTAATCTCACAAGTAATGATTTATTTTCACTCAAGTACTTTTCATTTCACTTTCATGGTGGTGGGGAAAAAGTGAAATATAAAAACAGAAGTGTGGAATCAATTTTCAACACACTTTTAGTGTTGTTCTTAAATGAAAAAAATTCTCTTCTACACAGACACGCAATGTAAATTTGAAACAGAACTGAAAGTACAGATTTCCTATGAATTGAGGGTTCCTGCAGGATAAGCAGAATGAATATTCCTAGCTACAAGGGGACAGGAAGTGATGTGATGCATAGTTTAAAAGATTTAAGAGATCTATTAATGACTATAGTGTAAGTAACTTCAAAAAGTAACACAAATTGACCAGAATTGTAGAACTTTACTAGTATCAAACATGTTTACTCACTGACCACATTGCTTATTAATTTTATTGGTAAAAGTTTTGGCCATGCAACAGACACCTTCATTACATAAAATATTGCAGCAGCACATATGCTATCAAACCTTGTGCTGTTTGCAAGTATAATACAAGACTCAGTATTTTGCTATTGTTCACTTTGCACTATGCTATGAGCCATGTGTGTCCAACACCATAGATGAGTGGTCAGCATGGCTGACTACCATGTGGAGGGCCCAGTTTCAATTCCTTATACTGCCTGGGATTTTCCATTGGTGTGTGTGTGTGTGTGTGTGTGTGTGTGTGTGTGTGTGTGTGTGTGTGCGTGCGTGTGTGTGTGTGTGTGTGTGTGTGTGTGCGCGCGCGCAAGGACTGTGCCAGGATCCATTCACGCAATGTCTTATAAAGCTCTTGTAACATACAATTTTATATAGACTTGTACTTTACAGTTTGGTGCAAGTCTTTTTAGTTTAGGGCACTTGTGCCCCTTCAATGTCATGTATCATACTGTAATTATACTAGTAGGTGACTAACATGTGGACATATTGTGTGAAGTCATGTTTGTATTGTAGCTGCCATTAGTTGTTAGACTGTTTATCTCACTAGTCTTCTCAGCTTGATTAATATCTTTCATTTTTGACATTCAGGAGTTGGATTAAAATGAGAACCAGTACGCCCATTAGTAATAGTGGTGGTGGTGAAGGTTTATCAATCTGAAGGAAATGGGGGGGGGGGAGGGGGGAGGGGGGGGGCCGGAGGGTAGAGGTGTGTCAGCATGAAGCTGGACACCCATCAGCATGCTGTGTATTTTTTATGGTGAAAGCCTGACCCCCCAATGACATCAATAAATAAAATATATAGAATGATGCAGGAACATGAGGCAATAATTGACAAAAAGGGGAAAGGAATAGAGTGGAAGCGAATGGGGTAGCTTTGAGAGGTGAAATATTGAAGGCAGCAAAGTATCAAAGATGTAAAAAGACTAGCCCTAGAAGACGTACTTGGATAATCACAGGAGATATGGAATGTAACTGATGAAAGGAGAAAATATAAAACTGCAAAACTGCAGCAAATGAAGCAGGTGAAACGGAATACAAACACCTAAAAAATGAGTGACAGGAAGTGCAAAATGGCTACATAGGAATGGAAAAGAACAAATGTAGGGATATAGAAGCATACATAACTAGGAAAAGATAGATACCACCAATGGGATAACTAAGGAGGTCTTTGGAGGTATCTGAATATTAAGAGTTCAGATGGTAAACCAGTAGTAACCAAAGAAGAGAAAGCTGACAGTTGGAAGGAGTGCTATACAAGAGAAATGAACTTTAAGACAATATTATAGAACTGGAACAGGACACAGATGAAGATGAGATGGGAGATGAGAAGAACTGGACCGAGTTCAGAAAGACCTAAGCCGAAACAAGGCCCCTGGAGCATACGAAATCCCATTGAACTACTGATATACTTGGAAACATCAGCCATGGCAAAATTATTCCATCTGGTTTGCAAGATGTATGGGACAGGCAAAATACCCTCAGACTTCAAGAGGAATGTAGTAATTCCAAGCCCAGTGACTGCAGGTTCTGATGAAGTGGGAATATTATTGAACTATCAGTTTAACAAGACATGGTTGCAAAATACTAACACAAATTATTTACAAAAGAATGGAAAAACTGGTAGAAGGCACCCTCGGGGAATTCAGTTTCGATTCTGGAGAAAGGAAGGAACATGCGAGGCAACAATGACCTTATGACTTATCCTAGAAGGTAAGTTAAGAAAAGACAAATCTGGTTAAAAGGACATCTGTGGACTTAAGAGACAGCTTTTGACACTTTTAGATGGAACACATTCTTTGAAATTCTGAAGATAGCATGGATAGAATACAGGTAGGAAAGGATTACACCCAACTTGTAACTGCCATCTGGTTTCTGCACAAGAGCTGAGGGGCGCGGAAGGGAAGCATTGGTTGAGAAGGAAGTGAGACAGGGTTTTAGCCTATCCCAATGTTATTCAATCTGTATGTTGAGTAAGCAGTAAAGGAAGCCAAAGAAAAATTTGGAGAAGGAATTCATGTTGAGGGAGAAGAAATAAAAACTTTGCAGTTTGCTGATGACACTATAATTCTGTCAGAGATAGCAAAGGACTTGGAAGAACAGTTGCACAGAATGGACAATATCTGAGAAAGAGGCTATAAGATGAACATTAACAAGAGCAAAACAAGGGTAATGGAATGTAGACAAATTAAATCCGGTGATGCTAAGGGAATTAAATTAGGAAATAAGACAATAAAAGCAGCAGACGAGTTTTGCTATTTGCGCAGTAAAATAACTGATGATGGTCGAAGTAGAGAGGAGATAAAATGTAAACCGGCAGTGGCAAGAAAAGCATTTCTGAAGATGAGAAGTTTGTTAAAAATTAATATATATTTAACAATGAATATATAAGTCTTTTCTGAATGTATGTGTCTGGAGTGTATCCTTGTATGGTAGTGAAACATGGACAATAAACAGTTCAGACAAGTAGAGAATAGAATCTTCTGAAATGTGGTGCAACAGATAGGGCCTGAATATTAGATGGGTACATCATGTGACTACTGAGGAGGTGCTGAGTAGAACTGGGGAGAAACAAAATTTGTGGCATAGCTTTATTAAAACAAAGGAACAGTTCATAGGACACATTCCAAGACATCAAGTGATCACCAATTTAGTACAGTAGGCAGGTTCAAGACAATGCAGGCTGTAGTAGTAATTTAAAAATGAACAGGCTTGCAGTGGATGGAGCAGTATAGAGAGCTGTGTCAGACCTGTCTTCAAACTGAAGACCACAAAAAAAACAATGACAACGTTTCAAATTATCTACTTGTTCAAGGTAGTTTCCCAAGCAGGTTTCCATCAAGCTGTGCACACACAGTAATGAATTTGTGTAAATAGGTAATTTTCTCCATTGTTTAGGGACATGTCCTACATGTGTTGAAACCATTCAAAATGGCAAGAGTTGCTTTATGTTTAAACTTTCATACAAGTAGCCCGTAAACTGTGGCAATTACCATTCACTAATAGACAAGCCTTTATTTTTATTGGTAAATGCAAATACCATAATTGGAATTCACTGGAAGAATCTTAAGGAAATGTAATTGATCTATGAAAGAGTGCCTCACAAAATATTGCTTTGAGCAATTCTCGAGTATTGCTAACCAGTCTGGGATTCTTACTCAGTTGGATTAATAGAAGATATGGAGTAGATCCCAAGAAAAACAGCACATTTTAACACAGGTTTGCTAATAAGTATGAAAGTGTCACTGGTGATGCTCAAAGAATTCCAGTATTTGATGCTACAAATAGAGCAGAGAGCATCACAGAGAGGTTTACTGTTGAAGTTCTGAGATTTTACACTGCAAGAAGAATCAGACAATATATTACATCCTACCACACACACCTTGTGAAATGAGCATGATAAAATCACAGCACTTGAAAGTCATATGGAGACTTACTGGCAGTCTTCTTCCCAGGCTCCATTTGCAAATGGATCAGTGAAGGGAGGAAATTACAATGTTATCTGAAGCACCTTCTGCCACACACCTGAATAGGGCTTGCAGAGAACAGAAGCAGATGTACAGTTATGTTAAATAATTTCAGTTAACACTTCTCACAATTATTTTTTTTTTAATATGTGGCATTTGCCACATATTTCCTCTAACCTTTCAAAAATTTCTTACATCATCACTGTCTCAAAAATAACTTCATATTAATTATGACACTTGAATCATCCACTCATAAACAAAAATTTAACAGTGTTGCTTTTGAGTAAAACCACTAGCAACCAGTATTATCCTGATGGCATATCCTTGTCAACATTGAATATCTTAACTGTTTTTGGTGACAGGGTGATTAGCACATCAACCTACTTCAAAGATTGTATGCTTAAACACAGTCAGAGAAAAAGGAGTTGTTGAGAACCAAGACACAGTATATTACAAGATTATGGCTCGCAGAATATTTCCGAGCTTGATACATGCTCTCCTAGAACATTTAGTTCCAACCCCTAGAAATTCAAATCATTCTTAGATATTCCTGTGGCAAAAATAAAATACAAATAGAAGATTGGTACAATTTAAGTTCAATCTCAGTGTGGCGAGATGTCTTTTTTGAACTTTCAGAAATTTCCCAGCTATAATTAATTTAATCAAAAGGTGACAAATGATTAATGTGTCACAGCCTAGTTTGAAAACTTCTGAGTAGAGGAATAACTAAGAGCTGGTATAACAATTGTATAATTGGAAAATTAGTATATGAGTAGTTATAACTAGTATTTCCTATAAAGATTTTCTTCTTTGGAAGTTATTCCCAAAGAAGACTAACACATTTAATTTTAAAATATTGGTTACTTTCACTATCCAGCCAGTTGCTTTATTTTTTTTCCAGACAAATATGTTTTATGAGATATAATATTTTGGGATCCCTTAATGCATCAGAAAGGCATACACCATTCTCACTGAAGAGAGACACTGCATGCAGCAGTTTTCTTCTAGCATCAGATCACCTTCCTCATATTTCTAAATATCATTTCCAGAATTCATGGAATTTTCTCAGTTATCTGAAACAAATTCAGAACATATTAGTTAGCACATGTTGCTCACAACTATGTCACTTGTCAAAACTTTCTATGATATGCAAAATCTTGTTAATACCTTTACACAGAAAAAAGTCAACAAATAGATGCATCATCACATTGTCCTTCACATCCTTGAGGAAGTACTGCTAGAAGACCAATGAAATGCAGGTACATTCTCATGCACTATAGATGCCAATGTTCATGAACAGTTTCCTAATTACTTCTTTCATTTACAGCTAGTTTACAAACAAATTCCTGATTTTTACTGATGTCACTCTCATTCAAGTATTGGGTTACATTTTAATTACATCATTCAGGCTTTCTTCACCAATATATCTCCCTGTTTTTTTTCCCATACTAGGCACAGTTGTGGTAGGACATCTACACAACCTCATTTCATACAGAAACTGTCAGTATCATGAAAATCTCAATAAAGGACAGAAAAGCCCAATTATCAGTATGCAACCATAATCAGTATGGACCACTGAAATTTAAAAGAAAATGTGTGAATATTATATAGATAATAATGTAAGTAAGTTTCTGCACTTGATAATTATTCTTCTTAAGTTCTGTAGTCACTTACCAGTTAAGTGAGTTTCCATGGTACACAAAGCTGGCCTGTCGGAATTAGTGCCAAGTAAACACATTTCTGACCAACTATAGTACTTACTGCTAAGCACTTATAAAATTACAACTTCTAGAAGAGCTCAGAGGAATGGACTAACAGCTGCGAAGTGGGTGGTTAGCTGCTGGTGAAAACTTATGAGGTAATAAACAGTAATGTAGAATTTGGTAAAACACTAATGTACGACAATTCAACATTTGAGTGTAGTCAGGAAATGAGAGCATGTTTCACTAACAAATGTTAGGAGTGTTATTGAAAAATGTAATGCTTAATAACAATAAATACAGTACCTTGCAGAGTCCAGAATACATAATCAATAAATGTCAGAAAATGGAAATACGCATTCTAAGGAAAAATCAACAAAACTGCAAAAGTGATTTTGCGTTTAAAAATGAAACAATATAGGATATGTTTACTCTTTCTGCCAGTTAAGCTTGGTAGTGGTGTGATGTGATGTGATGTGATGTCGTAAAAGTGAAGAGAATCCTGAATTCTAATGGCAATTGATCCCATTCCTGAGAAAGAACTATGTACAACTCTGTAGTTGGTGCAACAATGGATGCATTTTTATCTTCTAAATGTCTCCTAATCACACATATAGGACATTTCCCCCCCCCCCTCTCTCTCTCCACACACACACACACACACACACACACACACACACACACACACACACACACACGGCTGTATTGTGTCACCTGAAAGACTTTTGCTGTGCTGTTAAGATCAATTTTTGTTCTGTCAGGGCCTCTTTTCTATACAATTATGTAAATGTTGAAACTGGCAGCATCTCCATAAAAATAAAGCCAATATTTCAGCTAGAACTTATATTCTTCCTTGAATTTTCTACTGTCATGGACAACTCTCGAGTTTCATGAAAATATAGGACTGATAATAAAGTTCACTAGAGGGCAACATGGAAGAATGTGTGCTAAGGATATGGCAGCAACCCACAAAGAAAGTTAAACTGTGAGTACTCATGAAAAGGATATCTATCTGCCAAAATGGTGTCATTAGTTAGATTACAATATCCTTTTATTTTGAATTCACCATATTAAGATTTAATATTAACCCGATTAGTGCAGCAGATCTTAACTTTTCAGAAAATTTGCTTTGGCTGTGGACCCCAAGGCAAATAAAATATTCCAAGAAAACAAGACCACCAGATAGACCATTCAAAAAAAAAGTTTAGGACAGAAAAAACAACACTTAATTCATAACAACTACTCTAAAAGAAAGACATTGTTTTTCAACTTTGTAATGACAGGATCAGTACATTGTTCTTTGTGGAAAACATTATGTTCTTCGTCTCTCATCAGTATAAAGTCGACTGAGACAGCTGTTCAGAGAAAGAGATGTTACAAATTTGGAATTAGTACTAAAATGCAGGTTTTAGTGCCAAATTTCACCAATGACAACCTTACGTCAGCAGTCAAGCACAAGTGTTGCCTGGAAGCTATGTTTCGACAAGTTTTCAACTTCAGACTTTCTGGGAAAGGCAATTCACAGCAACAATACTGCTCAACTGTAAATAAAAAGGAAAGTACACTTGAGGAAACCGTAAAATTACAAGTACACATAATGGCCACTCGTTGCTTACCTTGAGAAAAGCAAATTCCACTTACTACCAATACACACACTTAAACATAGAAAAACTATAACTTTGTACTTTTAAGTGTGTCCATTGGCAATGCCCAGAAATTGGAGGTACATACTGACCAGCCATTCTGTATCATAGAAATTTTACAATTTACCACAATAAAAATATGACAAAAAATTTTTATTGCAGGAGTGGTAGCTCTCTCTAAAAGGTAACTGTAACTGCAGTGTAGGGGAAACTAAAGCCGTAATTTTTCGCGAGGGCATGCAGCTTTATTGTATGGTTAAATGATGATGGCATCCTCTTGGCTAAAATATTCCGGAGGTAAAATAGTCCCCCATTCGGATCTCTGGGCGGGGACTACTCAGGAGGATGTCGTTATCAAGAGAAAGAAAACTGACATTTTATGAATCAGAGAATGGAATGTCAGAGTCCTTAAATGGGCAGGTAGGTTAGAAAATTTAAAAATTGAAATGGATAGGTTAAAGTTAGATATAGTGGGAATTAGTGAAGCTCAGTGGCTGGAGGAACAAGACTTCTGGTCAGGAGTGTGGGTAAGCTACTACAAACAGCATAGTGATTGCATTATTGTAGCCAAGATAGACACGAAGCCCATGCCTACTACAGTAGTACAAGTTTATGTGCCAACTAGCCCTGCATATGACGAAGAGCTTGAAGAAATGTATGATGAGACAAAAGAAATTATTCAGATAATTAAGGGAGACGAAAATTTAATAGTCACGGGGGGGGGGGGGGGGGGGGGGCTGAAATTTGATAGTAGGGAAATGAAGTGAAAGAAATGTAGAAGTTGAACATGGAATGGGGGTAAGAAATGAAACAGGAAGCCGCCTGGTAGAATTTTGCACAGAGCATAACTTAATCATAGCTAACACTTGGTTCAAGAATCATGAAAGACGGTTGTATACATGTAAGAGGCCTGGAGATACTAGAAGGTTTCAGATAGATTATATAATGGTAAGACAGAGATTTAGGAACCAGGTTTTAAATTGTAAGATATTTCCAGGGGCATATGTGGACTCTGACCACAATATATTGGTTATGAACTGTAGATTAAAACTGAAGAAACTGCAAAAAGGTGGAAATTTAAGGAGATGGGACCTGGATAAACTGACAGAACCAGAAGTTGTAGAGAGCTTCAGGGAGAGCGTTAGGGAACGATTGACAGGAATGGGGGGAAAGAAATACAGTAGAAGAAGAATGGGTAGCTTTGAGGGATGAAGTAGTGAAGGCAGCAGAGGATCAAGTAGGTAAAAAGATGAAGGCTAGTAGAAATCCTTGGGTAGCAGAAGATATATTGAATTTAATTGAAGAAAGGAGAAAATATAAAAACACAGTAAATGAAACAGGCAAAAAGGAATACAAATGTCTCAAAAATGAGATCAACAGGAAGTGCAAAATGGCTGAACAGGGATGGCTAGAGGAAAAATGTAAGGATACCTCACTAGGGGTAAGGTAGATACTGCCTACAGGAAAATTAAAGAGACCTTTGGAGAAAAGAGAACAACTTCTATGAATATCAAGAGCTCAAATGGAAACCCAGTTCTAAGCAAAGAAGAGACAGCAGAAAGGTGGAAGGAGCATGTAGGAGGTCTATACAAGGGCAATGTACTTGAGGACAATATTATAGAAATGGAAGAGGATATAGATGAACATGAAATGGGAGATATGATACTGCGTGAAGAGTTTGACAGAGTACTCAAAGACCTAAGCCGAAACAAGTCCCCGGGAGTAGACAGAAGTCCATCACAATTACTGACAGCCTTGGGAGAGCCAGCCCAGACAAAACTCTACCAACTGGTGAGCAAGATGTATGACACAGGCAAAATACCCTCAGACTTCAAGAAGAATATAATAATTCCAATTCTGAAGAAAGCAGGTGTTGACAGATGTGAAAATTGCTGAACTATCAGTCTAATAAGTCACGTCTGTAAAAAACTAACGTGAATTCTTTACAGACGAATGGAATAACTGGTAGAAGCCGACTTTGGGGAAGATCACAGAAACACATGGGGCGATACTGACCCTACGACTTATCTTAGAAGCTAGAGTAAGGAAAGGCAAACCTACATTTCTAGCATTTGTAGACTTAGCAAAAGCTTCTGACAATGTTGACTGAAATACTCTCTTTCAAATTCTGAAGGTGGCAGGGGTAAAACACAGGGAGCGAAAGGCTATTTACAATTTGTACAGAAACCAGATGGCAGTTATAAGAGTCGAGGGGTGTGAAAGGGAAGCAGGGGTTGGGAAGGGAGTGAGACAGGGTTTTAGTCTATCCCCGATGTTATTCTATCGGTATATTGAGAAAGCAGTAAAGGAAACCGAAGAAAAATTCAGAGTAGGTATTAAAATCCATGGAGAAGAAATAAAAACTCTGAGGATCACCAATGACATTGTAGTTCTGTCAGAGACAGCAAAGGACCTGGAAGAGCAGTTGAATGGAATGGACAGTGTCTTGAAGTCTTGAAAGGAGGATATAAGATGAACAACAACAAAAGCAAGACAAGGATAATGGAATGTAGTCAAAATAACTTGGGTGATGCTGAAGGAATTAGATTAGGAAATGAGACACTTAAAGTAGTAAAGGAGTTTTGCTATTCGGGGAGCAAAATAACTGATGATGGTCGAAGTAAAGAAACTGGCAATGGCAAGGAAAGCATTTCTGAAGAAGAGAAATTTTTTTACATCGAGTATGGATTTAAGTGTCAGGAAGTCATTTCTGAAAGTATTTGTATGGAGTGTGGTGACATGTGGAAGTGAAACGTGGACAATAAATAGTTTGGACAAGAAGAGAATTGAAGCTTTTGAAATGTGGTGCTACATAAGAATGCTGAAGATTAGATGGGTAGATCACATAACTAATGAGGAGGTATAGAGCAGAATTAGGGAGAAGACAAACTTGTGGCACAACTTGACTAGAAGAAGGTATCTGTTGGTATGATATGCTCTTGAGTCATCAAGGGATCACCAATTTAGTATTGGACGGCAGCATGGAGAGTAAAAATAATAGAGGGAGACCAACACATTGATACATTAAGCACATTCAGAAGGATGCAGTTTGCAGTAGGTACTGGGAGATGAAGAAGTTTGTACAGGATAGAGTAGCATGGAGAGCTGCTTGAACCAGTCTCTGGACTGAAGACAACAACAACAACAACAACAACAACAACAACAACAACTGTAGTGTGCTATTTAGATTTTGTTATTAAATACAGTTGTTCTCAATCTGACAGTTGGTTTGAACACCACAGTGCTCTACTAGGCATAGTCATACTTTGGGTTGTATGTTCTTGCCTTCCTCTGGCATTTAAACTGTGCCTTCAGCTTAACATGGACTCAACATAATACTGCAACTTTGCACTGTTTGCACTGTCTGAGGTGAAACTGGTTAAGGACAAAAAAACCTAATTTAATTATTATTAATAATTATACATAATTATTAAGTAATGGATTTCTTTGCGAAACAGTAGACACTAATACTTATAAAAGCCTTTCTCTGTTAGAATAACACGACTCAAAAATAAATAAAAAAATTCTCAAACAAGAACAAAAACAATCATAAAATGCACCATTCACTTTCACAAAAATCTAAATCTGATGCTCTTTAAAGAAAGTCATCATACTTCATTTGCACGTTGAATTTTTCAGTGGTTTTCTGATCATTTAAAGGTACAGCCAACATGCAGATAATGAGAACATAAACAATATATTTGTTAAGTAGATGGAGAAGTAGTTCTTTTTCTTCTCCTTACTTTAAATTACTGTATAAATACCAAGGTCAAAAGAGTCAGATCAGCCAAAACTTGACAAAATTTGCAGATGAAAAACTAGTAGCAGAACATTCAGTGGCAGAAAGGCATGAACAGGAGAAATAACTTGCTAGATTTGTGCATGGAGCATGGTTTAAGAATCACAAAAGGAGGTTGTATACATGGAAGAGACTGTTTCAGCCAGATTATATAACAGAATTCGGAAACAAATTTTAAACTGCAGAAATGTCATGGGATAGATTGAAGTAAGATATAGTGGAAAATAGTACATTGTGGTGGCAGGAAGAACAAGACTTTTGAAGACAAATATAGGGTTATCAACATGAAATAAAATAAGGTTAATGCAAGAGTAGATGAAATAATGAACAAGAAAATATAAATTTGGGCTATGAACAGCGAGCTAGATGCATTATTGCAGCCAAGATGGAAAGAAGGAAGACTGGTGTTTAATGTAACTTCCACAACAAGGTCATTACAGATGGAGCACAAGCTCAGATGGGAAAGGATAGGAAGGGAAAGTGCTGTGTCCTTTCAAAGGAACCATCCTAGTATTCATCTATATCTACATCCACATCTACATGATTACTCTGCTATTCACAATAAAGTGCCTGGCAGGGGGTTAAATGAACCACCTTCAACCTGTCTCTCTACCATTCCACTCGCGAACGGCACGTGGGAAAAACGAGCACTTAAATTTTTCTGTGCGAGTCCTGATTTCTCTTATTTTATTGTGAAGATCATTTCTCCCTATGTAGGTGGATGGCAACAGAATGTTTTCGCAATCAGAGGAGAAAACTGGTGAATGAAATTTCATGAGAAGATCCCGTCGCAACGAAAAACGCCTTTGTTTTAATGATTGCCACTCCAATTCACATATCATGACTGTGACGCTATCTTCCCTGTTTCGTGATAATACAAAACGAGTAGCTCTTCTTTGTACTTTTTCAATGTCATCCATCAGTCCCGCCTGATGCAGATCCCACACCACACAGCAATAATCCAGAACAGGGTGGACAAGTGTGGTGTAAGCAGTCTCTTTAGTAGACCTGTTGCACCTTCTAAGTGTTCCGCCAATGAATCACAGTCTTTGGTTTGCTCTACCCACAATATTATCTATGTGATCGTTCCAGTTTAGGTTATTTGTAATTGTAAGCCCTAAGTATTTAGTTGAATTTACGGCCTTCAGATTAGTGTAACTTATCACGTAATTGAAATTAAGCTGATTTCTTTTAGTACTCATGTGAATAACTTCACACTTTTCTTTATTCAGGGGCAATTGCCACTTTTCGCACCATAAAGATATCTTATCTAAATCATTTTGCAAGTCGTTTTGATCATCTGATGACTTGACAAGACGGTAAATGACAGCATCATCTGCAAACAATCTAAGATCGCTACTCAGATTGTCTCCTATGTCATTAATATAGATCAGGAACAATAGGGGGCCTATAACACTTCCGTGGGGAATGCTGGATATTACTTCTGTTTTACTCGATGACTTTCCGTCTATTGCTACGAACTGTGACCTTTCTGACAGGAAATCATGAATCCAGTCACACAACTGAGGCGATATTCCATAGGCACGCAGTTTGATTAGAAGATGCTTGTGAGGAACGGTGATGAAAGCCTTCTGGAAATCTAAAAATATGGAATCAATTTGACATCCCCTTTCGATAGCACTTATTACTTCATGAGTATAAAGAGCCAGTTGTGTTTCACAAGAATGATATTTTCTGAATCCGTGCTGACTATGTGTCAATAAATCGTTTTCTTCGAGGTACTTCATAATTTTCAAATACAGTATATGTTCCAAAACCCTACTGCAAATCAACATTAGTGATATAGTTCTGTAATTCAGCAGATTACTCCTACATCCCTGTTTGGGTATGGATGTGACTTGAGAAATTTTCCAGTCTTTAGGTACAGATCTTTCTGTGAGCGAGTGGCTGTATGTAACTGCTAAATATGGAGCTATTTTATCAGCATACTCTGAGAGGAACCTGACTGGTATACAATCTGGACTAAAGACCTTGCCTTTATTAAGTGATTTATGCCACTTCGTTACACCGAGGATATCTACTTGTTTCTCATCTTGGGAGTTGTTCTTGATTGGAATTCAGGAATATTTACTTAGTCTTCTTTGGTGAAGGAGTTCCAGAAAACCATGTTTAATAACTCTGCTTTAGTGGCATTGTCATCAGTGACTTCACTGTTGATATTGCGCAGTGAAGGTATTGATTGCATCTTGCCACTGGTGTGCTTTATGAATGACCAGAATCTCTTTGGGTTTTCTGCCAGATTTCGAGGCAGAATTTCGTTGTGGAAATTATTAAAAGCATCTCACATTGAAGTACGCGCTATATTTCGAACTTCTGTAAAACTTTGGCAATCTTGGGGATTTTGCGTTCTTTTAAATTTGGCATGCTTTTTTCGTTGCTTCTGCAACAACGATCTGACTCATTTTGTGTACCATGAGGGACAGTACCATCACTTATTAATTTACGTGGTGTATATATCTCTCAATTGCTGTCAATACTATCTCTTTGAAAACATTCCACAACTTTTCTACACTTACATGATCAGATCAGATGGAGTGAAGACTGTCTCTTAAAAAGGCGTTAAGAGCATTTTTATCAGGTTTTTTAAATAGATATACTTTGCGTTTATTTTTGATGGTTGTAGGTGTTTTGGTATTCAGCCTAGCAGCAACTGCCTTGTGGTCACTAATCCCCGTATTTGTCACAACACTCATTATTTATCCCGCATTATTTGTCACTGAAAGGTCAAGTATGCGTTCGCAACCATTTACGCTTCGAGTGAACTCATGAACTAATTGTTGAAAATAATTTTCTGAGAAAGCATTCAGTACAATTTTGGATGACATTTTATGCCTGCTGCCGGCTTTAAACGTATAATTTTTCCAGCATATTGAGGGTAGATTGAGGTCACCAACGACTATACTTGTATGAGTGGGGTACTTACTTGAAATGAGACTCAAGTTTTCTTTGAAGTTCTCAGCAACTATGTCTTCTGAGTCGGGGGGTCGGTAAAACGATCCAATTAATAGTTTAGTCTGATTGTCAGGTATAACCTCTACCCATACTATTTCACATGAACTATCTACTTCAATTTCGCTCCAAGATGAACTACCTCTGACAGCAATAAATACTCCACAACAAACTGTATTTAATCTATAAGTTCTGAACACTGTTAGATAGTTTGAAAAAAATTCAGCTGAATTTATTTCTGGCTTAAGCCAGCTCTCTGTACCTAAAACTATTTGAGCTTCAGTGCTTTCTACTAGGGCTTGGAGCTCAGGTTCTTTCCCAACACAGCTACGACAATTTACAACTACAATACCAATCGTTTCTAGAACTACCTTACTGTGTTTTACCTGCCCACTTTTAGATGGACACCGCTTCTGTGGTTCCCTGAGACCCTCTAACCTAAAAAACCGCCCAGTCACCTCCACACAGCCCCCACTACCCGTGTGGCCACCTCCTATATGTAGTGGACTCCTGACCTATTAAGCGGAACCCAGAAACCCACCACCAGATGGCGCAAGTCACGGAATCTGCAGTCTACATGGTCACAGAACCACCTGAGCTTCCGATTCAGACCCTCCACTCGGCTCTGCACCAAAGGACCACAGTCAGTTCTATTGACGATGCTGCAGACGGTGAGTTCCACCTTAATCTCAGAAGCAAGACTGGCAGTCTTCACCATTTCTGCTAGCCGCCCGAAACCAGACAGAATCTGCTCTGATTCAAAGCGACACACGTCATTGGTACCGACATGAGCCACAACCTGCATTTGGCTGTACCCTGTTATGTTCAAGGCATCCGGAAGCACCCTTTCCACATCTGGAATGACTCGCCCCGGAATGCACACGGAGTGCACACTGGCTTCCTTCCCCTCCTCGGCAGCCATATTCCTAAGGGGGCCCCATTATGCGCCTAATGTGGGAGCTCCCAACTATCAGTAAACCCACCCTCTGTGAATGCCCAGACCTCGTGGGCCAAGAAGCTTCCTTTGGAAGAGGCTGGACGATTGCATCTGGCTCAGAGACATCGCCAGCCACAGATAACGCCCAAAACCTGTTTGTAAAACTAACTGGGGAGGTCCTATGACCAGCCTCTCAGAAAGTTTTTTGCTGCCTGCCAGACTTTGGAATGATCTCCCACTCGACCACGGGTGAGGGGTCAACCTCAATGCAGGCAGTACCGGGGTGGTCACAGCAGTGGACCGCTCGGGGGACACTTGGGATGTGCTCAACGTCACTTGCATCTGCAAGCTCGATCCCTCACAGTGACGCCCCTTGGCAGCAGCCTCTAGCTGTGTGACGGAAGCCAATGCAGCCTGGAGCTCTGAGCGAAGGGTCACCAACTCAGCTCGCATCTATACACAACAATCCCAGTTCCTATGCATTACTGCAGTCGCTCTTGTTTTAAGCTCGTAAAAATATGCAACAAACGAATGGTGTACTCGCCTTATTAGCACTGGGAGATCCTCTCTCACTGACACTGACCTGTTCTAACCAAGCAAACAAAAGCCTATACGGTACAACGGCCAATAGCAACGGCAGTACTGTACACTACATTGTTATCGAAATAAAAGGTTGGGCTTAGTAAGCACGCGAACATGCATGAAATTACAAAAATAAACTAGTAACTACACAGATAACTGAAAATAAGTCGCTCCTGTTTTGAGCTCATAAAAATATGTAACAAGCGAACTGTGTACTCGCCTTATTAGTAGCAGGAACTAGAGGTGCGCTCTTGCTGGTGGTCTGACCGACACTGTGAGTTAGAGAAATCATGGGAAAGTTAAATGTGGTCAGCAGGACAGGGATTTGATTTGACAAGATGGGTAAAAAGCAAAGTGTCCTGCACAGTTGTTAGATCAGTTACTGCTGCTACAATGGCAGGCTATCAAGATTTAAGTGAGTTTGAATGTGGTGTTATAGTCGGTGCACAAGCCATAGGACACAGCATCTCTGAGGTAGCGATGAAGTGGGGATTTTCCTGTACGACCATTTCACGAGTGTACCATGAATATCAGGAATCTGGTAAAACATCATATCTCCGACACTGCTGAGGCTGGAAAAACATCCTGCAAGAATGGGACCAACAATGACTGAAGAGAATTATTCAACAAGATAGAAGTGCAATCCTTCCGCAAAATGCTGCAGATTTAAAAATTGGACCATCAACAAGTGTCAGTGTGCCAACCATTGAACGAAACATCGCCGATATGGGCTTTTGGAGCAGAAGGTGCACTCTTGTACCCTTGATGTTTGCATGGCACAAAGCTTTACGCCTCACCTGGGTCCAACAACACAAACACTGAACTGGTGGTGACTGGAAACATGTTGTCTAGTCGGACGAGTCTCACTGCAAATTTTTATTGAGCGGATGGACGTAAACAGGTATGGAGCAACCGCATGAACCCTGAACTGTTCAAGCTGTAATGGTGTGGGGCATGTGCAGTTAGAGTGATATCGGATCCCTGATATGTCTAGGTATGAATCTGACAAGTGACGCATACATAAGCATCCTGTCTGATCACCTGCATCCATTCATGTCCATTCCAACGAACTTGGGCAATTGCAGCAGGACAATGCGACACCCCACACGTCTAGAATTGCTACATGGTGGTTCCAGGAACACTCTTCTGAGTTTAAACACGTCACCAGGCCACCAAACTACCTAGACATGAAGATTCTTGATTGTATCTGGGATGCCTTGCAACATGCTCTTCACAAGAGATCTCTACCCCCATGTACTCTTATGGATAGCCCTGCAGGATTCATGGTGCCGGTTCCCTCCAGCATTACTTCAGACATTAGTCAAGACCATGCCACATTGTGTTGTGGCACTTTTGCATGCTCGTGGGGGCCCTAAACGATATTAGGCAGGTGTATCAGTTTCTTTGGCTTTTCAGTGTGGATGCACATGATACAGGATGTATGATATTGTGAGAAAAATCTGACACAGCACTGAAAAAGCTAAGTCAAAACAAATCCCATGGTTTAGGAGATATCCCTCAGAATTATTGAGATCACTGGAAGGGCCATCCACAACAAAATCATTACACTTTGTGTGCGAGATACCTTCAGACTTCAAGAAGAATGTAATAATTCCAATCTCAAATAAGGCATATACCAACAGGTATGAATATTGCCAACTATCAGTTTAAGAATCCATGGTTGCAAGCTACTGACATGTATTATTTACAGAAGATTTGAAAAACAAGTAGAAGCTGACCTCAGGAAGGAACAATTAGGTCTGTGGAAAAATGTGTGATCACGTGAGGCAGTACTTTTAGAAAGGTGTGCATGAGGAATTACCAGCTATATGGAGATGAGCGAGAGTAACATCATCCCATATCTGTTTCCAGGACAAGTAATACTGTGGCCACCACAGTTTAATTGTTCTCACCTACAATAACTTCCCACTTTCTAGCTCAACAGTGGAGAGAATTTCATGGAAGCCACAATGGCTATTCTTAGCAAAAGTAAGACAATGAAATGAACAGAAAACTTAATAATAAAACAATGGAAACTCCAGGTTGAAATACCAACAATATTAGGAAAAGGATGGATTGCTATGTACAATGAGAGGGCTGTTACAGTTTATAGCTTTCGACCAAAGCCTTCTTCAGCAAAGCAAACACACGAGCAATCGTGTGTGCATTTTCTTTGCTGAAGAAGGCTGTGGCCAAAAACTATAATGGGTAACAGTCTTTTCATTGTGCTTGTCTACAACTCAATGGGTCGTCTTTACTGTGTGTAGCAACAGATTATTTTCTTAATAAACTTTATTAATAAAGTCCATACTGTCGTATCATAATGAAACCCTCACATTTCAGAAAAGTTATGCATGGTTTTCTCACTTAATATGGTTGCATAGTAGTATACCGTGTTTCTTTTTTTTCCTCGCTAGAGAGTAGCAAATAGGTAATTACCTCTCACTGACTTATGAATAGTTGAGATACAAGGTTTTCTACCTCATAATCCAATACAAATATTTTTGTCTTATTTCTGAGGTATAAAGTGTTGATTCTAAGCTGACAATATAATGTACTTTCTATAGTGTTTAATTTCAACCATTCATAAAAACAGTCAGTATATTAACTTTTACCATGAATATTCAGGAAAAAAATTGGTTTTAAGATTAACAAGTACTGTATAAGAAACAGATTTAAAATGTATTTTATTTACTATCTTTGTACTAAGGAAAAACCTATGCAAGTTGCAATATTCTTTTAAACTTGGAGTGACATCTTTGAAAACTGTATGTTCAGATGAAAGTGTAAATAGCAGGTTGTAAAGGGTAAAGTTAAAAACGGGACTTAGAACCGGCAATGCAGCACCAGGACAAAATCAGGCCACAGCCCACCAACCAATGCTCCTGCACAGGTGCCGCTTCCGCAACTGACACTTACGTGAGTTGATGGGCAAGGACATCACATAGCCACTTTGGCTGGACTGACATAATGCTAGTTTACATCATGACTTTGCCACTGCCTTGTTCCAGATGCAACTTCAAAACAAGGATCTTCTACAGCAGTCAGCACTGACCAGCAGGATTTCAACCCTCCAGGACGAGGATACCATCATTTGACCAGCTGGGCAATTAGGTGACACCCAATCTGTCTCAACTGGAGCTCTGCTGTAACTCAGCTGCAACCAGTTCATGAACAAGAGACATCTGCCTGTCTGTCCAGTTGCCCGCCCCAGCTCTTCAGCATTTGATCCAGGAGTTGACACCATCACCATGTCGCTATAGGACAGCGCAGTCTCCTGCTATGCTGGTCGCCTTCATCAGCCTTGTCCACCACAGAAAGCCACGAACGGTGCTTGCATGCTGTTGTCAGCCCATCACCAGCATATCAGAGACACCGGCTCAGCATACTGTCTACTGAGCAGTGAGCATCCAGTGTACACTGTGCTATTTTGCCTCTGCTACAACACCAGGATATTAGGTAAAGATGGAAATGCACCCAAATGACTGTATGAGTTAGCTGGATTAATTAAAGACTTCTTGCGTGTGCCTAGCCATAGTCACTTTGGACCAGTTACATGGTGGAGTCCAAGCTCTATGAATTAGAAAAGAAGTAATAAAAAAGTTATTTTATCCTCATCAGAGTCTTCATCTGTGTAAACGTAGGCTTCCACGGCCGTTGTCAAATCAATAAAATTCTTCTGGGTTTGGGACCACATTATCAACTATAAAATTCTGACATTTTGGCAACTACTGCAATACACCTTCCTCAGGGTGTGTTGCTAACTGCTGAATGGGCCCTAGTTTGATTACTTATGTACTATGGAAGAGTGCTGTCATTGGATATGAGGGTGAGAAGAAAGGGCATTAGGTGTTCTTTTATCGGTCTTTGAATTACATGTTGACACTGGCGGAAATAGGTGTTTTCCATTGGAGTTTCCTTTATTGCTTGCCATTGGTGGAAATCAATGAATAGCAAAAGAGTGGCTATTGCAGCATAGCACTGTTTATGAACTGCCTAGTATCGACTACGGTGAGTCAGCACTCCATGTACCCTCTGCCGCTGTGACCTACCACGCGCTTGTTGCTTTGCTAGAACTGCCCTTCCGCAAAGCTGTCACTGCTGGCAGTCAAGATGCTGGAAGACTGTACCTGACCTCTCTATTCTTGTTGTCAGGTCACTTGACTATTTCTATAGCCTCTCTGATCTTCCTCCTCAAGCTAAATGGCTGTTTTACCAGTACGCAGGCCTCTTGAAATTCGATCTTCACCCTGCACTTTTCCTGGTGTCCTACCACTGCTGATTTGTTGTATTGTTTGAGAAGGATATATCTCTCGTGTTCAGATAGCCTTGTGCTTATTGGACACCCAGTTCACCTATATACATCAGATCACATTCGAATCCGATATCATAAACTCCGGCGGCATGAAACTTGTCAATTGTGTCTTTCGTTGAGCCCAGAACGTCTTATTTTGTTGTTGCTATGAAAAATTGGCTTAATTCCTGCCCGACAGAGAATTTTGTCCAGTTGACAATGCAGTTCCAAAGCCAGAAGAATCTTATTGATAGAGTCTTCATCTGTTACTGTCTTCTATCCCATCTTTGATAGAGAACCAAACACCTACATCCAGTGAAATCCTTTGCCTCACAACAATGTCAAAGTTAAAACAAGTTGGAAAATTCAGAAGGATTTTCAGACAAACAGCACTTACTATAATGGAGGGAAACTTGTTAAACATAATTAAATGCAAAATAATACACAGACACAGAGGACTGTTGTCGTACCATTACAGTATAATGGCAGAAATAAATAGTCTGAGGAATATGTCACCTTTCTGAGTGATAAAATAAAGTGATAGTGACAACATACATCTTCCAGTGGGATAAGTAAATGCCAGACAGTAATCAGAAAGCCATGTTATTAACGGTGGCTTTAAATGAGTAGGACAGTTGTGTTGGACACACGTACAGTAGACATGATGGCCTCCAAGGGAGGTGTGTTATAGCATGTGAAAAGCTGCTCTTTCTTTAAATTCTGAAAACTGTTTCCACAGAAAGTTCTCTGTGCAAGCAACTGCACTGTGTAGCTGTATAACAAACTTGTAGAACAGTGTGAAGTACACATGTCAGGCACTTAAGTGTGACTTGCCGAATAGTTGTGTAGATGCAGATCAGGGGTTTGTAAATGAACAAAAGTAGTTCATGGTATGTCCAGTTAGAGGCTCAAACTTGCTAAAACTTTCTTAGTGCCCTTTATACAGGTTATTTGAGTATCACAGGAACAAAACGGGTGAGTAGGGGACAATGGAACAAGCACATAATCCTAACAAACATAGTACAGAAACCAATGGTTACCTTGTTACAACTTAGTACAACAGAGTACACGAACAACTAATAACAGAACCACTGAGATATATCCATTTGAGGACACAAACATTGGTTGGTTTAAAAGACGGGGAGAGGGGGGGCGGGGGACCAAACTGTGAGGTCATATCGGTCCTTGTTCCCAGTAAAAAGAATTACACAAGGGAAAGAAGAAAAGAAAGGATATGTACAGCACAATAACAGGAGAAAGGAAGAATCAGAAGAATGACAGGACAACCAACACTACTGTGGGCAAAACAGTAAAAGAAAACCACAGAGAGAAGCAACAGGTAGAAGGGGTAAAAACAAGAGAGCAGATGACCGTGGCTGGCCGACCACGAGAATAAAACGGAAAAGCTAGCCACTCTGTGACACATTAAAACATCCACCTTAAAAGCATTAGAGTGGAGAACACAAAGGGACAAAGGACATGTGCTAAAACTTATACAGAATGATAAGACCCACTGTCACATATAAAACCTAAAACTAAATTAGCCGTTGAGGCGATGTCAGCTAAAATTAATGGCAACGAGTCCAGTAAATGGGGAGTCCATCACAGGGCAGCCAAAGAAGGACAGCTCACAAAGATATGGGCCACTGTCAACTGGGCGCTGCACTGACACTGAGGTGGGTCATCACAGCACAGGAAGGAGCCATGTGTCACCCAAGCACGGCCAATGCGGAGCCGGCAGAGAACCACAGAATCTATGCGACAGGCTTGCATGAGAACTGACACAGATTTGTGGTCTCCTTAATGGCACGCAGTTTGTTGTGCATACAGAGGCTATGCCATTTCATCTCCGAAAGCCGCAAAACTTTGTGACGTAGTACTGCATGCACGTCAGTTGCAGAGAAGCTGATTTTCATAAGTGGTTTCCGCGTGATGTGACCTGTGGTCCAGACAAACACCACTGAATGACCGGACCATTCCAGGGCATACATGGACTCCTGGATGGTCACTACCAAGGGATGGTTGGGGTAGAAGTGGTTGGTAGCTTGTAGGCTGCTCAAGGAGTCAGTACACACACGAAATGACTCCCCAGAGCATGAATGGATGTGCTCAAGACCACAAGATATAGCCACCAGCTAAGCGGTGAAAACACTGCAGCCATCGGGCAAGGAATGATGTTTAATAAGTCCTCCATGGACATATGCACAGCCGATGTGACCATCGGCCATTGAGCCGTCAGTGTAAACCACTTGGTGGCCTCGATACATGTCAAGAATCGAGAGGAAGTGATAGCGGAGAGCCACGAGGTTAACTGAGTCCTTAGAGCCATGTAAAAGGTCCAGGTGAAGCTACGGCCTAGGTGTACATCATGGAGGTGTATGGGAATGGACCCCAGGTATAAGTGGTAAAGGCAAGGACTCCAGTTTGGAAAGAAGGGATCGGACACGAACTGCAATTGGAAGCTGTGACCTGGGCCACTGATGCGGGACATGAACCGCCATGGGTGGGAAAAGGAGACAGTGATTTAGATGGGCAGGAAAACTACAAATGTGTGCAACGTAACTAGCCAGCAATTGTGCACGCCTAACCTGCAATGGAGGGACTCCTGCCACCACAAGGACGCTGGTTACCGGACTCACCCTAAAAGCTCCTGTCGCTAGGTGAACTCCAGTGGTGCACTGGGTCGAAAAACGCAATGCTGAGGGCGCCACCGAACTATAAACCAGACTCCCATGGCCAAAGCGGGATTGAACAAGGGCTCTGTGGAGTTGCAGCTGTGCACAGCGATCTGCACTCCAGTTGGTGTTGCTCAGGCAACAGAGGACATTAAGGTGCTGCCAGCACTTCCACTTAAGCTGACGAAGGTGAGGAAGCCAAGTCATTCGAGCGTCGAAAACCAGTCCTAAGAATCATTATGTCTCCACTACAGTGAGTGGATCATCATTAAGGTAAAGTTCTGGTTCTGGATGAATGGTATGACGTTCACAGAACTGCATAACACATGACTTAGTAGCCGAAAACTGGAAAACGTGGGCTAGAGCCCATGACTGAGCCTAGTGGATGGCTCCCTGTAGGCGCCGCTCAGCTACACCAGTACTGGTGGAGCAGTAGGAAATGCAAAAGTTGTCTGCATACAGGCATTCGGTCGGCCCTACAGCTGCTGCTAGATCATTAATGGCCACTAAAAATAGAGGTACACTCAATACAGAGCCCTGTGTGACCCCATTCTACTGGATATGGGGGCATCAGCTTGGACTTGGAAAACATGAAGGGACAGAAAATTTTGGATAAAAATCAGGAGTGGGTCTCGGAGACCCCACTAGTATAATGTGGCAAGGATATGATGTCGCCAGGTAGTGTCACACTCATTTTGTAAATAAAAAAAGACGGCACGTAGCAGTTGGCATCTGGAAAAGTCTGTTCGGATAGCAGACTTGAGGGACACAATATTATCAGTGGTAGAGCGACCCTTGCAGAAGCCACCCTGACATGGAGCCAGTTGGCCACGTGACTCCAAGACCCATCTCAACTGTTGACACACCATACATTCCAGCAGCTTATGAAGAACATTGGTGAGGCTGATGGGCTGACAGCTATCCACATCAAGCAGGTTTTTACTGGGTTTGAACTTCAGAATGATGATGCTCTTCCACCAATGTGATGGAAAGACGCCATCACACCAGATCCAATTGAAGATGATGATGAAATGTTGTTTGTAGTCAGATGAGAGTTGTTTAATCATCTCACTGTAGATCCGATCTGGCCCAGGAGCTGTGTCAGGGCAATGTGCAAGGGCACTGAGGAGCTCCCACTCTGTAAATGGGGTATTATAGGATCCACTGTAGCATGTAGTGAACGAGAGGACTTTCCCTTCCAGCCGCCATTTGAGAGTGCAAAAGGCTGGGGGGGGGGGGGGGGGGGGGGGGGGAGAGAGATAATTCTCTGATGCAGAGGCTCAAGCATAGTGCTCGGCAATCGCATTTGCGTCGGTAGATAACACGTCATTTATGTTAACATCAGAAACACTTACTGGGGTCTGGTACCTGAAAACACATTTGATATTTGCCCAGACTTGGGAAGGTATGGCACCCAATGGTCGACACATACCTCTCCCAACACCCCTGTTCCCGTCATTTTATAAGCTGGTGAATGCAAGCATTGAGTCACTTAAAGGCTATTAGATGCTCTAGAGAAGGGTGCCGCTTATGTTACTGTATAGCTCGCCGACGCTCCTCAATTGCTTCAGCGATTTACGGTGACCACCAAGGGACTGCCTTTTGCTGGGGGCACAGAAACGATTGTTGTAGTCACCTGCTCAACCATCACATTGATGTTCCCATGTGGGGGAGATTCAATGATGACGGCTGAGGTGAATGTTTCCCAGTCCACCTTGTTTCA
Organism: Schistocerca gregaria; assembly: GCF_023897955.1. NCBI lineage: Eukaryota > Metazoa > Arthropoda > Insecta > Orthoptera > Acrididae > Schistocerca > Schistocerca gregaria. The sequence goes on along the minus strand of NC_064931.1, from coordinate 606,370,823 downwards.
AGTCCATCTGGGCATGCGTCAATGGGCATAACACCAGGGCAGTGACAGGAAGACGGGGAAGTGGTCACTACCACACAGGTCGTCACGTGCTCTCCAGTGGATAGATGGGAGAAGCCCTGCGCTGCAAATTGATAAATCAATGGCCAAGTAAATACCATGAGCCACAGTATTTAAGAGACAGAGATCGAACTGAGACAGTAAAGTTTCAAAATCTCTGTCTTTGACAGTAAGCATAGTACGACCCCACAAGGGGTTATGGGCGTTAAAATCTCTCGAAATTAGGAAAGGCTTAGGGAGTTGATCAATCAGTGCAGCTAAAACATTCAGGGGTACTGCACTATCCCGAGAAAGATATACATTGCAGACAGTTATTTCCTGTGTCGTTCTTATTCTGACTTTGATTATAGTCGCTATGGTTCCTGTAGTATCCCTTATAGCCACAGGGGGGCAGGGGTTTGCATTGCTGTGAACCAGGTTTCCTGGAGGGCAATGCCATAAGCAAGTGTAAAGCGTAACAGTTGCCATAGCTCAGCCAGGAGGTGGAAAAAACCATCGCAATTCCACTGGAGGATGACTTCATCATGAGGCTGGGAAGACATGGAACATTCAATGAAGCAGTTGAAACGTCAGGGTCACCTGCTGCCACCATCTTTTTACCTTAACAGTCTATATCCATTGTGTCTGAGGGTCTGGTGAGATCTAGGTCCTCAGCGGACGCCAGAATCTCCACCTCATCTGCAGAACTTCTAGGTAGCGGTGGTGAGGATGCCACCACAATTCCCTTGGTCTTGGGGGTCTTGGGGACCTTCTTTTAGGATTTCTCTCACTGCTCCTTGGATTTCCCTGGCTGGGAGAACTTAAGTGATTCAGTCTCTGGCACGGAGGATAAGAGCAACGCCCTTCAACCAGCTGCTTTTGGGCTCTTCAGCCACTGATGGGTGTCTTCTTTCCCACTAGTAGAAACCTTGGAAGGGAGTGACCCAAGGGACCCCTTCCTAGTGGGAGGAGCCGAAGAAGACTTACGCTTCTCCGGCTCAGGAGTGGGGACTGATATCCCCGATGGTTGAAGGATGTTGCTACCAAAGTACCTGGTGCGGGAGCAACAGGGAGGGAAGTGCCCCTCACTGTCAAGGAGGCAGGTGTAGTCTTCTGGTTCCGAGAGGCGACAGGAATGAAAGGAACTGATGGGGTGACAACTATTCTCATCCAGAATGAGATTTTCACTCTGCAGCGGAGTGTGCGCTGATATGAAACTTCCTGGCAGGTTAAAACTGTGTGCCTGACCGAGACTCGAACTCGGGACCTTTGCCTTTCGCGGGCAAGTGCTCTACCATCTGAGCTACCGAAGCACGACTCACGCCCGGTACTCACAGCTTTACTTCTGCCAGTATCTCGTCTCCTACCTTCCAAACTTTACAGAAGCTCTTCTGCGAACCTTGCAGAACTAGCACTCCTGAAAGAAAGGATATTGCGGAGACATGGCTTAGCCACAGCCTTGGGGACGTTTCCAGAATGAGATTTTCACTCTGCAGCGGAGTGTGCGCTGATATGAAACTTCCTGGCAGATTAGAGCACTTGCCCACGAAAGGCAAAGGTCCCGAGTTCGAGTTTCGGTCGGGCACACAGTTTTAATCTGCCAGGAAGTTTCAACTGTTCTCATAGTGGTAGTGTAAGAGGTGGTCATAGCCACAGGATATAGGCGCTCAAATTTCCTCTTAGTCTCAGTGTAGGTCAGTTGTTTCAGCATCTTATATTCCATGATTTTCCTCTTGTTCTGTAAAATCCTCCAGTCTGGTGAGGAAGGTGAATGATGCTCTCCGCAGTTGACACAAATGGGGGGTGGGGCACATGGAATATTGCGATGTGATGGACGTCCACAATCTCGACATGTGATGCTGTAAGTACAGAGGGAAGACATATTTAAGCTCTTATGGGGCATGATGGTAACAGAAGCATCCCAAAACTTGTCACAAGTGAATAATGCCTGTGACTGGGCAGAGAATGCTGTTTTTATCAAGACTGACCCAGAGCGCATTTTGGACAAGCCCTCCACCTCCCCAAACCTGTCCTCCAAATGCTCCACAAAAAACTGAGGCTTCATGGACATGAAAGATTCCCCATGAACTCACCTGCATACGAGGCACCAGGGCAAATAAGCTTCACTGCCATCCTTGGCCTGGCATTCCTCCCATGGTGTGGCCAGGGAGGGGAACGGTTTGGGGTCATATTTCTTAGCACTGAAGTTAGACTTTGTCTGCTTAGAGACTGTTGGCAGCGGACCACCAGCAAGAAATGCCGTAATATGCTTCATGGTGTGTCATCCACTCTGAAAGCACCCACTCCGACCAGGGGCCCTCCCCACAGGTGCCACCCAGTCTCAGCACGGGCCACCTGGCAGGATGGCCATTGCCAGGAGTCCCAATGCCCCAGGGAAATGGGCATCTACTCTATGGCACATGTGGGGAGTTAACGACGCAGGTGACCCCTGTGGGTACAAGGTAGCCCCACCACAATGGACTGCCTACCGTGCTGGAAATGGGGTGCTAAGAAGTCCATGGTCATCATCAGCACAGAAGGTGACACTGCATAATGTATGGTGGAAAATGCACCCAGGAAGGTGCCCTCACCCAAGAGGTAGAGAAAGAGCGGGACTGCAATGCAACGATGAGAAAGTGGGCTTCAGATCTCAAGATGGACACGATGCACCATGTAAGGCGCCCTTCTCCAATTGGCTCGCTCTTCGGAAAAATTTAAAAAGATGGAGGTCAAACCCAACAGGGGACCATTACATAAAGGCCAAAATGTGTGCGACTCCTTTTAGTTCTCTCTTACGACAGACAGGAATACCTTAGAACTATTCTATCCCTGGACCCGCAGCGGGCACAAGCATTGCAACAGGGGTTCCACATGGGCAGCATTCATATGAAACCAGCCTTCTCATTAATCTCTCTCTCTCTCTCTCTCTCTCTCTCTCTCTCTCTCTCTCTCTTTCATTAAAAATCTCCCAGGCATGTTCTGAATGTATTGGCTGCTCCTGGATTTCATCAACACTATCCCCACACGAAATATCCTACAGGTTCAGTTCAGGAAACATTGGGAGGCCATGGCACTGGTGAGCCACGACCAGTACACTTGTCGAAGATTTGTGCTACATATTTCTAAACAGTCACATCAAAGTGTGCCAGCCCATCATCATGAATTTGTCATGCACTCGTCCTTTCACCATAAGATACATCATCCTTCGACATTAACAATGTTGTAAAACTGGCATGACTGCTCTTATACATACATAATACATATTGGCTTCCCCATGCTTATCAGGATTATCTCCTTGTTTATTGTCCACTGGGCATCCCTTTCAGTTGTACCTATAAGGTTAATAGTCAAGCACCCTGTGTATAATCTGATATTAATGCCGTTGAGTTAATTTGATGTAAATTGTATAGGAACTGTCTTTGTAATTTTCATTGCTAATGGTTTAAAAACACAAATATCACATGGAATTACAAACAACAAATTACTGAGTTAAAATAAATAGCATTAAGTAGTCATTGTTGACATAAGGAAATGTTTGTAATCAACAGACATACCCCTACTGAAAAAAGCCATTGGGGTGAAAGCAGAGAGAAAAATTAAACCTGGTATCAGTAAATGGAAGTGCAGTCATTATCACTCTCTGCTCTCTGGCTATCAAAGTCTCATAATCAAATACAGTAAAAACAAGGCTGCTAATAATGACATCATCACTCATACCTGTGGGTCAATCCAACTGAAGTGGTCCAATAAAAATTAAGTTGGTTACTTGAGCATTTTTAAATATTTTTTTTTTATATGTGATTACCCTATATTTGAAAATTCAAAACAGTTTTTTAAAAAAATTTTACTTTTACGTTTACTGAATGGTGGCCATTTTCAATTGTAAGTGCACAATGTTTCAGTTTAGAGATTTAGAGACATTAGCAAAAATATGAATATCTCTGCACTGGGTTATTGGTTGGTTTGTGGGGGTTAAAGGGACCAGACTACTTAGGTCATCGGTCCCTTGTTCCATAACCATAACAATACACGAAGAAAAGTCCAACAAGCAATAAACACATAACAGAGACGACAAGGGACGACACAGTACAAGAAAGATATAGACGAAGACCAGAGAAAAGAGATTGAAAGACACACAGAGTGCGACGGTCATTGGCCGACCATGAAAATAAAACTGGAAAGGCCAACAACCAAGGGACACATTAAAACACCACAAACTAAAACCCCAGGCCAAAAGCCACAGTCGACACTAAAAAAAAAAAATAAAAGGGGACTCTCATATTGAATGATAAAAACCCCCTGCTCGAATAAAACGGAGAACTGAGTCAGCCATAGTAGAGTCATCGGTTAAAAGAGCAGGGAGTGTATCAGGCAGCGCGAACGTCTGCCTGAGGGCAGTTAAAAGTGGGCAGTCGAGTAAGACGTGTACCACGGTCAGGGCCAATCCGCAGCGACAGAGAGGCGGGTCGTCACGGCACAAGAGATACGCGTGCGTGAGCCGGGTATGTCCTATGCGGAGCCGGCAGAGGACGACAGCGTCCTTGCGAGACCCCCGCATGGAGGAGCGCCACACACTGGTTGTCTCCTTGACTGCCCGAAGTTTGTTGGGAGAGGGCAGGGTGCGCCACTCATCACGCCAAGCAGCAAGGACCTTCTGCCGCAATACGGATCGGACGTCACTCTCTAAAAGACCGATCTCCATGGCCGGGGAACTGACCGCCTGTTTCGCCAGTTCGTCAACCCGCTCGTTACCCGGGATGCCGACGTGACCCGGGGACCAAACAAAGGTGACAGAGCGGCCGCAACGGACGAGAGTATGGAGGGACTCCTGGATGGCCATCACCAGACGGGAACGAGGGAAACACTGGTCAAGAGCTCGTAAACCGCTCAGGGAGTCACTACAGATGACAAAGGACTCACCTGAGCGGGAGCGGAGAAACTCTAGGGCACGATAGATGGCAACCAACTCGGCAGTGTATACACTGGAGCCAGCTGCCAATGACCGTTGCTCACAATAATCCCGTAGAGTGAGAGCGTAACCAGTGTGACCAGAGACTACCGAACCGTCGGTGTAGGCCACCGCCGCGTTCGGAAACTCGGCCAGGATGGAAAGAAAGCGGCGGCGGAGGGCCTCCGGAGGCACT